>NC_135576.1:2838514-3168264 GCF_965152235.1 Eretmochelys imbricata | reverse complement strand
AGAAGGATGGTACCAGAACATCTCGATATCAAGACATTCCCCAAAGAGAACAGGAACATGCTGACCAATCTTAAAGATAAGGTCAGGATGACAGCATGATGGAGAGAGAGGTTTTGATGGAACCAACATGTAAAAGGTGGCACCTAGATATGTCAGAGGGTGGCACCTAGATACATCAGAGGGGCAATACATATTGGCCAGCCTAGGGGATAGTGGAAAGTCCTGCCACTAATTGAGCTGTCCTTTGTCATGGGCATACATGCACTGAGTGTACTTGTAGCAAGTCAAGGTACCAATATCATGCTTTGTTGACAATAAACCTGACCAAGTGCCTTCGTACCATAACGGATCTTGTAGTCATTGGGCATTTCTATCGAGGTCTGCTCTGCCAGCAGTCTGCGCTGAGCTGGGACAGCGTGCAGAGAGAACACACACACACAGCCAAACAACGGACAGCACTGAGCAAAAACAGCAACATAGAATACACTTGGGTTTATCGACTCCCAGTGTATGGGAAGAGGACAAAACAGTTGAGGCCCTTAGCAGGAATAGAATGAGACCCCTGACACCAAGTATGGTGCGAACACACTCCCTGAAGATGATACAAGGATATGCTGACAGCCCCCCCGCCACACACACACTTAAAGATAAGGTCGGATGACAGTGTGATGGATAGAGATGTTTCGATTGAACCAACATGTAGAAGGTAAAGGGTGGTAACTAACCACGTCAGAGGAGCAGTAACCAGCTACCTCGGAGGGGCACTACACAACTTGTGTATAAAGAGGGGTCTCGGAGAGAGTGTCCTGTGTAAGAAAAGCAGCAGCACCAAGGAGAGCACTCAGCCACACAGCTGGAAGCAGATAGAGGGAGAAAAACATCAGTTAAATTTCACCTACCCCATCAGCATAACGAAAGTGGTGACAGTCAGGAAGACGGAAGATTCTCAAATAGTTGCAGCATGCTAAACAGGTAGAACTGATTGGCTGAACAGTTCAGGCCATCAGATCCAAATACAGGGGTCACGACACCCCGGTAAACAGTTGCAGTCAAGATCAAGACCAAGATCACAACAGGATCAGATTGCAGAACAGAAGGGTGGAAACTGAGGTTGGAAGGTTTTAACCAAAAATTTGTAAATGACAGCACTTTGGACTTCATTAAAACAATGTAATATCAGGCTCTTAAGGAGACCCTGTCCTAATGGCACCCACTATCACCAGATCAAGAAACAGATCTTATGATGGTTAAAGAAAACTTAGTTTGATAGCATCCTGTCTGGCAAGAAATCACTTATCAATAGTAGTGGTTGTGAAACCCTCATTTCTTTATTGTTTTGTCATTATGGTCCCCACTTCCTTATTGTTTATCTGTCTGGTCTCTGTCTGGTTCTTTGATTGTTTCTGTCTGTTACATAATTAATTTTGCTAGGTGTAAATTAATTAAGGTGGTGGGTGTTGGGTTATGTCCATTTTGTATGTTTTGTATAATTTCAGAAACCCATATTGGTTCCCAAAATGGAGGTTGTGCCCATGTGACCCAGCTTTCCTGCCTTTTATTTCTCCTCAGATGTGGTAAACAACTTCTGGATAGAACTGTTTTTCTACCGCCTTTTCCACTGGGTTTCCCAGAGGGGTTTTCTGCTCCTTCTACGGAGTTTCCCAGGCAAGGTTAGATAAGTCTTTCTGGAGCACTGCTCAGGAGCTGTCCATCTGAGTGACAGCAAGGGACAGTCACGGGTCTGACTTGCACTTACCTACTCATCCTAGCGGTAGAGGGGGCTAGGGTTTTCTTTTCACAGCTCCGCCTCCATTGGATGTGCATTTGCCATCACCTGCAAGAAGAAGAGAAGGACAGACAGCCACATCCCACTTACCATCATCCATCTTCAGCTGCTGTCCCCTGACATACCATCTACTCTTCTTCAGACCCAGAGGAAAATCAAGGGACTCCCTGGAGCTCCTCTCCGATGGCTTTCAGCTAGCCGTAGGATTGAGGTCCCAGGCAACAATCAAAGCTTAATCTATAGAAGAAGGTTTCTATGGAGGGGTTTACTTACCTGTTTATAGGGTTTATTTTGGGGAATCACTGTATTGCATAATTTTAGTGTTTACTCCCTCCTTTTCTTTTCCCTATTCATTGTACACCAATTCTTCAATACACTTTATTTGTTTTTCACCTTATCCCAACTGACTCCTCATCATTCAAGGTGGGAGGGACTGTATGGGCAAATCAAAACCTACCAGTTGATAGATGCTGGCCAGGGAGGGTTGAATCTAAGGAAACAGGAAGCACAGGCCCACATATATTTTTTTGTCTTTCTGTCATTTTCTCTAACATGGTGTATGATTAGATTAGAGGATTTTGTTACAATATGTTAGGATTGGTTAGTAAAATTTTAGTACAATGATGGGTTACAGTATAGCCAAGCAGGACTCCAGTTTCACTATATAAACTGGGGTCCAAAAAGGAGACCAGCAGAGAAGGAGCAGAAGAATAAGAAGGAAAGACCTGAAAGAAGAAGAACTCACCTCTAAGACACAGCTTGAGATCAGAGCTGCTAAGAATCTTCTGCAAGACTGTGACATTCAGCAACCAGAATCCAGACGCGACTGACCTTGCCTGGCCAACAGGGAAAGTGCGCCTGCCTGATCAGGATTGGTGATCATAGCATTGTATGTTTAGCATGTGTATTCTCCTTGGTAATTGTTAATAAATAGAGGATAAGGATATTACTGGTGTAACCCTTCTGCCCGTCAGAGTTGGCAGCAACAAGGGCCGGGTTCAATATCTAGGGGATCCATTCCAATAACACAATGCAAACCGGCTCGAGCCCCCACCCAGTGACCTGGGACAAATATATACCACCCCCGCTGGGCGCCTCCAAGAGGCAATACTTCCCCTCTCGCAAGCACATAGTCCGAGTGTAGCAAAAGCCTTTTAATAACAGAGAGAAACAATGTGGCATTATGTTGGGGAAACACCACCAACAGGATTCATAACACAACCCATGAATAAAAAAAAACCCACCCCAGGCAAATTGGGGCATGCCCTTTTCCCTTTGGTTCTTGAGTCCAGCAACCCCAAATCACCCAAAGTCCCAAAAGTCCAATGCCCCAAAAGTCTCTGTCCCTGGTCAGGGCAGCCCCAGAGTTCGAAAGTTTATCTGCGGAGCTTTACCTCCCAACCTGGGTGGAAATGGGACGGGGGTAAGAGGCACCTTACATGATCTGAAGCTGACCGCCCCATAGCTCCATAGCGGCGCTCCGCTCCGCCAGCCACCCCACAAACTCCTTCGCTCCGCTGCGCTCCGCTCCGCCAGCCGCCCCACGAACTCCTTCGCTCCGCTGCGCTCCGCTAGCTGCCCCACGAACTCCTTCGCTCCGCTGCGCTCCGCTCCGCCAGCCGCCCCACGAACTCCTTCGCTCCGCTGCGCTCCGCTCTGCCAGCCGCCCCACGAACTCCTTCGCTCAGCTCCACGACCCACAAGCAGCTCCTGCCATCCACACACTGCTCCGCGTCGAACTGCTTCACCAGCCGTCCCGCAAACTGCTCCACAATATATCTTCAGGCTCCCACTACTTAACACAACACTCAGTGATTTCAGCTCTTAGGTGATTTCAGCTTGTAGTAGGGGAGCCCCAGGGCTGGTGCACTGTCAGCCCAGAGTGAGCTCAGCAGCCTATAACTAGACTTCTAATGGAATCAAAATTAGCTCTGATATTCCACAGTGGAGAGAGGAGGAAGTGCAATTAGCATGTAAGGCCCTCACCAAGGGGCCCATGCCACCAAGTATTAATACTTGTCCCCAGCCTCTCTCTATTCACACAGTTTTGGAACCCATGACCCTTGGCTAGCGAGTGCTACTTAGTTGATGGTGAATCCCTCCATCATAACAAAAGGCCACGTACAGTTCCAAGCACAGTTCCCATAATCAGGGTAATAACAATTTATTCTTCCTGCCCCAATAACAGAGACGCTGGGGATCCCACAGCAGCCAAAGTGACCATTTGAGCAGCTATGGTCTCATTCTAGGCGTGGTGGGTGTGCCTATGCAAATGACATCGGCCCCTGAAGTTCTTTTCCACAACTTGCCACACCTCACCACCAGATGTCAGGGTGGAGCTCATCCTGACACTGCTTACATCCTCCCCCCAGCCGAGACTTTGTCGTCCCGACAAATCACACTCCCTTTATACCAACTCATTGGTTTCCTCCAAAGGGCCTCAGGAAGCCCACTTTAGCTTCCACAAGCCTGTGTGCTAAATGTATTGGCTCCTCACTAGTCACCCCAGGTGCATCATAAGTTAACCGTTTCACTGGTCTTATCACCCTGTCTCGTCTATTGAGAATCTCTGTTGCCGAGGTAGGGGGAACATCCTCTTGAGTGACGGATGGAGAGGCTTCCCTGGAGGGTCCCTCGGCTACTGGCGTAGGCCCCTGCACTCCTAGTTCTAACGCTGGAGGGTCCAAGGTGCCCAGGACATCCTCTACCTGTCTGTCCCCATTGTCCAGTAACCTGTGTGTGTCATCACAGGGGGGTCTCATCAGCAGCACCGGGGTATCAGAAAGGGGCCTAAATAGTTCCGCCATTGGGTTTAGGGCGGAAGAGGGAAAACTCTCGTTTGGTTCAGCTGATCGAGACTGAAATCTTGTCTCCATCCCAGGATACACCAGGGTTGTGTCTTCCTCCTCAGACTCACTCTCAGATGTGTAGAATAGGGGTAAGTTAGCTGCAGGGGGCCCACTGTCTGTGTTGGATGGCGGCTTTGGTCTAGCACCTCTGTTCTGCCCGGCGGCCCTGCCGTGGCCCATCTCATAAGGGGTGCTTACCAATTCCCCCACAGGGAGCAAAAGGTTTCTATGCACCGTCTTTATTTGCCCTGGACCGTCTTCAGGTTTGATCTTGTAGACCGGCAGATCTCCCAGCTTTTCCATCACCAGGTAAGGTATTGCCTTCCATCTGTCAGCTATCTTGTGTTTGCCAGCAATACCCAAATTTCGCAGCAGGACTCTGTCCCCCGGCTGGAGCTCCTGCGAACGCACTCTAGCATCATATCGATGTTTGTTGCGGTCTGCGTTCTTCCGAGCCGCAGCGGTAGCTAAGCGATAAGCATCCCGCAGCTTTTCTCTTAGTCGGGATACATATTGCTGATGAGTTTCATAGCTATCTCCATCCTCTGATACACCAAAGCACAAGTCTATGGGTAATCTTGGTTCTCGCCCAAACATCAAGAGATATGGGGTGACTCCCGTAGCATCGTTCTTTGTGGCATTGTAGGCATGCACCAGAAATGCGACATGCTGGCTCCAGGTTGCCTTCTGCTCTGGTCGCAAAGTTCCCAACATATCTAATAGGGTTCGATTGAACCTCTCTGGCTGAGGATCACCTTGGGGGTGATAAGGCGTTGTCCTAGACTTTTTAATTCCTGCTATCTTCAGCACCTCCTTCAGAAGGTGACTCTCAAAATCCCGCCCCTGATCAGAGTGTATCCGAGCCGGGAATCCATAGACTGAGAAATATTTGTCCCACAATACTCGAGCAACGGTGGTGGCCCTCTGATCACGTGTGGGATATGCTTGTGCATACCGTGTAAAATGGTCAGTCACTACTAGAATGTTTCCAACATTCCTCTTGTCTACCTCTACAGACAAGAAATCAATGCATACCAACTCCAAAGGTTTGTTGCTGGTGATGTTCTTGAGATATGCAGCCCTCGTGGGCAGAGTTTTCCTTTGAACACATCGAGCGCAAGTCTCGCATTTCCTGCGAACATCTTCAGCCATTCGGGGCCAATAGAACCTACTACGAATAAGTTCCAGGGTCCTCTCCATCCCTAAATGCCCAAAGTCATCATGCAGGGCCCTCATGGCCAGGGCTCTGTACTTTTTTGGCAGTACTAGTTGTGCTCGTTGTTTTTGTAAAGGGTCAGTGGTCATTCGGTGTAGCACTCCCTGAATCAGTTTTAGTTTGGTCCATTCTCTCAATAGTAGTTTACCCTCCGGGTTAGGTGGGACAACCGCAGCTGGGCTTCGCCCCTCCCTTTTGGCAAGTAGTGTATCACGAATGTCAATATCTTGCCGCTGGGCTTCTTGCCAGTCAGCCGCATTGAGCATGGGCAAAGGAGATTGGTCTAATGCAATATAGTTCACTGAAGCAGAAGGCATGCATTCAGGGGGCAGGCCAAAGCCGCCATCCAACACAGACAGTGGGCCCCCTGCAGCTAACTTACCCCTATTCTACACATCTGAGAGTGAGTCTGAGGAGGAAGACACAACCCTGGTGTATCCTGGGATGGAGACAAGATTTCAGTCTCGATCAGCTGAACCAAACGAGAGTTTTCCCTCTTCCGCCCTAAACCCAATGGCGGAACTATTTAGGCCCCTTTCTGATACCCCGGTGCTGCTGATGAGACCCCCCTGTGATGACACACACAGGTTACTGGACAATGGGGACAGACAGGTAGAGGATGTCCTGGGCACCTTGGACCCTCCAGCGTTAGAACTAGGAGTGCAGGGGCCTACGCCAGTAGCCGAGGGACCCTCCAGGGAAGCCTCTCCATCCGTCACTCAAGAGGATGTTCCCCCTACCTCGGCAACAGAGATTCTCAATAGACGAGACAGGGTGATAAGACCAGTGAAACGGTTAACTTATGATGCACCTGGGGTGACTAGTGAGGAGCCAATACATTTAGCACACAGGCTTGTGGAAGCTAAAGTGGGCTTCCTGAGGCCCTTTGGAGGAAACCAATGAGTTGGTATAAAGGGAGTGTGATTTGTCGGGAATTAAGGAACTTACAGTAGCTGTCTTCAGGGCCCTCTACGCTCCCAAAGTTGTGTTCAAGGGCCTCTAGGCAGTCCTTCACACTGACCCCAGGGTCAATGAGCTTCAGGGTGCGAATCACATCTAATGCTGGGCTGCCAAGGCTCTCTATAAGGCATCTTCGCTTTTCTGCATCTGGTACGGCCCACTCTTGCAGCATTTCAGTGGTATGCTCTAACCAGGGTTCAAACTCCTCCTCCCCAGCAAATAATCTTAACTTACGACAAGAGTCTGACTCAGCATGGGGCAGCACAACCTTTTCCAATATTTGCCCCAGAGCTTTTGTCCAATCATCAGCCGAGGCTGCAGTCCCTGAGCTAGAAGCTGCTGAGCCAGGGCCCAACAAACCTGACATATTAGCCATTATACAAACAGTAATTTCCTCAAAATATAAGCACAAACAAAACAAAAAAAAATATAAATTGTTTCCCAATGTAGTGGATCACTCAACAGGTGCTTGCGAGGGGTACTGACCCAGGCTATCCCGGACGAGCCCCCAAAAATGTAACCCTTCTGCCCGTCAGAGTTGGCAGCAACAAGGGCCGGGTTCAATATCTAGGGGATCCATTCCAATAACACAATGCAAACCGGCTCGAGCCCCCACCCAGTGACCTGGGACAAATATATACCACCCCCGCTGGGCGCCTCCAAGAGGCAATACTTCCCCTCTCGCAAGCACATAGCCTGAGTGTAGCAAAAGCCTTTTAATAACAGAGAGAAACAATGTGGCATTATGTTGGGGAAACACCACCAACAGGATTCATAACACAACCCATGAGCAAAAAAAAACCCACCCCAGGCAAATTGGGGCATGCCCTTTTCCCTTTGGTTCTTGAGTCCAGCAACCCCAAATCACCCAAAGTCCCAAAAGTCCAATGCCCCAAAAGTCTCTGTCCCTGGTCAGGGCAGCCCCAGAGTTCGAAAGTTTATCTGCGGAGCTTTACCTCCCAACCTGGGTGGAAATGGGACGGGGGTAAGAGGCACCTTACATGATCTGAAGCTGACCGCCCCATAGCTCCATAGCGGCGCTCCGCTCCGCCAGCCGCCCCACAAACTCCTTCGCTCCGCTGCGCTCCGCTCCGCCAGCCGCCCCACGAACTCCTTCGCTCCGCTGCGCTCCGCTCCGCCAGCCGCCCCACGAACTCCTTCGCTCCGCTGCGCTCCGCCAGCCGCCCCACGAACTCCTTCGCTCCGCTGCGCTCCGCTCTGCCAGCCGCCCCACGAACTCCTTCGCTCAGCTCCACGACCCACAAGCAGCTCCTGCCATCCACACACTGCTCCGCGTCGAACTGCTTCACCAGCCGTCCGGCAAACTGCTCCACAATATATCTTCAGGCTCCCACTACTTAACACAACACTCAGTGATTTCAGCTCTTAGGTGATTTCAGCTTGTAGTAGGGGAGCCCCAGGGCTGGTGCACTGTCAGCCCAAAGTGAGCTCAGCAGCCTATAACTAGACTTCTAATGGAATCAAAATTAGCTCTGATATTCCACAGTGGAGAGAGGAGGAAGTGCAATTAGCATGTAAGGCCCTCACCAAGGGGCCCATGCCACCAAGTATTAATACTTGTCCCCAGCCTTGGTGGAGATGCCGGGGATCCCACAGCAGCCAAAGTGACCATTTGAGCAGCTATGGTCTCATTCTAGGCGTGGTGGGTGTGCCTATGCAAATGACATCGGCCCCTGAAGTTCTTTTCCACAACTTGCCACACCTCACCACCAGATGTCAGGGTGGAGCTCATCCTGACACTGCTTACACTGGGAAAGGCTCTTTCACTGGTAAAAGGTCCTGCAGATCCGCAAAGAGTACTCTCTGAGCCCTAGGACCTGGGTAAAAATGGGTGTCCCCTAGAGTGTGTGAGTAACAGACAATTTTGTACGGGTAACAGTGGCCTGCGTTCATTGGTCGTCCAATTTTTAAAAAGGGCTCCAGAGGTGACCCTGGCAACTACAGGCCAGTAAGCCTCACTTCAGTACCAGGCAGATTGGTTGAAACTATCGTAAAGAACAAATTTGTTATAGAATCATAGAATATCAGGGTTGGAAGGAACCTCAGGAGGTCCCCCCAACCCCCTGCTCAAAGCAGGACCAATCCCTAACTACATCATCCCAACCAGGGCTTTGTCAAGCCTGACCTTAAAAACCTCAAAGGAAGGAGATTCCACCACCTCCTTAGGTAACGCATTTCAGTGCTTCACCACCCTCCTAGTGAAAAAGTTTTTCCGAATATCCAACCTAAACCTCCCCCACTGCAACTTGAGACCATTGCTCCTCGTTCTGTCATCTGCCACCACTGAGAATAGTCTAGAACCATCCTCTCTGGAACCACCTCTCAGGTAGTTGAAAGCAGCTATCAAATCCGCCCTCATTCTTCTCTTCTGCAGACTAAACAATCCCAGTTCCCTCAGCCTCTCTTCATAAGTCATGTGTTCCAGACCCCTTATCATTCACATCTTTCTTGTAGAGTGGGGCCCAAAACTGGACACAGTACTTCAGATGAGGCCTCCCAATATCGAATAGAGGGGAACGATCATGTCCCTTGATCTGCTGGCAATGCCCCTACTTATACATCCCAAAATGCTGTTAGCCTTCTTGGCAACAAGGGCACACTGTTGACTCATATCCAGCTTCTCGTCCACTGTAACCCCTAGGTCCTTTTCTGCAGAACTGCTGCCTAGCCACTCGGTCCCCAGTCTGTAGCAGTGCATGGGATTCTTCCGTCCTAAGTGCAGGACTCTGCACTTGTCCTTGTTGAACCTCATCAGATTTCTTTTGGCCCAATCCTCCAATTTGTCTAGGTCCCTCTGTATCCTATCTCTACCCTCCAGCGTATCTACCTCTCCTCCCAGTTTAGTGTCATCTGCAAACTTGCTGAGGGTGCAATCCACACCACCCTCCACATCATTAATGAAGATATTGAACAAAACCGGCCCCACGACCGACCCTTGGGGCACTCCGCTTGATACCAGCTGCCAACTAGACATGAAGCCCTTGATCACTACCCATTGAGCCCGATGATCTTGCCAGCTTTCTATTCACCTTATAGTCCATTCATCCAGCCCATATTTAGAATCATAGAATCATAGAATATCAGGGTTGGAAGGGACTCAGGAGGTCATCTAGTCCAACCCCCTGCTCAAAAGCAGGACCTATACCCAATTAAATCATCCCAGCCAGGGCTTTGTCAAGCCTGACCTTAAAAACGTCTAAGGAAGGAGATTCCACCACCTCCCTAGGCAACGCATTCCAGTGTTTCACCACCCTCCTAGTGAAAAAGTTTTTCCTAATATCCAACCTAAACCTCCCCCCCTGCAACTTGAGACCATTACTCCTTGTCCTGTCCTCTTCCACCACTGAGAATAGTCTAGAACCATCCTCTCTGGAACTACCTCTCAGGTAGTTGAAAGCAGCTATCAAATCCCCCCTCATTCTTCTCTTCTGCAGACTAAACAATCCCAGTTCCCTCAGCCTCTCCTCATAACTCATGTGTTCCAGACCCCTAATCATTTTTGTTGCCCTTCGCTGGACTCTACAATTTATCCACATCCTTCTTGTAGTGTGGGGCCCAAAACTGGACACAGTACTCCAGATGAGGCCTCACCAATGTCGAATAGAGAAGGACGATCACGTCCCTCGATCTGCTCGCTATGCCCCTACTTATACATCCCAAAATGCCATTGGCCTTCTTGGCAACAAGGGCACACTGCTGGCTCATATCCAGCTTCTCGTCCACTGTCACCCCTAGGTCCTTTTCCGCAGAACTGCTGCCGAGCCATTCGGTCCCTAGTCTGTAGCTGTGCATTGGGTTCTTCCGTCCTAAGTGCAGGACCCTGCACTTATCCTTATTGAACCTCATCAGATTTCTTTTGGCCCAATCCTCCAATTTGTCTAGGTCCCTCTGTATCCTATGCCTGCCCTCCAGCGTATCTACCACTCCTCCCAGTTTAGTATCATCCGCAAATTTGCTGAGAGTGCAATCCACACCATCCTCCAGATCACTTATGAAGACATTGAACAAAACCAGCCCCAGGACCGACCCCTGGGGCACTCCACTTGACACCGGCTGCCAACTAGACATAGAGCCATTGATCACTACCCGTTGAGCCTGACAATCTAGCCAACTTTCTACCCACTTCTTTAACTTGCTGGCAGGAATACTGTGGGAGACCGTGTCAAAAGCTTTGCTAAAAAGTCAAGGAATAATACGTCCACTGCTTTCCCCTCATCCACAGACAAAGTGTCATAGAAGGCAATTAGATTAGTCAGGCGTGACTTGCCCTTGGTGAATCCATGCTGACTGTTCCTGATCACTTTCCTCTCCTCTAAGTGCTTCAGAATTGATTCCTTGGGGACCTGCTCCATGATTTTTCCAGGGACTGAGGTGAGGCTGACTGGCCTGTAGTTCCCCGGAGCCTCCTTCTTCCCTTTTTTAAAGATGGGCACAACATAAGCCTTTTTCCAGTCGTCCGGGACCTTCCCCAATCACCAGGAGTTTTCAAAGATAATGGCCAATGGCTCTGCAATCACATCCGCCAACTCCTTTAGCACTCTCGGATGTAGCGCATCTGACCCCATGGCCTTGTGCTCATCCAGCTTTTCTAAATAGTCCCAAACCACTTCTTTCTCCACAGAGGGCTGGTCACTTCCTCCCCATGCTGTGCTGCCCAGTGCAGCAGTCTGGGAGCTGACCTTGTTTGTGAAGACAGAGGCAAAAAAAGCATTGAGTACATTAGCTTTTTCCACATCCTCTGTCACTAGGTTGCCTCCCTCATTCAGACACATAGATGAATATAATTTGTTGGGAAATAGTCAACCTGTTTTTTGTAAAGGGAAATCATGCCTCACCAATCTACTAGAAATCTTTGAGGGGGTCAACAAGAATGCGAACAAAGGAGATCCAGTGGATATAGTGTATTTAGATTTTCAGAAAGCCTTTGACAAGGTCCCTCACCAAAGGCTCTTAAGCAAATAAGCTGTCATGGGATAAGAGGGAAGGTTCTCTCCTGGATTGGTAACTGGTTAAAAGATAGGAAACAAAGGGTAGGAATAAATGGTCAGTTCTCAGACTGGAGAGTGGTAAATAGTGGTGTCCCCCAGGGATCTGTACTGGGACCAGTCCTATTCAACATTCATAAATGATCTGGAAAAAAGGGTAAACAGTGAGGTGGCAAAATTTGTAGATGATACAAAAATACTCAAGATAGTTAAGTCCCAGGCAGACTGCAAAGAGCTACAACAGGATTTCACAAAACTGTGTGACTGAGCAACAAAATGGCAGATGAAATTTAATGTTGATAAATACAAAGTAATGCACATTGGAAAACATAATCCTAACTATACATATACAATGTTGGGGTCTAAATTAGCTGTTACCACTCAAGAAAGATTTCAATGTGCAGCGGCCGTCAAAAAAAAAGCAAACAGAATGTTGGGAATTATTAAGAAAGGGATAGATAATAATTGCCTCTGTATAAATCCATGGTACGCCCACACCTTGAATACTGAGTGCAGATGTGGTTGCCCCATCTCAAAAAAGATATACTGGAATTGAGAAAGGTTCAGAAAAGGGCAACAAAAATGATTAGAGGCATGGAACGGCTGCCATACGAGGAGAGATTAATAAGATTGGGACTTTTCAGCTTGGAAAAGAGGCGACTGGGGGGGATACGATAGAGGTCCATAAAATCATGAGTGGTATAGAGAAAGCAAATAAGGAATTTTATTATTTACTCCTCATAATACAAGAACAAGGGGCCACCAAATGAAATTAATAGGTAGCAGGTTTAAAACAAACACGAGAAAGTATTTTTTCATGCAACACACTGTCAACATGTGGAACTCCTTGCCAGAGGGTGTTATGAAGGCCAATACTATAACAGGGTTCAAAAAAGAGCTAGATGGTCCATCAATGGCTATCTTCCATGAATCTATTAGCCAGGATAGGCAGGAATGGTGTCCCTAGCCTCTGTTTGCCAGAAGCTGGGATTGGGTGACAGGGTATGGATCACTTGATGATAACCTGGCTGTTCATTCCCTCTGGGGCACCTGCCATTGGCCACTGTCAGAGGACAGGATACTGGGCTAGATGGACCTTTGGTCTGACCCAGTATGGCCGTTCTTATGTCTGCTGGAGCTAGGACTCCTGACCCCTGGGGTTTGCTCTGTCTCTGCAACTAGAGATCAGAGCTCATTGACTACCGGCTTTGCCCTGCCTCTGCATCAAGAGACCAGGGCTAATTTACTACAGGGCTTGCTCTGTCTCTGCAGCTAGAACCTGGATCTAATTGACTGTTGGGGTTACTCTGTCCCAGCATCAAGTACCCAGAGCTAAGTGACTGCTGAGATTGTTCTGGCCCCCGCCGAAGAGACCCCAAGCCATAGCCTACGGTGGTTGCCCACTCCTGCTTAAAGAGCCCAAGGACCATGGACTGTTGGCTGTTCAGCCCCGGCCTCAGGGCAAGGGCAAACAGACTCCTGGGAGAACCTGTTTCTGCCTACCGGCTGAAGCTAATTGCCTCTCTGGGAGTTCAACCCCATTAGGCCAGTTGGGGTACTAACTGCTAATTCCCCCAATACTAGGCCGAGATCTCAATGGCATAGTGAGGCGGTGTGGCCTCCCTCTGACCCGGAGGGGGAGAGACGACTGCCACCTGACTACACAGTCCTAAATACGACATACATCCCAGCAGATATCCTCCCATATCTTTCTTTAGAAACAATAGAAATATGGCAGCGGTACAAAGAATAAAAGTGAAATCCCACTAAGCATTCCACTGGTGGTCAGCCTGGGAAATGAAAAAGTAACACACGCACGCTTTGGAATTATGGAGCTTGGAGTAAATGGACTCAGAATAATAGGGGTAGACCTTCTCAAAGTGTTGTGACGTTCAATAGATCTCATCAAGAATGTTCTGTAGGCAATAGATTAAGTTAGTAAAAAGAATAAAATAAGTGTGTGTATATAGTAATATTTTTCCTCATTAAATTTGCTAGAAAAAGGAAAGAGGCGGGGGGGCGGGGGGGACATGGCAGGAGAATGGTTTGAGGACCTTCCTGAAATGAATGAGCAGGAGATGGTAGAACTGATAACTATGCCAGGAGAAGAACTACTAGACTTAATGGCAGTTACAGAGGCAGAGAGCGACAGTGGAATAGATGAGGAGCCAGAGGAAGCACCCCCAATGCTTTCAGGAAACTCCCCTGCCACATTCCCAGGTCAACACTCCCCCCTCCTTGCTGCGTCACATCTCTCCCCCCTTCGAGACTGAACTGAGCGGGGTCACTGTGACCAGTGACCTGAGGAAGTTCGGGGCCCCCCCTCCGGGACAGCGCGTCCGCTATCAGGTTGGCACTTCCCTTCATGTGGACCACGTCCATGTCGTAATCCTGCAGGAGCAGGCTCCACCTCAGGAGTTTGGTGTTGGCTCCTTTCATCTGGTGCAGCCAGGTCAGGGGAGAGTGGTCGGTGTACAAGGTGAAGTGTCGCCCGAAGAGATAGGGCTCTAGCTTCTTGAGGGCCCACACCATGGCCAGGAACTCCTTCTCGATGGCTGCGTAGCGTTGCTCCCAGGGTAGCAACTTCTTGCTCAGGTACACGATAGGGTGTCTCTCCCCCTTTCCATCCTCCTGCATTAACACCCAGTCCCGTGTCTGAGGCGTCAATGAACACCACAAAGGGCTTGTCAAAGTCTGGCTTTGCCAGAACCGGGCCACTGACCAGAGCCTCCTTCAGCGCCCGGAAAGCCTCCTGGCACTGCTCGGTCCAGACCACCTTGTCTGGCTTCCCCTTCTTGCATAGCTCAGTGATGGGGGAGGCTATGGTGCTAAAGCGGGGCACAAACCTTCGATAGTATCCTGCCAACCCATTAAAGGCTTGGACCTGCTTTTTGGTGTGGGGAGCAGGCCAGTCTCTGATCACCACCACCTTGGCTGCTTCTGGCTTTAGGCAGCCGCTCCCCATCCGATGGCCCAGGTAAGATACTTCCGCCATCCCCACCTTGCACTTCTCCGCTTTTATAGTCAGCCCAGCCCCCTGGAGTCGGTCCAGCACTTGTCTAACCTGGGACACATGGTCCTCCCAGGTCTGGCTAAAGACACAGATGTCATCAATATACACCACAGCAAAACTCTCCATCCCCCTCAGGAGCTGGTCCACTAGGCGCTGGAAGGTGGCCGGCGCTCCCTTGAGGCCGAAAGGCAGGGTCAGGAACTCATAGAGGCCCAGAGGGGTGATAAAGGCTGATTTCAGCCAGGCATCTGCATCCAGCGGTACTTGCCAGTAGCCCTTTGTAAGGTCCATGGTGGTAAGGTATCGAGCTCCTCCCAGCTGGTCTAGGAGCTCATCAGGCCTGGGCATGGGGTAGGCATCCAATACAGTGATGGCATTGAGCTTCCTATAATCCACACAGAACCGGACCGACCCGTCCTTTTTGGGGACCAGCACCACTGGCGAGGCCCAAGGGCTGGCAGATGGCTGGATCACCCCCAAAGCCAGCATGTCCCAGACCTCTCTTTCCAGGTCCTGAGCAGTTTTCCCTGTGACTCAGAAGGTGGAGCATCTTATCGGCGGGTGCAACCCTGTCTGCACCCGGTGGACAGTCAGATTAGTGCATCCAGGCTGGTTGGAAAACAGCTGTCGGTACAGATGCGGCACCCCCCTGACCTCAGCTTGTTTCCAGGGGGAACCAGCACTGGTCCCAGGGAATAGATCTACTAAAGAGTCATCTCCCTGCTCCTCCCAATGTCCACACACGGCAAACACCACATTCCCCCTGGCATAATATGGCTTCATCATATTCACATGGTACACCCGGCGGTGGTGCGCCCGGTTTGACAGCTCCACCACATAGTTTACCTCATTTAGCTGCTTGACAACCTTGAAAGGGCCCTCCCAGGCGGCCTGTAGTTTGTTCTTTCTCACGGGGATGAGAACCATCACCTGATCCCTGGTGGCGTAGGCACGGGCCCGCGCCGTGCGGTCATACCAGACCTTCTGCCTCCTCTGGGCTCTGGCCAGATTCTCCCTGGCCAGGCCCATGAGTTCAGCCAGTCTCTCTCGGAAGATCCGGACATACTCCACCACTGACTCTCCATCGGGAGTGGCCTTCCCCTCCCACTCGTCTCTCATCAGGTCCAGGGGGCCCCTCACCCTCCTTCCATATAACAGTTCAAAAGGCGAAAATCCGGTAGACTCCTGGGGCACCTCCCTGTACGCGAACAGCAGGTGAGGTAAGTACTTGTCCCAGTCCTGCAGGTGCTGGTTCATAAAGGTTTTCAGCATCATCTTTAGTGTCCCATTGAACCTCTCCACCAGCCCATTGGACTGGGGGTGATAAGCTGAGGCCCAGTTGTGCCGGACCCCACATTTCTCCCACAAGCACCAGAGCAGGGCCGACATGAAGTTGGACTCTTGGTCTGTCAAGACTTCCTTGGGGAACCCCACTCGGCTGAAAATGGTCAGGAGCGCATCTGCCACGGTGTCTGCTTCAATGGAAGCTAAGGGCACTGCCTCGGGGTAGCGGGTGGCAAAATCTACCACCACCAGAATGTATTTCTTCCCCGACCGGGTCGTCTTGCTGAGAGGCCCCACTATGTCCATGGCCACCTTCTGGAAAGGCTCCTCTATGATGGGCAAAGGTTTCAAAGGTGCTTTCCCCTTGTCCCGGGCCTTCCCCACCCTCTGACAGGGGTCACAGGATTGGCAATACTGCCGACAGAGGTAAAGACCCCAGGCCAGTAAAAGTTCTGTAGCAACCTCTGCCGGGTGCGCCGGATTCCCTGGTGCCCTGAGAGGGGGATGTCATGGGCCAGGTCCAGGAGCTTGCGGCGATACTTCTGGGGGACCACCAGCTGCCTCCGGATCCGACAGGACTCCACTTCCCCTGGGGGAGCCCATTCTCGGTACAGGAACCCCTTCTCCCACAGGAACCTCTCCTGGCAGCCTCTCCTCATGGTCCGTACCACACTGAGGTCGGCCAGGTCCCTGAGTTTCCGCAAGGAGGGATCTTTCTGCAACTCAGCCTGGAACTCAGTGGCTGGGGAAGGGATGGCGACCGGTTCCCTCTCATTGGCCGGGTCTGAGGCCACAGCCTCTCTGAGCCGTGCCCCTCGGCGCCCCCTCCCCACCAGGGTAGGGTCCTGCACCTCCGGTGTGGTACCCTCCCCAAGGTCAGGGTGCAGTGCCCCTCGCCGGCTCTGGCTACGGGTCACAACCAGGGCGGTCTGGGGCTTGCTTGGCCAGTCCTCTAGGTCTCCCCCCATCAAAACCTCAGTGGGCAAATGGTTGTGTACCCCCACATCCTTGGGGCTCTCCTTGGCCCCCTATTTCAGGTGTACCCTTGCCACGGGCACCTTGAATGGGGTCCCGCCCACCCCCGTCAGGGTCAGGTAGGTGTTGGGCACCACCCGATCTGGGGCCACCACCTCGGGCCGGGCCAGCGTCACCTCCGCGCCCATATCCCAGTATCCATTGACCTTCCTCCCATCCACCTCCAGGGGAACAAGGCACTCTCTCCGGAGGGACAGCCCCGCGCCCACACTGTAAACTGAGCACCCTGAGTCCAGAGCCTCCAGCCCTCTGGCGGAGCTGGCCTGGAGTACTCTTCCCTCCTGAGCAGGTGGTAAGCTGGCAGCCCCCCTTGCCTGGGTCGTCTGCCCCTCGTCCAGCTGGGTCCCTACCCAGTTAACCCTGGGTAGGTTGGGTCTGCTCAGTCTGTCCCTGAGTCTGGGGCACTGGGTCCGTACGTGGCCTCTCTGGCCACAGTGATAGCAGCTCAGGTCACATTGGTCCCCTCGAGCAGGTCGGAGGGTCCTGACGCCAGGCGTTCCCCTTGGGAGGGGGTTCTCCACATTTCCCCACTGGGAGGTCCCATGGTGACTCTCTCTCAGCATTGGGGAGGGGAGGGGCTGTTCTTCTGGGACTCCTCCCTGCTACCCCCTGACCGACTGTTCACAAACTCGTCGGCCAGCTGCCCTGCGTGCTGGGGGTTCTCTAGCTTTTTGTCCACCAACCACAGCCTCAGGTCGGACGGACACTGTTCATACAGTTGCTCCAGTACGATTAGGTCAAGCAGGTCCTCTTTAGCTTGGGCCCCAGCTGTCCACTTGCAGGCATATCCCTGCATCCGGTTGACCAGTTGTAGGTAGGTGACCTCAGGCGTTTTACGCTGACTCTGGAACCTTTTCTAGTAAGGGGGTGAGAGACTGGAGCCTGTCGGCAGGGTCAACCCTCTGCATCTCGCAGGCATTCTCAAAGGCCGTCAGGAAGCTATCTATGTCCTCCCCCTCCTTACGCTGGGCCAGGAAGCACTTATCCTTGCAGTCTTGGGTCCCCCCTCACTCACCGCAGCCGGGGCCCCACTGCTCCTCAGCCTGGCCAGCTCCAGTTCATGCTGTCTTTGTTTCTCCTTCTCCTGACGTTCCCGCTCCTTCTTCTCCTGCTCATGTTGATGTTGTTTTTCATGATCCTCCAGCTCCCTCATTTTCATCTCCCTCTCCCATTCCAGCCGCATCCACTCCAGGGATGGGGAGCTCCGCCGGGAGGATCCCCTGCTGGCTGCCGGGGTCAGGGTGCCGTCGGTATTCGCTGGGCTTCCCCCAACCCCTCCCCCAGGCCTAGGTAGGAAGGGTCTCAGGATGTCCTCGGCAGCAGTCTGACCCCTCCCAGCCCTGTCAGGCCCCAGGGCCCATGCTGCATCCACCGGGCAGCTTCCCTCCGGGACAGGGATCAGGTCATCCAAGCGATCCCCCTCCTCCAACTGGGCAATCAGCTGTTCCTTGGTGGGTTCTTTCCACAAGGAAACTAGCTGGGAACTGGATTGGCTGGCTATATGGATACTTAGGGCAGCTTGCTATTAAATAAGTATGCTAAAAAAAAAAATGTATAAAAGCCTGTGTAACTTCCTGCTCTGGGTGCAGGATTTGAGATCTTATTCTCCCTGGACCTTTTTGCAGCTGCAAATAAACTTTTCTGCTTCTCCACCCCGTTGTGATTATTGGGTGACGCACACCGGGTAGCGAACCAACCCCAGCTGTTGTTTAGCCTCTCGGCACTGGGTGCCGGCAACAGGGACATGGTCAATTACCGCTTTTGATTTGGTGTTAAATAATTGGGCATCTCTTTTCAAGCTTGTTTTATTTAAGAGAACAGACAATTTCTCTTGTAAGTGGCATTTCCTCCAAAAAAGTCAATCTCTACCCTGATGGAGATTTGCTCACAATAACTTCTGAGTGGGCACCAGGGGAAAGTGGAGAATTTCTGAGAACCAAAACGGAAATGTCTCAGGTGCCCTACTGGCTTTTGAATCATATTATCATAGCATATCAGGATTGGAAGGGACCTCAGGAGGTCATCTAGTCCAACCCCCTGCTCAAAGCAGGACCAATCCCCAGCTAAATCATTCCAGCCAGGGCTTTGTCAAGCCAGGCCTTAAGAACCTCTAAAGATGGAGATTCCCAGGGAGAATTCCATCCTGCTTACTTATTAAAAGGCAGGCTTATGAGCTCAGACCAGAGAGTAACAGTGGCATGGAATGAAAGGGATGTAAGGGACACCCCCTTTAAGAGTGACTTTAGAATGACTTGGTTTACTTAATACAGCACTAGATATTTGCCCTTAAAATTATCCTTGAAGTCTAATCTAAGGGCCTCCCTTCAATAAAAGTTCTATGTGTTCAAACACTAGTTAATTAAGACAAAAGGCCAAAAGCATGTTATTCAAAAAAGAAAATCTCCTTCCCTTCCACCAACCCTGCTGCCCGTTTACCATTCTCTCAGACCTCAGAGATAGTGATTAAAAAGGGTCTCTGGTGAAGCTTGCAACTTCCTGTGGATATCAAAGATGTATGTTTCCACTAGTGCAAGCTTTCACTTTCACAAGCATTCTACAGACACTTCTCTTCCTCTGCGGACATCACTGTTAGCCAGCCAGCTAACTGATGAACCAGCCACTCAGTTAAGTACACACAGATTTTAAAACCCTGCTGCAAGATGCTCCAGAGTTTGGGCAAACGGCCTGCTGTCTGCTCCTGGGCTCAGCTTCTCCCCCTCGCACATGGCCCCCTGCAAAGCAGCTGCCTTGACTGCTCGCCTGCATGGAGTCTGACCCCAGCAACAGGGAACCTAAAGGCGCAGACTTCAAACGACCACACCCAATTCCAGAAGCTTCTGGGTGTGGAGTGCTCAATCTGCCTAGCAACAGTGACCCAGACACAACTCACTCCTTCTCCCCTTCCCATGGGTCTCTTAAAGAGATATCTCCCTATTTTAGACATGGGTTAAGACCACCTTCTATGCCAACTAATTCACTGTTTCTGCACAAATTAGCCCCTATATTGAATTTTGTACCATTCACTTTCTTCCCCCTTCTGCATCCCATCACTTGCTCTCTCTTGTTTTTAAGAAGATTTACCTCCACGTTCCGTATATTGTTCCACAATATGACAATCAAGAGCTGATCTCAGAGTGAGGGGCTGATTGACATCCTCTGCATTCACGGCTCAGCTTTTGCTCGAAAAATGACATCAGTCAAACCTCTTGACTAGGACCTTTATGGCTCGTCAGGGAGAGCCTGGTCCTGGCCTTAATCAGTAATACTGTGCATGCTAGAAAACGGCTTTTCAGTCTTTTTCTGACTGCATACATTCAACAATAAGTTTCATACCAAATGCAAAGAGACTTGTGCAGCCGCCATATGTGACCCAAATAGTTTTACAGGTGCTGCAAAGATACAGCGTTGTTTGAAAACAGACCCAATGGACCATTCCTCCTTTACTGCTGGTGATCTTTGAATCAGGGGTGGGCAAACTTTTTGGCCCGAGGGCCATATCTGGGTATAGAAATTGTTTGGCGGGCCATGAATGCTCACGAAATTGGGGTTGAGGTGGAGGAGGGAGTGAGGGCTCTGGCTGGGGGTGCGGGCTCCGGGATGGGACCAGAAATTAGGAGTTCAGGATGCGGGAAGGGGCTCCAGGCTGAGGCAGGTGGGGTGGGATGTGGGGGAGGGCTCCGGCTGGGGGTGCGGGCTCTGGGGTGGGTCTGGGGATGAGGGGTTTGGGGTGCAGGAGGGTGCTCCAGGCTGGGACTGAGGGGTTCGGAGGGTGGGAGGGGATCAGGGCTGGGGCAGGGGGTTGGGGCGTGGGAGGGTGGCTCAGGGGTGCAGGCTCCACGCAGCGCTTACCTCTAGCAGCTCCCAGAAGCAGCGGCATATTCCCCTTCCAGCTTCTACACGGAGGCGCGGCCAAACAGCTCTGCTGTGTGCTGCCCCACCCGCAGGCGCCGCCCCTGAAGTTCCCATTGGCTGCAGTTCCTGGCCAATGGGAGCTGCGGGGGTGGCGCTTAGGGCGGGGGCAGTGTGCGGAGCCGAGCCCCCTGGCCAGCCCTACGCATAGGAGCCGGAGGGGGGACATGCTGCTGCTTCCGGGAGCCACGTGGAGCAGCCCCCAGCCCCACTCCCTGGCTGGAGTGCTGGAGCAGGGCAAACCCCAGACCCCGCTGCCCAGTGGGAGCTCAAGGGCAGGATTAAAATGGCTGGCAGGCCGGATCCAGCCCGCTGCCAGTAGTATGCCCACCCCGTTTTAAACAGTCATCTGCCATTTACCTGCTAACTTTTGACTGCTTCTGTATATAAAGAGGCTTTTAAACAGCTGTGCATGACGATACCTAGGCCTTTTTCCTGAATGGTTCATTTAAAACCAGCATTGGTTATGAATACAGGCAGTCCTCAACTTTACGACGTTCAAGGTATGACAAACGGCACTTACGCCGTTTATAAATGGACACCCTGTTTCAATTTTCCAATGCCGATTTTGACTTTACGACACTTGACCTGACACAACGCCATGCCAGCGAACAAGTTCATATGTGCATCGAGGTTCTGCGCCGCCCATCTCCCTGAATCAAGATGCTCAGTAGCTGTTCCAACACCATTTTTACATGTTGAATCTTTGTGCTTCCAAACTTTTTCTTAAAAGTTAGTGTTTCTTTGCACATAATAAAGGCAGAAAAGGGAAAATCTGGTGCAAGTGATGTTTCTTCTTCTAAGAAACATAGAACAATTACTATGGAAAGAAAAATGGAAATAATTAAGAGGTCCGAGAAAGGTGAGAGGCCAACTGAAATTGGTAAAGCTTTGGATTTCCCCCGAAAGACTATCATGACCATCCTGAAAGACAAGGTAGGAATTCAGGAACGTATTAAGGGCTCAGCTCCTATGCAAGCCACTGTGATAACTAAGCAGTGTGTTGGACTTATCGCCCAGGTTGAAAAACTGTTAATTGTTTGGCTGGAGGATAAAAATCGATGCTGTGCTCCTTTGAGTTTAGGCAGAATTCAGGACAAAGCCAGGAGTCTTTATGATGATCTAAAGAAACAACAGGGGGAGAGTTCTAACGCTGAGCCTTTTAATGCCAGGAGGGGCTGGTTTATGCCTTTTAAAGCCAGGGCCAATTTGCATAACATCAAGGGCTCTGGTGAAGCGGCCAGTGCTGATGAGGAGGCAGCTCGTGTTTTTCCAGAGATATTGGCTGAGATCATTGAGGGGTGGAGGGGAATTGTGCTCAGCAAATTTTGAATGTTGATGAAACTGGGCTCTTTTGGAAAGAAATGCCGTCAAGAACTGACATTGCCCAAGAGGAGAAATCCATGCCAGGGTACAAAGCTGCTAAAGATAGGCTCACTATTTTCCTCGGTGCAAATGCTGCAGGTGACTTTAAACTTAAACCTTTGCTTGTGTACCATTCCGAAAACCCCAGGGCTTTCAAGGGATATTCCAAGGCATTTCTCCCAGTGATATGGAAATCCAGTCGTAAGACGTGGGTCAATAAGAACATTTTTGAGGATTGGTTTAATCATCATTTTGTGCCAAGTGTCAAGGATTATTGCAGCAAAAACAGTCTTGCATTTAAAGCATTGTTAATCCCTGACAATGCTCCTGGTCATCCAACCATCCTTCATGACATGCATCCTGACATCAAAGTGGTATTTCTGCCCCCCAACACCACCTCATTGTTGCAACCCATGGACCAGAGGGTAATTGCATCCTTCAAGGCCCCTATCTTAGGAACACATTTGCACAGCTCATCAGGGCAACTGAGAGGAAGGTGGACCAACTCTGAAGGAATTCTGGAAGGGCTTCAACATTTACCATGTAGTTAAGAATAATGGTGAGGCATGGAATGAAGTCAAACAATCATATCTGAATGGTGTCTGGAGAAAATTGTATCCTGATTTTGGGTCTGACTTCCAAGGCTTTACAGACACTATTGAGGAGGTGACCAATACTATTGCTGAAATGGGCAAAGAACTCAACTTACATGTTGCACCCAAGGATGTTGATGAGTTGCTGGCATCACATTCTGCAAAATTAATTAATGAGGACCTCATTGATCTGGAACAGCAAAAAGTGGCAGAGGAAGAAGAAGATGCACCCACTGTTGAAGAGACTCCTCCTGGTAAAGTCTTGACAACAAAAGTGATGGCTGAGGCATTTCAACATTTGGAAGCTGCCATGTCCCTGTTTGAGGAACATGACCCCAACATTGAGCGCAGTGCATCTGTAAATAGGAGCATATCCAACATGTACAGCTGCTACAGAGAAATTTACAAGGAAAGGAGGAAAACATCTGTCCAAACTTCCTTGGGCACTTTCTTTAAGTCCTTCCAAATCACCTCAAAACCCCCTGAAAACCTCACCCAATTAGACCCACCCATGAGCTCAGAAGAAGGTGTCCCATTTCCTTCTTCATTCCTTCAGTAGGTTGCTTAACCTACAAATCAAATGACAAGATCAGCAATGCCCAGGAACCATTTGTGTGGTAGTTCCGAGGACTGCCTGTACTATATTTCTTTATGTATTTTAGCTTATTATGTGTTTGTTTCAGCTTATTATGTGTCAACCATAGTCTGGAAAGGTTGAGAGACATTGCCTCAGAGGGTGCAGAATCAACGCTTGGCTACCCCTTGCCCCTATCCAAATCCTCCCTGCCATACCTGCGAGCATGCGGAGGACAGCTCTTTGGAACCTGCTCTTCCTCCCCACCCCTGGACTAGACATGCAGGGAAGCTACAACATGGGAATGGGATGGGAGTCTTACTTCCTCTTCACAGACCTATTCGAAGTAGGCACAGTTTTGCCCCTACACACAACCACCACCCACCCCAGAGCCCAGGTGCCAGTCCTGTGATCTTTGCTCTATGCGTAATTTAGGTGCATGTATGGTACTGAGGTGACAGGCTGTCACTGGTCACAGATTAGTGTCAGACCCAGCTCCCAGTCCCTGACAGAATGAATTTGCAGCTTAGGTTGTACTGAGCATGCTCATTAACATCTGCTGAAGGGGAAGGAGCCTCCTGATCTGCCCTGACCCCTGCCCTGCTGAGACCCTGCTGTCAGGGTCTGACCCCCCCCCCCACCTGCCTTGGGTGAGGTTTGCAGCATGCATGCCGGTTGTGCTGCCCCTGCGCCCCCCACCCTGGAGCCGCTCTGGCTGCAGCTGCTCGGGGCCTGGAGACTCCTAATCTAGGCAGAACCAGGCCGCTGCTGAGGATGGGGTGTCGTCCTCCCGCTCGTGTGCCTGGGCAGCACATGCCCCTCATCCCAGGCGCTGCCCCACTGAGAGCACCCGGGGGGCAGGTCGGGACAAGGCTTCGAGGCTGCTGCCCCCAGCACATTCAGGGCAGGGATAATTGTCCAGCTTTGGAGGTTTCAGGCTGCAAGAGCAGCGCTGCAGAAGGGCCCCCTGGGAATCTTTCCCTGCTGGGAAGAAACAAGCATCTGCCCTGGCATCACAAGTATTATTTACATTCCACTTCAGACTTGCACAATTGTTTCCCAGCTCTCTAGTCTGCAGTGCCCGGCAATGCCCCAGTGTGCCCATTTATTCTGCCAGTTAGTCCCCCTTGTCTCTGAGAGTCTTTCCTGTGCCTACGGTGGGCGTTGGGCCGGGTGACCAGGCAGGTCCATCCAGGCTCTGACACAGAAACACGGATTGCTCTGGGAATGCCTTGATCTTACCAAATCTCCCCAGGGTTGCACTTTTTTTTATTACTCTTAGCACTTCATCATTTAGCTTTGCTAGCATGGTGCAGATGCAGGGCATTGTGCTATTTAATTTACATTTTAATAGCAACTACTCAAAAATATTTATCAGTAAGTAGTTGCTAGTTGTTTTAGCAATGACCTCTGGGTTTCTAGTAGAGCACTTGCTGCGTTTTTCCCTGTGATTTTTAATTTGGAATTTTTAATTTGACATTTGAGTGACTCTTTCCTGAGATGCTGGGATGGATGAAGTGGGTATCGATCGACCAGGCGGTGTGAAAGCTTTGCACGGGAAGGCGCCTCTTTCTACAGTGCAAATCAGCATTGATTTGCTTTAACTTTTTGTGTTTGGCTTTGAGATCGGCTTCACATCTCCCGCTCGGTTCCAGAAAGCCAATTTCCATGAATTGCCCTCATGTATTTTGCCACCACCATGCCGTAGTCTGGACCTCACTAAGCCTCTTCTGAGGGGGGAGCTGCGTGAGCTGGAGTTTAGCTTAGCACCTGGCTGTCATAGAGGACGAATGTGCCCTTCAAAATGAAGGTCTAAAAACTTTCAGGCTGCAAAAGCAGAGCCCTCCTGTGAGGGTCGGACCCTCAGCAGCTGTGACGCGACTGAGCTCCATTGACTTGGCATGAGCTGGGCCCATGCTCTCATGAGGCTTAACTGTGGTTGTAGCATAGCTTAGTGGTCAGTGCAAGAGCCCAGCAGACAGGACTCACAAGTCCTGTTCCCACTTCTGCCACTCACTTGCTGTGTGATCTTCAGCAACCTGCCTGGGCCCCAGCTTATCCACCTGTAGAACAGGTAGAATAATAACAGATGATTGACGTCACCCTGGCCGGTCGCCTGGGGCCCAGCTCCTCTTCCCTTGCGCCACACTTCTAGCCCCTCTCCAGATCTTGCTGCTTCGTCATCCGTAATATCTCTAAGAGCCATCCCTGTCCCTCTGTCCACCATAGTCCAGGTTGCAGGATCAGGGTCTAGGCTGGAAGCAACACATCTGTGATGTGGAGTAATTATCATTTACAGAGTGCACAGGCCACTTTGCAGACAGAGAAGGAGTCAAGCCCCTGACCTGAGGAGTTGTAATTCAGTCAGCTCTGGAAGCCACATTGGCAGTTCAAACACAGGCAGACACGGAGGCACCATCGATGCGGAAGTGTCAAGTCCTGGGGTTTGAAAACAGAGGCTGTTCTGTTGTGCAGTGTTGCTGTGCACTGTTCTACTGCTGTGCTTCACCCCAGAGATGTCTACACATGATACTTGCGGATGATACTAAACTGGGAGGAGTGGTAGATACGCTGGAGGGGAGGGATAGGATACAGAGGGACCTAGACAAATTGGAGGATTGGGCCAAAAGAAATCTGATGAGGTTCAATAAGGATAAGTGCAGGGTCCTGCACTTAGGACGGAAGAATCCAATGCACAGCTACAGACTAGGGGCTGAATGGCTAGGCAGCAGTTCTGCGGAAAAGGACCTAGGGGTGACAGTGGATGAGAAGCTGGATATGAGTCAGCAGTGTGCCCTTGTTGCCAAGAAGGCCAATGGCATTTTGGGATGTATAAGTAGGGGCATAGCGAGCAGATCGAGGGACGTGATCGTTCCCCTCTATTCGACATTGGTGAGGCCTCATACTGGAGTACTGTGTCCAGTTTTGGGCCCCACACTACAAGAAGGATGTGGATAAATTGGAGAGAGTCCAGCGAAGGGCAACAAAAATGATTAGGGGTCTGGAACACATGACTTATGAGGAGAGGCTGAGGGAGCTGGGATTGTTTAGTCTGCAGAAGAGAAGAATGAGGGGGGATTTGATAGCTGTTTTCAACTACCTGAAAGGGGGTTCCAAAGAGGATGGCTCTAGACTGTTCTCAATGGTAGCAGATGACAGAACGAGGAGTAATGGTCTCAAGTTGCAGTGGGGGAGGTTTAGATTGGATATTAGGAAAAACTTTTTCACTATGAGGGTGGTGAAACACTGGAATGCGTTACCTAGGGAGGTGGTAGAATCTCCTTCCTTAGAGGTTTTTAAGGTCAGGCTTGACAAAGCCCTGGCTGGGATGATTTAACTGGGAATTGGTCCTGCTTCGAGCAGGGGGTTGGACTAGATGACCTTCTGGGGTCCCTTCCAACCCTGATATTCTATGATTCTATGATTCTATGATCTGCAGGGGGCAAAGTAGCTGATGTGTGTAGCCTGGTAAAGTTTGTTAAGTACTGGATGACATGCATTATATAAATACATGGGCATCTAGGAACTTCCTTTTCTGCTGCATGGAAAGACCTTCCTACTCCTAAAGGCCTCTATCCCTAAAGCTACAGGAGAATCTTCATTAGCTGGTAGCAGTATAGGGTCTATAGCACACAGTTGAGCATCTCTGATTCCACCCCACAGAGGGCAATCGTGAACATACACATTGCATACTGTTCCCTTTCTTTATGCCTCTATATTTTTCTCCCTTTCTGCTCTTGGGCTTGAGAGCCACACTTTAATTTGTTCTCTGTCATTTATATGGTCCACTGTTTACATACAATTGAAGTCCATAGAGCGTTTTGGGATACTATTTATATAAAAATCACCCCAGTAAATACAATTGTATTGGACTATGACTGGGGAGGAGCTGCGGGGAAGATTCCATGTTACAGAGGAAGATTTTAAAAGCCTCCATTTTAATACTTCTTAGATAGGGTGCTGAGCTTCTCTCGGTTGGTATGAGATGGGATCTCTTGGTATTGGAGAGACAATATAGACTAGTAAGCATGGGGCTAGGAGCCAGGAAATCCTAAGTCCCAATTGCAGCTTTGCCACTGACTCAACTCTGTGGCCTTGAATGTGTTATTCAACCACTCCCTGTCCTCAACCATAACATGGTAATAATAATAATAAGAAGAATTAATAAGAATGTCATGATCAGACTAGTGTGTATTCAGAGTGTAAATCTCTTATGTGGACCAGCCACTGCGGGGGATAAAGAACAACAGTCTTGGTTTGTAAGTCGAGCACTGGCCTGCAGTAGATGAAGTCAGACTGTTCAACTTGTGCTTCTGAAAATCTTCTCCCAAGATACAGAACATTCTGCTCCAGCTCAGTTGATAGGGGCCTGAATATTTGGAGCATTTTCTGCTTGCAGTTTCTGCGAAGCTCTGAGTGGCCACATTGACAATCAGACATTTCCTAGACGACCATAATATGTCCTGGGTCTGGTACTGTGCGACATTTTCAGTAATGACTTGGATAATGGCATGGAGAGTATGCTCATAAAATTTGTGGCTGACACCAGACTAGGACTGCAAGAATTTTGGAGAACAGGATTAGGATTCAAAATGACCTTGACAAATTGGAGAATTGGTCTGAAATCAACTAGATTAAATTCAGTGATGACAAGTGTAAAGTACTACACTTAGGAAGGAAAAAATCAAATGCACAGCTACAGGATGGGGAATAACTGGCTTGGTGGAGGTACTGCTGGAAAGGATCTGGGGGTTATAGTGGATCACAAATTGAATATAAATCAAAAGGCCTATATTATTCTGGCGTGTGTTAACAGGAGTGTGATAAATGAGAAGGGGAGGGGTAGCTCCCTTTTGTAGACACCCAGCCAGCTAGTTAGCTATAGAATCCCTCTTGGTAGTTGTTCTCTACTTGCTTTACCTGAAAAGGGTTAACAAGTCCATAGGTAAAAGGAAGGGAGTGGGCACCTGACCAAAAGAGCCAATGGGAGGGCTAGAACTTTTTAAAATTGGGAAAAAACTTTCCCTTT
Source organism: Eretmochelys imbricata (assembly GCF_965152235.1). Lineage (NCBI taxonomy): Eukaryota > Metazoa > Chordata > Testudines > Cheloniidae > Eretmochelys > Eretmochelys imbricata. The sequence continues at coordinate 3,139,645 of NC_135576.1, read as the reverse complement.
GTCTGTCTGTGGTTGTTCTCTGGAGAGAGGAGACATAGAGCAGCAATGCTATAAGAAGCTTTAAGCCAGGTATGGAAAATCATCAGATCATACCTAGAACTACTTATTTGAAACCCCAGATATGTAAGTAGATCAGGAAGTGTCTAGAAAGATGCAATTAGGTTTATCTCTGTTTATTTCTTATTGGCTTGTGGACTCCTCTGTGCTAACCCCAGGTGCTTTTGTTTTGCTTGTAACCTTTAAAGTGGACCTCAGGAAAGTTATTTTGATGCTTAATCCTTATAAGTGGTTCTTTTTAAATGTAGCAAAAAGCCTAAGTTCCAGATGTATTTTCTTTCTTTTTCTTTTAAATAAAATTTACCTTTTTTAAGAACAGGATTGGGTTTTTTGTGTCCTAAGAGGTTTGTGCATATGTTATTTAATTAGCTGTTGGCAACAGCTGATTTCCTTTGTTTCTTTTCTCAGCTATTCCCCGGAGGGGGTGTGAAAGGGCATGTGGGTACCCCACAGGAAGGAATTCCCAAGTGCACCTTCCTGGATCCCATACAGTTGTTTGCACTTGGGTGGTGGCAGCATCTACCCATCTAAGGTCAGAGAAAAGCTGTAACCTTGGGAGTTTAATACAAGCCTGGAGTGGCCACTATTAATTGCTAGAATCCTTGCGGGCCCCCACCTTCTGCACTCGAAGTGCCAGAGTGGGGAATCAGCCTTGACAAAGAGTGTTGTATGTAAGACTAGGGAGGTAATTGTTCTGCTCTGCTCGGCACTGGTGAGGCCCCAGCTGAAGTACTGTGTCCAATTCTGGGTGCCGTACTTTAAGAAAGTTGTGGACAAATTTAGATTTAGAGCAGGTTGCACAGCGGAGCCAAGAGGCCAGTGAAGAAGCTTGGCAACATGTGACCTCCAGAAGAAGAAGGGAGAATGTCCGGGTACCAGCAACCCAGACACAGGTAAGTAACCGTTTTCATGTTCTCTCCACAGGTACCATTGCGGAGAGTGGACCAGATGATACGTCTGGGGGGAGAAAGCAGAAGGAGACTCCGCTGGTTGGAAGGCATGAGATGCGCTGTCCTGAGGTTGGGGGTTCCACGACCACCACTCCCAAGAGAAGGAGGCGGGTGATGGTGGTTGGGGACTCTCTCCTCAGGGGGACTGAGTCATCTATCTGCCGCCCTGACCGGGAAAACAGAGAAGTCTGCTGCTTGCCAGGGGCTAAGATTCGCGATGTGACGGAGAGACTGCCGAGACTCATCAAGCCCTCGGATCGCTACCCCTTCCTGCTTCTCCACGTGGGCACCAATGATACTGCCAAGAATGACCTTGAGCAGATCACTGCGGACTACGTGGCTCTGGGAAGAAGGATAAAGGAGTTGGAGGCGCAAGTGGTATTCTCGTCCATCCTCCCCGTGGAAGGAAAAGGCCGGGGTAGGGACCGTCGAATCATGGAAGTCAACGAATGGCTACGCAGGTGGTGTCGGAGAGAAGGCTTTGGATTCTTTGACCATGGGATGGTGTTCCATGAAGGAGGAGTGCTGGGCAGAGACGGGCTCCACCTAACGAAGAGAGGGAAGAGCATCTTTGCGAGCAGGCTGGCTAACCTAGTGAGGGGGGCTTGAAACTAGGTTCACCGGGGGAAGGAGACGAAAGCCCTGAGGTAAGTGGGCAAGCAGGATACCGGGAGGAAGCACAGGCAGGAACGTCTGTGAGGGGAGGGCTCCTACCTCATACTGAGAATAAGGGGCGATCAGCAGGTTATCTCAAGTGCCTATATACAAATGCACAAAGCCTTGGAAACAAGCAGGGAGAACCGGAGGTCCTGGTGATGTCAAGGAATTATGACGTGATTGGAATAACAGAGACTTGGTGGGATAACTCACATGACTGGAGTACTGTCATGGATGGTTATAAACTGTTCAGGAAGGACAGGCAGGGCAGAAAAGGTGGGGGAGTTGCACTGTATGTAAGAGATCAGTATGACTGCTCAGAGCTCCGGTACGAAACTGCAGAAAAACCTGAGTGTCTCTGGATTAAGTTTAGAAGCGTGAGCAACAAGGGTGATGTAGTGGTGGGAGTCTGCTATGGACCACCGGACCAAAGGGATGAAGTGGATGAGGCTTTCTTCCAGCAACTCGCAGAATCTACTAGATCGCATGCCCTGGTTCTCATGGGCGACTTTAATCATCCTGATAGCTGCTGGGAGAGCAATACAGCGGTGCACAGGCAATCCAGGAAGTTTTTGGAAAGCGTAGGGGACAATTTCCTGGTGCAAGTGCTAGAGGAGCCAACTAGGGGGGGAGCTTTTCTTGACCTGCTGCTCACAAACTGGAAAGAATTAGTAGGGGAAGCAAAAGTGGATGGGAATCTGGGAGGCAGTGACCATGAGTTGTTTGAGTTCAGGATCCTGACACAGGGAAGAAAGGTAAGCAGCAGAATATGGACCCTGGACTTCAGGAAAGCAGACATTGACTCCCTCAGGGAACGGATGGGTAGGATCCCCTGGGGGAATTACATGAGGGGGAAAGGAGTCCAGGAGAGCTGGCTGTATTTCAAAGAATCCCTATTGAGGTTACAGGGACAAACCATCCCGATGTGTCGAAAGAATAGTAAATATGGCAGGCGACCAGTTTGGCTTAACAGTGACATCCTTGCGGATCTTAAACATAAAAAAGAAGCTTACAAGAAGTGGAAGATTGGACAAATAACCAGGGAAGAGTATAAAAATGTTGCTCGGGCATGTAGGAATGAAATCAGGAGGGCCAAATCGCACCTGGAGCTGCAGCTAGCAAGAGATGTTAAGAGTAACAAGAAGGGTTTCTTCAGGTATGTTGGCAACAAGAAGAAAGCCAAGGAAAGTATGGGCCACTTACTGAATGAGGGAGGCAACCTAGTGACAGAGGATGTGGAAAAAGCTAATGTACTCAATGCTTTTTTTGCCTCTGTCTTCACGAACAAGGTCAGCTCCCAGACTGCTGCGCTGGGCAACACAGCATGGGGAGTAGGTGGCCAGACCTTGTGGAGAAAGAAGTGGTTAGGGACTATTTAGAAAAGTTGGACGTGCACAAGTCCATGGGGCTGGATGCCCTGCATCCGAGAGTGCTAAAGGAGTTGGCAGCTGTGATTGCAGAGCCATTGGCCATTATCTTTGAAAACTCATGGCGATCGGGGGAAGTCCTGGACGACTCGAAGAAGGCTAATGTAGTGTCCATCTTTAAAAAAGGAAAGAAGGAGGATCCTGGGAACTACAGGCTAGTCAGCCTCACCTCAGTCCCCGGAAAAATCATGGAGCGGGTCCTCAAGGAATCAATCCTGAAGCACTTACATGAGAGGAAAGTGATCAGGAACAGTCAGCATGCATTCACCAAGGGAAGGTCATGCCTGACTAATCTAATCGCCTTCTATGATGAGATTACTGGTTCTGTGGATGAAGGGAAAGCAGTGGATGTATTGTTTCTTGACTTTAGCAAAGCTTTTGACACGGTCTCCCACAGTATTCTTGTCAGCAAGTTAAGGAAGTATGGGCTGGATGAATGGGCTATAAGGTGTGTAGAAAGTTGGCTAGATTGTCGGGCTCAACGGGTAGTGATCAATGGCTCCATGTCTAGTTGGCAGCCGGTATGAAGTGGAGTGCCCCAAGGGTCGGTCGTGGGGCCGGTTTTGTTCAATATCTTCATAAATGATTTGGAGGATGATGTGGATTGCACTCTCAGCAAATTTGCGGATGATACTAAACTAGGAGGAGTGGTAGATACGGTGGCAGGTAGGGATAGGATACAGAGGGACCTAGACAAATTGGAGGATTGGGCCAAAAGAAATCTGATGAGATTCAACAAGGATAAGTGCAGGGTCCTGCATTTAGGACGGAAGAATCCAATGCACCGCTACAGACTAGGGACCGAATGGCTAGGCAGCAGTTCTGCGGAAAGGGACCTAGTAGTGACAGTGGACGAGAAGCTGGATATGAGTCAACAGTGTGCCCTTGTTGCAAGAAGGCCAATGGCATTTTGGGATGTATAAGTAGGGGCATAGCGAGCAGATCGAGGGACGTGATCGTTCCCCTCTATTCGACATTGGTGAGGCCTCATCTGGAGTGCTGTGTCCAGTTTTGGGCCCCACACTACAAGAAGGATGTGGAAAAATTGGAGAGAGTCCAGCAAAGGGCAACAAAAATGATTAGGGGTCTGGAACACATGACTTATGAGGAGAGGCTGAGGGAACTGGGATTGTTTAGTCTGCAGAAGAGAAGAATGAGGGGGGATTTGATAGCTGCTTTCAACTACCTGAGAGGTTCCAAAGAGGATGGTTCTAGACTATTCTCAGTGGTGGAAGAGGACAGGACAAGGAGTAATGGTCTCAAGTTGCAGTGGGGGAGGTTTAAGTTGGATATTAGGAAAAACTTTTTCACTAGGAGGGTGGTGAAACACTGGAATGCGTTACCTAGGGAGGTGGTAGAATCTCCTTCCTTAAAAGTTTTTAAGGTCAGGCTTGACAAAGCCCTGGCTGGGATGATTTAATTGGGGATTGGTCCTGCTTTGAGCATGGGGTTGGACTAGATGACCTCCTGAGATCCCTTCCAACCCTGATATTCTATGATTCTATGACAAATTGGAGAGAGGCCAGAGGAGAGCAACATAAATGATTTAGAAAACATAAAAGATTTAGAAAACCTGACTGCTGAGGAAAGGTTAAAAAATCTGGATGTTTAGTCTTGAGAAAAGAAGACTGAGCGGGGACCAGATAAGAGTCTGCAGGTATGTGAAAGGCTGCTGTATGGAGGATGATGATCAGTTGTTCTCCACGTCCTCTGGAGGTAAGACAAGAAGCAATGAGCTTAATCTGCAGCAAGGGTGATTTAGGTTAGATATTACAAAAAGCTTCTAATTAAGGATAATTAAAACTCTGGAACAGGTGTCCAAGGGAGGTGGTGGAATCTCTGTCATTGAAGGTTTTTAAGACCAGGCTGGACGAGCCCCTGTCAGGGCTGGTCTAGGTTTACTTGGCCCTGCCTAAGGGCAGGGTGCGGGACTAGATAAGCTCTCGAGGTCCCTTCCAGCCCGACATTTGTGTGATTCTGTGTTACAATATTCCCCATAAAGAAAAGGAGTACTTGTGGCACCTTAGAGACTAACAAATTAATTTGAGCATAAGCTTTCGTGAGCTACAGCTCACTTGCGAATACAGACTAACACAGCTGCTACTCTGAAACCTAATATTCCCCATGTCATTGTGACTGATGGTTGTTATAGAATCATTATTTATTCCTTTACAATTTGTTTATTTGGAATTTATTTACAGCAGAGCCTTTGGGAGACAATTTCCAGCCATTCAAAAAGCGACCATGACCCTTGCCCAGGGAGCTCACAGTCGCAGGACAGACTGACAAGGGGACAGAGGTTGGGGAAGGAGAACAATAAATAGGGATTTTTTTGTACCATCAGCTTGAGTCAGTATAAGGAGCGTGGCAGGAATGGGTCTTTAAGAGGGACTAATCAAGGACTGGGCAGGGGCCTTACGGGAATCTCAGGGAAGTTGTACTATGGCTAGGGGGTTAATTAATTAATTGTACAACACTTTGATGCTGTAACATGCTCAGTGTTATTATTAATTGTATTATAACAGATGGGGTTCCAAATACGCCATCTCCTGGATAGCCCTTCTAAAACTAGTTTGCACAGGCCGCTGTGAGACGCTCCACTCTGCAGGGCACCTGTATTTACTTTCCTTTTGAATTCTGCACTGTGAGTTCAGGTGGGGTTACCACCTTTAAGGCTGGTTTTCAGGACAAAATCATTGTGTCCCATGGCATTGTGTTACAAGACACCGTGATAACATTGCATTGTGTCATGACACAGTCTTCAGCTCAATACGCTACCCTGACATACTGTTGTGCTTACAATCCCCTATGAGGCCAGGACCTCATCTCCAAAGCAATTCTGGATGTGAATCAAGGCAGCCCTATCAAAGTCAGGACTCTCCAGTGATATTCGGGGTGGGTGGTTCCCTAAAAGCTGGACTTACTGCTGTGGTTCTCAACCTTTCAGACTCCTGTACCCCTTTGAGGAGGCTGAAGCCTGAGCCCTGCCACTTGGGGTTGGGCCCGAGCCACCCTGTCTGGCGCTGAAGCATGTAACTAGCTTTGCGGGCCCCCCTGTGGTGTGGAGCCCTGGGCAATTGCCCTACTTGCCACCCCTGAACATTGGCCCTGCACTTGCAACCCCCTAAACCCGTCCAGCAACCCCCGCGGGTCACGACCCCCAGGTTGAGAAACACCAATGTAGATGAGTTAACTTGCCAACTGGAAGACCTCTGCATCCCCGAGGGGTACAGGTATCCCTGGTTGAGAACCTCTGATATGTTCTATGCATATTACAAGCCTCGTCTGAGAATGCTGTGTGGCCATTGCTGAGCTTTCCCAGTGCTTAGCTCTGACAGCGGGACTGTTAATTCCATCTATTCACTGTGCTTTTATTTGCATATTTAGCCAGGGACGACACAACATCAGCATCCTGATCCAAAGACTTTGTTGTTCCAGGGGACAAGTCCTAAAGGTCGACAGTGCACCAGCGACCGTGTGCAGTTCAAGCAGAACCTGTTGCTCCTTTGGTTAGAGGCATCACAATGCCATGATTCCTCATGATGGAAGCCCTCAAATGATAGTTCAAAGGGCAGAAGTCATGGAGCCTGGGGCCAGTTTATTCACTGACAGGTTAGATAGCATGCTTTGCTCCATGACATCAGTGAGACCACAGCTCCCAACACGTGATGCTCTGTGTCTTGCACCATGGGGGTGAAGAATTCTAGCATGCCAGCCTGCACCCGAAGCCAAGTGGCCTCCAAAGACAGCAGCTCCCTGCACCTTGTAGCCCACGGGGCTAGCCTGCTATATTATATCATCCCTTTTTCTTTATTGGTTTGATTGATTATATTGTTTTGACTGATGTTTTTGTGCTGAATAATTTCAGTAAATATTACTTCATTTTATTTGGCTGTAATGCAAGGAAATTACAGGCCTATATCCTGTATAATTAGCAAGAGCAAATTACCATGAGTGTTTGTAATCTTTGGCACCTATAAATGGCCTACCAGTTACCCCTTTTTAACTTTGGGGAACTGAATGTGTTTAACAGAATTCTGGAACATAGTGGTAACCACAGGGTACAGCGCAAGAACATGGAAGTAACAGCTCAGATCAAAGGTAGCGGTTATGAGAATGAGATAATCAGTATCAATACGTAAGAATATATCCTATAGAGTAAGTAAATTCTATCCTAAGATTTATCTGGGTGAGGAAATTAGATTGGGCATGGAAGGTTGGGCACGGATATCAATATTCAGGATAGTGCCAGGACCCTATACGAGGGCGAACCACCCTGTGGAGAAGATTCTTTTTAGAACATAAGAACAAAAGAACAGCCATACTGGGTCAGACCAAAGGTCTATCTAGCCCAGTATCCTGTCTTCTGACAGTGGCCAATGCCAGGTGCCCCAGAGGGAATGAACAGAACGGTAATCGTCAAGTGATCCATCCCCTGTTGCCCATTCCCAGCTTCTGGCAAACAGAGGCTAAGGACACCATCCCTGCCCATCCTGGCTAATAGCCAATGATGGGCCTATCCTCCATGAACGTACCTAGTTCTTTTTTGAACCGTTATGGTCTTCGCCTTCACATTCTCTGGCAAGGAGTTCCACAGGTTGACTGTGCGTTGTGTGAAAACATACTTCCTTTTGTTTTAAACCAGCTTCCTATTAATTTCATTTAGTGACCCCTAATTCTTGTGATATGAGAAGGAGTAAATAACACTTCCTTATTTACTTTCTCCACACCAGTCATGATTTTATAGCCCTCTATCATATCCCCCCTTTGTCATCTCTTTTCCATGCTGAAAAGTCCCAGTCTTATTAATCTCTCCTCATATGGCAGCCGTTCCATACCCCTAATCATTTTTGTTGCCCTTTTCTGAACCTTTTCCAATTCCAATATACCTTTTTTGAGATGGGGCAACCACATCTGCACGCACTATTCAAGATGTGGACATACCACGGATTTATATAGAGGCAATATGATATTTTCTGTCTTATTATCTAACCCTTTCTTAATGATTCCCAACGTTCTGTTCACTTTTTTTTACTGCCGCTGCACATTGAGTCAATGTTTTCAGAGAACTATCCACAATGACTCCAAGATCTTTCTTGAGTGGTAACAGCTAATTTAGACCCCATCATTTTATATGTATAGTTGGGATTATGTTTTCCAGTGTGCATTACTTTGCATTTATCAACACTGAATTTCATCTGCCATTTTGTTGACCAGTCACCCAGTTTTGTGAGATCCTTTTGTAGTTCTTCGCAGTCTGCTTGGGACTTAACTATCTTGAGTAGTTTTGTATCATCTGCAAATTTTGCCACCTGTTTACCCCTTTTCCAGATCATTTATGAATATGTTGAATAGGACTGGTCCCAGTACAGACCCCTGGGGACACCACTACTTACCTCCCTCCATTCTGAAAATTGACCATTTATTCCTACCCTTTGTTTCCTATCTTTTAACCAGTTACTGATCCATGAGAGGACCTTTCCTCTTATACCATGACAGCTTACTTTGCTTAAGGGCCTTTGGTGAGGGACCTTGTCACAGGCTTTCTGAAAATCTAAGTACACTACATCCACTGGATCCCCCTTGTCCACATGCTTGTTGACTCCCTCAAAGAATTCTAATAGATTGATGAAGCATGATTTCCCCTTTATAAAAAACATGATGACACTTCACCAACAAATTATGTTCATCTATATGTCTGACAATTTCATTCTTTACTATAGTTTCTACCCGTTTGCCCAGTTTTGATGTCAGGTTTACCCAGTCTGTAATTTCTGGGATCACCTCTGGAGCCCTTTTTAAAAATTGGCATCACATTAGCTGTCCTCCATCCATTTGGTACAGAAGCTGATTTAAATGATAGGTTATAAACTATAGTTAGTAATTCTGCAATTTCACATTTGAGTTCCTTCAGAACTCTTGGGTGATTCCATCTGGTCCTGGTGACTTATTACTGTTTAATCAATTTGTTCAAAATCACCTCTAATGACACCTCAATCTGGGATAGTTCCTCAAATCTGTCACCTAAGAAGAATGGCTCAGGTTTGGGAATCTCCATCACATCCTCAGCTGTGAAGACCAATGCAGAGAATTTATTTAGTTTCTTCACAATGGCCTTATCATCCTTGATTGCTCCTCTGGCATCTTGATCGTCCACTGGTTGTTTAGGAGGCTTCCTGCTTCTGATGTACTTAAAAAAAAAAATTGCTATAACTTTCTGAGTCTTTGGCTAGCTGTTCTTCAAATTCTTTTTTGGCCTTCCTAGTTGTATTTTTACATTTCACTTGCCAGAGTTTATGCTCCTTTCTATTTTCCTCACTAGGATTTAACTTCCACTTTCTAAAGGATTCCTTTTTGCCTCTCACTGCTTCTTTTACTTTGTTTAGCCACGGTGACATTCTTTTGGTTCTCTTATTATGTTGTTTTTTAATTTGGGCTACCCATTTAAGTTGAGCCTCTATTACGGTGTCTTTAAAAAGTTTCCACGCAGCTTGCAGGGATTTCACTTTTTGCGCTGTACCTTTTTAATTTCTTTTTAAGTCCCTACCTCATTTTTGTGTCGTTTCCCTTTCTCAAATTAAATGCTACCGTGGTGGGCCGCTGCGGTGTTTTGCCCGCCACAGGGACGTTACGTTCAGTTATGTTATGGTCACTATTACCAAGCGGTCCAGCGGTAGCCACCTCTTGGACCTGAGCCTGTGCTCCGCTTAGGAGGCAGTCAAGCACTGCCTCGCCTCTGGAGGGCCCCGGGACTAGCTGCGCCAAGGAGCAACTTCTGCTGCTGCAGCCCGTCCTGAGGTGACCTGTACCCAGGCAAGGTGGGGAGAGCGGAAATCCCCCCGCCGCCAGCCAGGGCTTTATCGTAACGGCGTCTCCCAGCTCCCGGAGCCTTTCGCAGCCACTGGCCCCAGCCGGGCCCGCATGCGGCCGGTGACGGATCCCGACGCCTGTACGCGGCCGCAATTACTGGCCCCGCCGCGTCTGCTTCGCTTTGGCTCCGCGAAGGCTCCGACTTCGTTCGGCTCCACGCCTCCTTCCCCGGTCCGGGGCCTGCGGCGGGGCCAAGAGCCGACGCGCCCCCGGGCCGCTCGCGGGGAGCCCCGAGGAGCTCAGCCCCGGGAAGGGGGGAGCCCTCGGCCCCACAGGCGCTGGGCTGACAGGAGCGCGCCCCGCCCGGGCCCAGCACAGCCCCGGGGCGCGGAGCTCAGCGCTGGAGGGGAGCCCGGTCTGACAGCGCGGGGCAGGCCCGGGACGCTGTCGCCATGGCAACGCTGGGAGCAGGGCATGCTGGGACCGATCATCTCCATGGCAACACTCGGAGTTGGGGGAGCAGGGCATGCTGGGACTGATCATCTCCATGGCAACACACGGAGCTGGGGAGCAGGGCATGCTGGGACTGATCATCTCCATGGCAACGCATGGAGCTGGGGAGCAGGGCATGCTGGGACTGATCATCTCCATGGCAACGCTTGGAGCTGGGGAGCAGGGCATGTTGGAACAGATCAGCGGATTTAACCGCCCCTGCCTTCGCCCGTCAATTCTGGAGAGGCCGCGTTCGATTGGCTCCTGTCACGGAGTCCCGCCCCCGCTTCCGGCCGGCCGGGTGTGGACAAGATGGCGGCGGTCGGGGGGCTGCAGGACCGGGTGGAGGCGCTGGAGCGGCGGGTGTTCGGGGCCGGGGCGGCCCGGGACTGGGCGGGCCCCTCAGCACCCGCCCTCCGGCCTGTGTGTGACCCCCGCTGCGGGGCCGGCGGGGGCGGCTCCCCCCACCAGGGGACCATCCTGGGCTGGGCCTGCGCGGACCCTGCGGCTCGGGGCCTTGCGCCGCTCCAGGGGCGGGTGGCTCCAGCCTCCGCATTGCCCGGCAGCAGCGCCGGGGGGCTCGTGGGGGGGCGGGGATTGGGCCGCGCTCTTGGGGGAGCGGGGATTGGGCCCGGGGGGCAGGCTCGTGGGGGGCGGGGATTGGCCGGGGCGGGGGGGAAGCTTTGGCTGTTGGTTCCTTCAGCAGCGCGGCCATAACCCCCCCCGGCTGCGGGTTCTCCTCCAGGGCCTTGCTCGCTCCACTCCTGCCCCCAGCGATGCTCCCCGGCGGGCAGAGCGCTCCCGGGCCGGGGGGGCAGGAGGACTAGTGCGGGGCCTTTTGTCCCAGTGCTCCGACGGGCTGCCTGGCTCGGGGCTGCTTCGTTTACTTCTGAATTGCCGCCCCCTCTGGGGTACAACACGGGCTCTGTTTAGCAGCCCCTCGTAACATCACGTCACCATTCGGGCAGCTCCTTGAATTATGCTGCCTGTGAATGTTAGTAACTGAAACCGTTTTAAATAGGTTTCAGAGCAGCAGCCGTGTTAGTCTGTGTTCGCAAAAAGAGCAGGAGGACTTCTGGCACCTTAGAGATTAACCAATTTATTTGAGCATAAGCTTTCGTGAGCTACAGCTCACTTTATCGGATGCATTCATCCGTTTTAAATAGACATTTTATCTCCTGTCACTGCTGGTCTGTTCCTGACAGTTTAGTTGTGGGATCATAGAAGTGTCACTTAATCCCTGTTTGGTTTATACCATCTCTTACCTTCTAGGCTGCAGATGGTTTGGTGAAAGTTCAGGTGGCTTTGGGGAACATTGCAAGCAAAAGAGAGAGGATTAAAATTTTGTATAAGAAAAGTAAGTATTCATCCAGCATTTGTGTGTTGCGGTTTTTTTACCCCCAGGATTTAGATCCAAATTGTATTTTATGTGGTGGTCTTGTTGGGTGGCCTGTCTGGCCTGGAGATCATTTGAGGTGTGTTTTGCAGTGGGTTTAAAAACAATCTTCCTTTGCCTCCAAAGGAGCTAATTATGACTGAGTAGACAAGCTGGCATCTCTCTTGAGTGGGGTGTACCTTGTGAGAGTAAGGCATCTACTTTGGTTTCTGTTCCATTATCAGAGATCTAAAATCTAAGATTTCAGCTTTATTCCTTCCCTAGGACTGTGCATTCTACCCACTGTGATCAGATCCCCCTAGAAATCTGCAGCCCATCAGGCCTGGTGTTATCAGTAAGGGGTAGTACATATTCAGTGTATGTCCACCTGCAGAAAATCATGTGCTTTGACTTCTCACTGGCATTGGAGCTTATTACTCCCCGCTGCGTCTATCAAGGACAACTCCGATTGCAAGCAACCTTGGGATTTTTGTATCAGAGGAGAGATGTCGCAGAAACGACATCAGGAGAGGACACTGATGCCACTTCAGCACACCCTCGGCCAGCTTCAGAAAGCAAGACTTGCGTGTGTAAAGGAAAGACATTTCAGAGGGCAGGGGAAGTAGCAGGCCACATGATGGAAAGGGAGCACTCGCTCTGTGCCTTCCCTTTTAAAGAATGAATTGTGACCTCTGCAGTTGAATTTAAAATTGGCTAATGTAATACTTAGCAGGTTAGTGGGACCTTGTGTAAATAATGGGTGCCTATTGGCGTTGGGCCATGTGAGTACACACTTCTTTAAAATAAAATCAAACAAGGAAACTTACAGGCTTGGTGCAGCAGCGACTTTGTACTGTTGAGTCAAAAGCCATTCCTCTCCGATCCCCCACTGAGGATGCCTCTGCATCTTCCTACATCTGGATTGTTGTCTAAACTAGTTAGTCAGCTCAGATTTGTAAGCTCTTTGAGGCAGAGTATGTCATTCAAGTGGTCTATAAAATGCTGTGAAAGTTCATGGTACTATAGAAATACTATAGCTGCTGATTCTTTTTATCAAAATCTTGTAGTAAGTAGGAAGTTGCGACTGGCAGTACTTCCAGAACTAATCACTTCTCTCTCTCCCTCCCTGTAACCTACTTCTGATCTTAGTTGAAGATTTAATAAAATACCTGGATCCTCAGTACATTGATCGAATGGCTGTTCCCGATGCCATGAAACTGCAGTTCATCTTAGCAGGCACGTCATGAAATGAAAGGAGTATGCTCATTCCCCAAAAGCTCTCAAGACAAGCAGGGTGAGGGAGATCTTAACTGAATGCACCTCTCCATCTCTCTTTTAATCATGGGCTTAGGACGGAAATGCCTCATTTGGCTTCTCATCTTCCCCTGTAAACTGGCCAATGCTTCAGTAAAAGATCAGAACTGGAGAAACTACAGTATGAATTGTACAGGGAAGAACAAGCCTGGTTCAGTCCCCAGTCTCTGGCTCCCTGGCAAGCACTTGGAATGCAACTGGCACCGTGGAGCTAGTTCCTGCATGAGGAGTGCTTTTCTCGCTACCAAAGGCCTTCCCTGAATGAGTAATGGACCTTGACTCTCTCTGAGTCTGTCTAGCCTTTGGTCAGAAGCTTTGCGGGGGGGAGGGCGGGGTGGAGAAGGGGTGTGTGGAATTGTTTCCCTATGTCTAGCAACTGTTATGGTAACAAAACTGCTCTTAAACATCACAATATATATACTTCAGTGTTCATAAGTATTGAACTTCTAACCCTGCCCTGCTCTCTCACAGGGGACCTGAGTCGCCCCTCTCCTGTGGTAGGCGTGTGTAACTCCATTGTCTCCAGTGGCGTTGTCCCCGATTCTTATTGGTGTAAGCAAGGGAGAGTCGGAGCCACGAGGTTGACTTTTAATGGGGCTCAACAACTGAGCCAATGAAAGAGCAAAAAACATGTGCTTTCTCCATTGCTAGCTCAGTGAGGAACATCCTGGCTTCTGCTCCTGGTTCTTCCCTTTTATGTACTGTGTGCTGCCTTTGAGATTCTGTTTCCCCATCTGATAATAGCTACCCCAGAAAAGGGTGGGGGATGTTTGCGAAAGGCACAGAGATCCTTGGTTGGAAGGTGTGATAGTAACCCACAGTATCGTTGTGGTGAAGTCTTTCTGCTGCGTGTAGGTTTGATTGCCTTATGAGAAGGGGAAGCTGAACCAGGCCAATTAATCAACTTATTTTTTCTCATCTGTGGAAAGCTGAAATAGTGTTTGACTTAAACTTCTCCTTCTCTGTCTTTTAAACAGGAGGAGCAGTTTATTCTTTCCCAAGCCGCCCTTCTGGAACAGGTGAACAACCTCCAGCCATTCTTGGACAGTGCACACACAGAATCATAGAATCATCATAGAATATCAGGGTTGGAAAGGACCTCAGGAGGTCATCTAGTCCAACCCCCTGCTCAAAGCAGGACCAATCCCCAACTAAATCATACCAGCCAGGCCTTTGTCAAGCCTGACCTTAAAAACTTCTAAGGAAGGAGATTCCACCACCTCCCTAAGTAACGCATTCCAGTGCTTCACCACCCTCCTAGTGAAATAGTTTTTCCTAATATCCAACCTAAACCTCCCCCACTGCAACTTGAGACCATTGCTCCTCGTTCTGTCATCTGCTACAACTGACAACAGTCTAGAGCCATCCTCTTTGGAACCCCCTTTCAGGTAGTTGAAAGCCGCTATCAAATCCCCCCTCATTCTTCTCTTCTGCAGGCTAAACAATCCCAGCTCCCTCAGCCTCTCCTCATAAGTCATGTGTTCCAGTCCCCTAATCACTTCTGTTGCCCTCCGCTATACTCTTTCCAATTTTTCCACATCCTTTTTGTAGTGTGGGGCCCAAAACAGGACACAGTACTCCAGAGGAGGCCTCACCTATGTCGAATAGAGGGGAACAATCACGTCCCTTGATCTGCTGGCAATGCCCCTACTTATACATCCCAAAATGCCATTGGTCTTCTTGGCAACAATGGCACACTGTTGACTCATATCCAGCTTCTCATCCACTGTAACCCCTAAGTCCTTTTCTGCCGAACTGCTGCCTCGCCATTCGATCCCTAGTCTGTAGAGGTGCATGAGATTCTTCCATCCTAAGTGCAGGACTCTGCACTTGTCCTTGTTGAACCTCATCAGATTTCTTTTGGCCCAATCCTCCAATTTGTCTAGGTCCCTCTGTATCCTGTCCCTACCCTCCAGCGTATCTACCTCTCCTCCCAGTTTAGTGTCATCTGCAAATTTGCTGAGAGTGCAATCCACACCATCCTCCAGATCATTTATGAAGATATTGAACAAAACCGGCCCCAGGACCAACCCTTGGGGCACTCCACTGGATATCGGCTGCCAGCTAGACATGGAGCCATTGATCACTACCCGTTGAGCCCGACAATCTAGCCAACTTTCTGTCCACCTTATAGTCCATTCATCCAGCCCATACTACTTTAACTTACTGGCAAGAATACTGTGGGAGACAGTGTCAAAAGCTTTGCTAAAGTCGAGGAACAACAGGTCCACTGCTTTTCCCTCATCCACAGAGCCAGTTATCTCATCATAGAAGGCAATTAGATTAGTCAGGCATGACTTGCCCTTGGTGAATCCATGTTGACTGTTCCTGATCACTTCCCTCTCCTAAGTGCTTCAGAATTGATTCCTTGAGGACCTGCTTCATGATTTTTCCAGGCACTGAGGTGAGGCTGACTGGCCTGTAGTTCCCAGGATCCTCCTTCTTCCCTTTTTTAAAGATGGGCACTACATTAGCCTTTTTCCAGTTGTCCGGGACCTCCCCCGGTTGCCATGAATTTTCAAAGATAAGGGCCAATGGCTCTGCAACCATATCTGCCAATTCCTTTAACACTCTTGGATGCGGCGCATCCAGCCCCATGGACTTATGCTTGTCCAGCTTTTCTAAATAGTCCCGAACCAGTTCTTTCTCCACAGAGATCTGGCCACCTACTCCCCATGCTGTGCTGCCCAGTGCAGCAGTCTGAGAGCTGACCTTGTTCGCGAAGACAAAGGCAAAAAAAGCATTGAGTACATTAGTTTTTTCCACGTCCTCTGTCACACGGTTGCCTCCCTCATTCAGTAAGGGGCCCACACTTTCCTTGACTTTCTTCTTGTTTCTAACGTACCTGAAGAAACCCTTCTTGTTACTCTTAACATCTCTTGCTAGCTGCACCTCCATGTGTGATTTGGCCTTCTGGATTTCACTCCTGCATGCCTGAGCAATATTTTTATACTCTTCCCTGGTCATTTGTCCAATCTTCCACTTCTTGTAAGCTCCTTTTTTGTATTTAAGATCAGCAAGGATGTCACTGTTAAGCCAAGCTGGTCGCCTGCCACATCAAAGGTAACACGTGCTCATCTGCAAGCTACCTTTTCGTAGCTGCTGTCTTGATGTTAGCAAAGACCAGTGGCCTGTCTTTGTTACCCTTCGTGCTGAGAAGTGTGTGGAAATGCTGTTTTTAAAAGTTCTCTAGCTGTCTGCCTCAACTAACCGGAAACCATTGTAAGAGTTTCCAGCTCTGAAGAGTTTGCAGTCTAAGAAGACTAAAGCAGTGCAGCAGCATGCAGAACAAATGCAGAATGTGGCATGGCTGTCCTCTTCAGCAACATGGGTGATGTAGAGTGATGTAGTGGTGGGAGTCTGCTATAGACCACCGGACCAGGGGGATGAGGTGGATGAGGCTTTCTTCCGGCAGCTCGCGGAAGCTACTAGATCGCACGCCTCGGTTCTCATGTGTGACTTTAATTTTCCTGATATCTGCTGGGAGAGCAATACAGCAGTGCATAGACAGTCCAGGAAGTTTTTGGAAAGCGTAGGGGACAATTTCCTGGTGCAAGTGCTAGAGGAGCCAACTAGAGGGGGCGCTTTTCTTGACCTGCTGCTCACAAACCGGGAAGAATTAGTAGGGGAAGCAAAAGTGGATGGGAACCTGGGAGGCAGTGACCATGAGTTGTTTGAGTTCAGGATCCTGACACAGGGAAGAAAGGTAAGAAGCAGAATACGGACCCTGGACTTCAGGAAAGCAGACATTGACTCCCTCAGGGAACGGATGGGTAGGATCCCCTGGGGGAATTACATGAGGGGGAAAGGAGTCCAGGAGAGCTGGCTGTATTTCAAGGAATCCCTGTTGAGGTTACAGGGACAAACCATCCCGATGTGTCGAAAGAATAGTAAATATGGCAGGCGACCAGCTTGGCTTAATGGTGAAATCCTAGCAGATCTTAAACATAAAAAAGAAGCTTACAAGAAGTGGAAGGTTGGACATATGACCAGGGAAGAGTATAAAAATATTGCTCGGGCATGTAGGCATGAAATCAGGAGGGCCAAATCGCACCTGGAGCTGCTGCTAGCGAGAGATGTCAAGAGTAACAAGAAGGGTTTCTTCAGGTATGTTGGCAACAAGAAGAAAGCCAAGGAAAGTGTGGGCCCCTTAATGAATGGAGGAGGCAACCTAGTGACAGAGGATGTGGAAAAAGCTAATGTTCTCAATGCTTTTTTTTGCCTCTGTCT
Organism: Eretmochelys imbricata; assembly: GCF_965152235.1. Taxonomy (NCBI): domain Eukaryota; kingdom Metazoa; phylum Chordata; order Testudines; family Cheloniidae; genus Eretmochelys; species Eretmochelys imbricata. The sequence continues at coordinate 3,122,333 of NC_135576.1, read as the reverse complement.
TCACGAACAAGGTCAGCTCCCAGACTGCTGCGCTGGGCATCACAACATGGGGAATAGATGGCCAGCCCTCTGTGGAAAAAGAGGTGGTTAGGGACTATTCAGAAAAGTTGGACGTGCACAAGTCCAAGGGGCCGGACGAGTTGCATCCGAGAGTGCTAAAGGAATTGGCGGCTGTGATTGCAGAGCCATTGGCCCTTATCTTTGAAAACTCGTGGCGAACGGGGGAAGTCCCGGAAGACTGGAAAAAGGCTAATGTAGTGTCCATCTTTAAAAAAGGGAAGAAGGAGGATCCTGGGAACTACAGGCCAGTCAGCCTCACCTCAGTGCCTGGAAAAATCATGGCGGAGGTCCTCAAAGAATCAATCCTGAAGTACTTGCATGAGAGGAAAGTGATCAGGAACAGTCAGCATGGATTCACCAAGGGAAGGTCATGCCTGACTAATCTAATCGCCTTCTATGATGAGATTACTGGTTCTGTGGATGAAGGGAAAGCAGTGGATGTATTGTTTCTTGACTTTAGCAAAGCTTTTGACACGGTCTCCCACAGTATTCTTATCAGCAAGTTAAAGAAGTATGGGCTGGATGAATGCACTATAAGGTGGGTAGAAAGTTGGCTAGATTGTCAGGCTCAACAGGTAGTGATCAATGGCTCCATGTCTAGTTGGCAGCCGATATCCAGTGGAGTGCCCCAGGGGTCGGTCCTGGGGCCGGTTTTGTTCAATATCTTCATAAATGATCTGGAGGATGGTGTGGATTGCACCCTCAGCAAATTTGCGGATGATACTAAACTGGGAGTAGAGGTAGGTACGCTGGAGGGCAGGGATAGGGTACAGAGGGACCTAGACAAATTGGAGGATTGGGCCAAAAGAAATCTGATGAGGTTCAATAAGGATAAGTGCAGGGTCCTGCATTTAGGACGGAAGAATCCAACGCACCACTACAGACTAGGGACCGAATGGCTAGGCAGCAGTTCTGCGGAAAGGGACCTAGTAGTGACAGTGGATGAGAAGTTGGATATGAGTCAACAGTGTGCCCTTGTTGCAAGAAGGCCAATGGCATTTTGGGATGTATAAGTAGGGGCATAGCGAGCAGATCGAGGGACGTGATCGTTCCCCTCTATTCGACATTGGTGAGGCCTCATCGGGAGTACTGTGTCCAGTTTTGGTCCCCACACTACAAGAAGGATGTGGATAAATTGGAAAGATTCCAGCAAAGGGCAACAAAAATGATTAGGGGTCTGGAACACACGACTTATGAGGAGAGGCTGAGGGAACTGGGATTGTTTAGCCTGCAGAAGAGAAGGATGAGGGGGGATTTGATAGCTACTTTCAATTACCTGAGAGGTGGTTCCAGAGAGGATGGTTCTAGACTATTCTCAGTGGTAGAAGAGGACAGGACAAGGAGTAATGGTCTCAAGTTGCAGTGGGGGAGGTTTAGGCTGGATATTAGGAAAAACTTTTTCACTAGGAGGGTGGTGAAACACTGGAATGCGTTGCCTAGGGAGGTGGTGGAATCTCCTTCCTTAGAAGTTTTTAAGGTCAGGCTTGACAAAGGCCTGGCTGGGATGATTTAATTGGGGATTGGTCCTGCTTTTGAGCAGGGGGTTGGACTAGATGACCTCCTGAGGTCCCTTCCAACCCTGATATTCTATGGGCTTGAATGTATTCTCCTGGCTACGATACTCCCACTGTACAGGAAGGATGAATTTCAGTGACCCCAGAGCCATGTTATACTGCTGGACTGTTAAATATTCCTGAGATGCTGGTCCAGTGAGCCAGTGCAATTATGAGGGAAAGTGGAGGCCAACAGATACACACTTTAGAGAATCCTTAGAATCTTATAGGGAAAAACTCAGTAGAAAGTCTCCATTCTAAGGGGTAGCTTCCTGTTCACTGAGTATCCCTGCCCCTTGCACAGTGAGGTCTCTCTAGTCTCCATGCAGTTGCTTATCAGTAATATTCACATATAGTAATCCAGCTGCATGCTTCATACAAGTCTCTTGGGCATCTAATCCTCAGCTTGGGACCCATATCTCACGGCCCCAGAAGCAGCAGAGGGGTGACTTTGGAAAGTTGTTTTAGGTTGGTTCTGATCAGCGTGTACACAAAACAACTAAAATGTTGGCATTTCACTTACTTTGCAGTAAAGTGGCAGTAACCAGTGGTGGTATGGTGGCCAGCAGTATTTCTCTTCAGGGCATTCTGAGCTGTAATGTGCTTCCTCTGACAAAGAAGTGTATTAAATTAATCCCAATAGAAACACTTTAAATATGCTTTTACACAGTTGTCTCTACTTTGGTAACTGCAAATTTCCTGGATGTAAAAACTAAGCAGTTTTTGTTCTTTTGTTCTGTGTGCTTTGCAGCTGCTCCTGACCATGCTGCCAAACTGCAGCGTCTTGCTCAAATCCACATACAGCAGCAGGTAGCATGAATACTTATCATGGTTAATCTTCAATGGGCAGGGATGGGGCCTTTTGTTAACCGTAGGTAATTCGTGGGCAAGGATGGGGTAATTAGTAGCACAGACTAGAGCCATTCTAGTTAAGATTATCAGTATTTTTTCTTTCCATTACGTTCTTTTCAGTTTGTCCAAATCATGGAATTTGCCAGGAGTCACACGAGATCTCTGCTCAGGAACATCTCAGTGTACAAATAGCTTTGGGTGGCTTTTTTAAAAACTGCAGTGGGGATACTAATGTCTAACTGCTAATTACCCCCAATACTAGGCTGAGATCCCGATGGCATAGTGAGGCAGTGTGGCCTCCTTCCGACGCAGAGAGGGAGAGACACGACCACCACCCAACTACCGTCCCCTTCCCAGTTCAGGTGGGTGGGAATCTGAACATCAGTTAAAATAAAATAAGCAGCTCAGTTTACAGTACTAGGTAAAGTGTCTGCCTCAAGGCCTAATCCATTGAGCATGTTGTATCTGATTGCAAGGAGAGGAAGGAGCATTTGCCCTGTCTTCCTTGAGAAGTCTTCACTGAGGCTGTGTTAGTGGTTAGCGTATTTGGTTGCTTTTCTGACAGAGCTGTTCCAAAGTCACTGAGGTAAGAAGGATTTCTTGATGATGAATTGATTTCCTACTTCAGTGGAGTTGTCACTGCAACTCTCTGGCTAAATGTGCATGGTTGTCTCCTTCTAGTAGCTAGTCCACTTAGAGGATTTGAGCTGGCTTACTCAGCTAATAGAGTTAACCCCTTTTACTGAAGCAGTACAGGGGCTCTTGCAGCTGAAGGTCCTGGGTTCCATCCCTGGTGATGACAGAGGTGTCCACACACATACAGCCTCAGGTTAACCACCGCACTCCCAGTGCATTATTGCAGCAGAGGTCCCAGACACACCAGAGGCAGCCTGACAACTGGTACCAAGGAAAACTCAAACGGGGATGATGGGGCAAGATTGTCTATCCAAACAAAGAGGAGAGAGGCACGGGCGTATTTGCAGTCTCCTGTTCTCTTTGGATGCTGAATGGTATCTAATATCTGGGGTTTTTTCCACGTTTTCAAGGCAGTCAGAGTTTATTACAAGCAACAAGTCAAAGATAATGCAACACCGGATGTATCAACATCTACATGCAGACATCAGGACCATGTTTGATGGCATGCTCCACACAGCTAAAGAAATCATGGAGAAGAACTACACCCCAGGAGAGATGTAAGAGGCTGGAATTGTGTATTAGACCTTTCTGTAGCTCTCCCCATTCCCTTACGCTGCTTCCTGCCATACCTTTGCGAGCCAATGAGATCTTGTTCGTGCTTGCTAGGGCCTTTAGCAATGGGATTTTCAAAAGCTGTCAGCGCTGGCCTGACACTTCTGCCATTGAAGTCAGTGGGAGATTGCTCCCAGTGAAGTCTGTGGTCAGAGTTATGCCAGTGTGGAGCACTTCTGAAAATCTCACCCTAGGGGCTTGCTCACTGCTGTGCCCTGGCAGTATCTGAACACTCTTAACATTACCAGGTGGAGGGCACTATTCCAAGGAAATTGTTTAGGTTTTTACTTGTTCCTGGAAATGTATAATCTGGAGTTGCAAAGTCCTGCAACAGTTGGTCCCAAATGGCATCTAGAGGCCTGAGATGTCCCTTACAGGATAGCAAACATAATTACAGAGGCAGTGTGGTGTATTGAATAAGGCATTGGATTGAGAGTCAGGAAAGTTGGGTTATATCCCCGACCCTGCCACTGACTTGCTTTGTGACTGTGGGTGTGTCACTTAACCTCTTTATGCATTTATTGTTCCATTTGTACAACTGAGATGACAATACTTCGCTTTCTTTATCAAGTGCTTGGAAATCCTTGGATGGAAACACTGTATAAGTACATCTTAAAATACTACAAGTTAGTGGGATTTTGTTTTTAAACTTAACCTTCTCTTCCCATCATGGAAACTTGATATTTGGATTCCTTAGCTTTGAAAGACCAGTGTTCCCTCTAACTTTTTCCATCCATGTGCAGAATTAATTTTGTTATGTGAACCAATATGGAGGTGATGTGTGGTGGGGGTGGGGCCGAGGGGTTCAGAATGTGGGAGGAGGCTCAGGGCTGCGGCAGAGGGTTGGTGTGTAGGCCCTACCACTTGAATTCAAGTGGTTTACGTAGCCCAGGTGTGCGACTCAGCACCTCACATGCAGAGTGGGATATTTTTCAGAAGCAGTCAGCATTGGCTTAACTCTGCTCCTGCTGAAGTTCTCCCATTGACTTCAGTGAAGGGGAGATAAGCAAACACCAAGTGCTTCTGGAAATCTTACCCAGAAACTTTAATCCTTCCTCAAATGCAGGTTTACTAACACAAATGGGAGTAATGGAATCAATTGTAATTTGAAAAGAATGTTGTCATACCTCCTCCACTAAACCTGATTATTTAAAATAAATAAATAAGCCACACAACAACGCTGGTGTTTGCTTTTTATGTCTTTAACGATATCTGTATAGAAGTTTATAATATTTGCTGTTCTTTTAAACTAGAAAAGGAATTCTTGTGGCACCTTAGAGACTAAACTAGTTTCAGAGTAGCAGCCTTGTTTGTCTCTAAGGTGCCACAAGTCCTCCTTTTTCTTTTTGCAGATACAGACTAACACGGCTGCTCCTCTGAAACTAGTTTAAACTAGCTTATCCTACCACATCTTTTTCTTTTTGAAAACTCAGCTGTGTGCTATCACCTGCTCTTCCTAATGAAGCTGCATTTTGTCTAAAAGAAAAGGAGGACTTGTGGCACCTTAAAGACTAACCAATTTATTTGAGCATGAGCTTTCGTGAGCTACAGCTCACTTGATCAGATGCATACCGTGGAAACTGCAGCAGACTTTATATATACACAGAGAATATGAAACAATACCTCCTCCCACCCCACTGTCCTGCTGGTAATAGCTTATCTAAAGTAATCATCAGGTTAGGCCATTTCCAGCACAAATCCAGGTTTTCTCACCCTCCACCCCCCCACACAAATTCACTCTGTATGCTGGGTCTTGGCCGGGGATAGACCAGGAATGGAGTCTTAGAACTTTTAGTAAGTAATCTAGCTAGGTATGTGTTAGATTATGATTTCTTTAAATGGCTGAGAAAGAATTGTGCTGAATAGAATAACTATTTCTGTCTGTCTGTATTTTTTTTGTAACTTAAGGTTTTGCCTAGAGGGGTTCTCTTTGTTTTTGAATCTAATTACCCTGTAAGATATCTACCATCTTGATTTTACAGGGGGGATTTCTTTATTTCTATTTACTTCTATTTTTATTAAAAGTCTTCTTGTAAAAAACTGAATGCTTTTTCATTGTTCTCAGATCCAAGGGTTTGGGTCTGTAGTCACCTATGCAAATTGGTGAGACTTTTTATCCAACATTTCCCAGGAAAGGGGGGGTGCAAGTGGTGAATTTGTGTGGGGGGGTGGAGGGTGAGAAAACCTGGATTTGTGCTGGAAATGGCCTAACCTGATGATTACTTTAGATAAGCTATTACCAGCAGGATAGTGGGGTGGGAGGAGGTATTGTTTCATATTCTCTGTGTATATATAAAGTCTGCTGCAGTTTCCACGGTATGCATCTGATGAAGTGAGCTGTAGCTCACGAAAGCTCATGCTCAAATAAATTGGTTAGTCTCTAAGGTGCCACAAGTACTCCTTTTCTTTTTGCGAATACAGACTAACACGGCTGTTACTCTGAAACCTGTCATTTTGTCAAAGTCGCTCTGTTAACAGCTTGCTTGATTGGGCATTCAGACTTTTGATGTCAGGATGTGCTCAGGGACAGAGCATTGCTGGTGTAAAACCAGCAGAGGGAGCTAAATTACCGGCAGTAGGTTCTTACTACAGATGGTCAATTTTCACATTTGGAAATTTGGAAAGCCTTTTTTCCTTGAAATGTTGACAAACAGGAATAAAATTGTAGAGAGTCTCAATTTCTTTCTCTCTCTTCTTCCTCCTCCTCCTCCTCCCGCACCCCCAATGTTTTTTACTAACTTGCATGCATTTGGTCTGTGGTGATATATGGAATTTTGCTTGATTATTTGATCAACATCTTTAAGACGGAATGCATTCCCAACCAAATTGAAGGTAGCACACACTTTTGTGCTCACACTGTTGGATATTTGTTTTTTATAGTTGAAAACTTTTGGTATCCGACGCAATCATTTAAATGACACATACTCTTTGTGCTGGTAAAAAGTGGCAATAGTAGTTACAATTAAACTGCAGCTAGAGGTACAAAACCCTATAAACCTTGCGGTGTACACGTCTTTTTGCAGCTTTGAAAATAGGCTACAAGCTAAGCTTCCCCTAAGCTGCGTGGCCATGCAGCAGGCTATCAAGGGCTGCACAGGGGCAGAGCCACAGGGGCCTGGAGAGGACAGAGGTAGGGGGTGGGCGGGGAGCAAGTTTGGGCAGGTGGGGCTGTGGTGGGGACAGGCGCCCCTCATCTCTGGCTTCACGCCAGAGCCCACACCCCCAGCTGGAGCCCTCACACCCTGCACCCCAACCCTCTGCCCCAGCCCCAAGCCCTCTCCTGCATTCCAAACCCCTCGGTCCCATCCCCGCCCCACATCCCCTCCATATTGGTGCACATAACAAAATTCATTCTGCACATGGATGTAAAACATTAGAGGGCACATGGGTAAGGATACTAATAGCATTCTGCTCTTACATAGTACCTTTACAAATATCAGTATAGTTACTCCTCCTTACTGACTCTGTTCAAACAGGATGTCAGTGGCAGAGTCAGGGATATAACCTGAGTCAGCAGAATCCCTGTCCTCTACCCGACTGCTACACCATGATGTCTTCGGTAATGTTGTTATGAACTTTTTAAGAAGTATCAGAGAAGTATCTTTTCCTCTGCATTGATTGATGCCCTTGACCAAAGGTGAATGATGAGATCTTGATTTTTTCCTTACAAGAGTGTGATATCAACCCATTCTGTATTTTTATCCATCGTTTATTCCACGCTAATCTCCGCATGAGCTCTTCATGGGATGTTCTCTGCATCATATTGTGAGATGAATTCAGCCATGAGATATTATATCCACTGTTTTTCTTTGACACCTAGGCAGTCATACCACCATGAGGAACATAGGATGGATAGACTGATAGGTCTATCTGTAACATTAGAAATGCCTTGTAACCCACTGCTTGTTGTCAGGTCTGGCCTCTGTTAATCTGCTCATATGTTAATTGCAGGTGCCGCCAGTGATTCTGGCGAAATGTGTCAGACATATGAACTTGGCAGAACAGAGGGGAGACCATCGCTGGAGACCTTCGTTCTTTTCTTTTGCAAACCTTCCAGCTACTATTTCACAGGTAGAGCGCATCTGTCCACTCTGTGGATTCTCTTGCACTGCTTTCAAATGCCCTCATTCAAAAACCTTCTCAAGAACCAGTTCTTCAGTGATGGACCTACAGTGTTAGCCCACGAATTAAGGGTGGGTCGAGGGGCAGCCAGGTGTGGAGAATATGCGTTTTGATAAACTGCTCTGGCTAAATGAGTCATTGGAGTGGGGGACTGGACCCAATGTCCCTGTGCCTCAGTGGGTCACAGCTGACAGTGCCAAATTCCAGACAAACCCCTGTGAAATCGGGCAGGCTCACCCCAAACTGGTGGTGGCTCTCTTAGTGGAGCATACCAAACCAGCAACAAAAGTAAACTTCTTCTTCTGTCTCGCCACACTGGTCAACAAGAAGTCAAAAATGCAGTGTCCTCAGACACTCCAGCCCTTGTCTCATCACCCAGATACTGGATTCTAAGATGAGTGGTTACTGAAAACCAATTTAATCAAACATAGGGTCCTTCTAATCTCAATAGATCAGCCACTTAGCCTGGTCAATATATACCTCAGATCTTACCCAATAATCATGCTGATTCCAGTCCTTGAGTAACTAAAAACTAAAGTTTAATCATAAAAGAAGAAGAAAGTTGGCAATTATTTGTATGTATATGATTTATTAACCATTAACAAGTCCTTATATCAGGTTTGCAGCAGTGATGAAATAGACTGCTGGCTTGGAAAGTCTCTCTGTGGTAACTTCCAAAAGATTGGAAGCTCTTCAGGCCATAGTTCAAATTCTCCTTTTAGTTGTAAATCCAGTCCAGAGAATCAGGGCAGGAAAGGCAAAATGGAGATAGCTCCAGGGTCTTTTATACCCTTTGCCACATGCCTGGAAATGTACTGTCTCTACTTGGGGAAAGGTACTGGCCTAAGATGGAGTCCAGGGTTACATGAGCATATCACATCTCCTTACATAGCTTGATGACTCTCGGGGTAGCCATTGCCCATGTTCTTGCTGAGGTGTCCACAGGAAGAGCTATCTGGGTGGAGTGAGTTTCTTCTATGTCCCATTGTGAGAGCTAAGTGTCCTTGATGTGCCGTCAATAGATAGCTGTCTGGCCTTAATTTCTATTTTACCTGGTGGGTGTTACCTAGGAATACGATGCAGCCGATGAAATGAGCTTTAGCTCACGAAAGCTTATGCTCCAAATAAATTTGTTAGTCTCTAAGGTGCCACAAGTCCTCCTTTTTTCTTTTTGCGAATACAGACTAACATGGCTGCTACTCTGAAATATGTATGTATGTTGCCAGTGCATAGCCAATATTCATAACTTCTGATACGAAAATGATACATGCATATAAACAGGATCATCAGACTTAGCAAATCAGAATTTTTCCACTGACACCTTACGTGCCCTACTTTGTAGAAGATTTGAGGCAAAATTGAGCAGGGGGTTGGACTAGATAACCTCCTGAGGTCCTTTCCAACCCTGATATTCTATGAATGTCAAAGATATAAATGGTCATCTTATTACACAGCGTCACACCCAGGTAGACTCCCTAACCACTAGACTACAGACTCATTCTCACTCAGGCTTAGGTTACAGTTCAGCACATCTCCAAGGCAGTCTCTCCCTCTGGGCAATGTAACTAGTGCCCCGAAGGATTTTGCTGTGGGCATGGCTGTTAGAGGGCTTATTCCTTCACCCACTTACTTCCCTGGTCCTTCTCGCATGAACAGAGAGCAACAATACCCGAAGTCCAAAGGTGCAAACAATTCGATGTTTATTGGGGTGAACTTCCAGCAAGCATGATTCCAGTTTCCTTCCTTAGTATCCTCCTTCCCAGCTCTGACACCACAGAGCCTTACACCTGTGTCCCTGTTCCCATTCCTACCCTTAGCCAAACATGCTTCCAACTTCCTTACTCCCATTCCCTGTTCCCATCTCCCCCTTTAGCAAAACATGATTCCAATTTTCTTACCCCCATTCCCTGTTCCCATCTCACACACCCACATGCCCACCCCCACCCACACCCAGTCACTTCCTCATTGACTACAGATTATACAGTAAAACTTGAGTTCTGCTTAGCTATACCTTAACCAATCATTTTCCTGAAATTTAACTAACCAATCCTAACATATTGTAACATGATTATGTAACCAATTATATCCCACCACCTCAATTAGTTTACACCCAGCAAAATTAATTATACAGCAGACAGGAACAATCACAGAACCAGACAGAGATTATACAGACAAACAATAGCAAAGTGGGAACTATAATGACAAAACAATACAGAAGTGAGGATTTCCCATCCCAGCTATTGATAAGTGAGTTCTTGCCAGACAGGATGCTATCAAACTAAGTTTCCTTTTACATTTTCTAGGCACTTCCCTTTCTCTGGAGATGATAGGATACAATCCTGTCCTGATAGTGCCTAACGGCCCAATAGCACCTTATTTCAATGGGACTAGTTTGGAATGTGAAGATGTGACCCGTCGCTTCCCAGCTTATGGCTGCCTCTGCTGCTTAGCCAAAGGCCTGAGCCTAAGCACAGGGCCACAAACTGTCACAGTAAGAGAAGGCCCTTACACTGGCAGACAGTGGTTTTGATTCTCTCTTTTATACCTCTATCACTAGCCAAGTGATAAGAATACACCTAAATTCTTAGAGTATAGGCCTTTACAGACAGGCCTGAATATCTATATCCTAACACTCCACCCCTTTTTTTTTCTTTTTCTTTTGGGATCCTCCTGCCCAGGTATCCCTGGAAAAGCATAGGACATATGGCGACACATTTCCTGATAGGGCCAGGCATCAAGGTGGAAGGAGTCGATATTCCATTTGTCCCACTGCCCCTTGTGTAGTATTGTGCCCTGCACCTTCTCATACGGGCATACCACACCTATTCCAATTAGTGTTCCAGACTTCCCATTAGTGTGGGCCTGAGAAGGTTGGGTCCGGGTTGTCTAGTACACTGCAGGGTTTGGAGGGCTTATTACATTCCTAATAGGTTATCTCCCTATGCAACGTAACACAAGTACAGTTAACAATACAAAATCCACAGCAACACCGAGTCCTGACCACTGCAGTATGGTCCAACATCCGAGACACCCCCAAAATACTGCCTCTCCTCCTTCGATGGGGTCACGATCTTGTGTCCAGTTGCTGGCAGTTGCAACAAGCTGCTCCTGCAAGTTTTGTATGCTTTTGTCCATATCACAAGTCCACTGAATGTTCACAGAGAAATGGGATATTGTCCAAACCAGCTTGACCACTTGGTATGGAATCAGGCAGTAAGCCCTGGCTTATTCACAGCAATAAGATTCACAGATCCATTTGTGCACCAAAGTCCATATAGCAGCATGTAGATGGGTGTAGTTTGGTTATGGGCTGGTGTAATTGTGCCCCCAGTAATATGTACATTCCCAGCAAAACACCTTATACACAGTACATCCAATTGTCCACCCCTTGCGTAGGCCATTGATCCTGCTCCTCTATAGTCATAGGAGAGGGGCACATCCAAACATCTTCTATTGATTTACACTATTTTACACACCCCTCCGTTAATTCCCAGTGAGCTCCTCCCCTTTTCATTATTTCCATAGGGCTTGTGGGGGCCACCTTAGTTGCCATTCCATTTCCAGGTACCACGGTAGCTATTACACAGGTGCTGGCCTCCTAGTTGAGAATTTGCATTCCCATACACATCTTCCCCCCCAAGGCCAGCCTTTTGAAGCCATCCCCCACCCATATCATGAAGTTTTCTGTTCATTAAAACACAACCATGCTAGCAACAAGACAAACACCACAGACAAACAACACAAAACATAGATCCATGGTATTCTGGGTTATTTTTCCCCGCTGGCGCCAGCTTGCTTGTAGAGTGTCTGAAAAACAAAAGAAACAATTTCCTTCCCCATGGTGGGGACAGATTATTGCTTAATAATAATACCACTTTCTTTTACAAATGTCCTTGCTACTTGCAGGAAAAACAGAAGAATTACCTCCAGACTGTCCTTATTTTGTTCTATAGTCAGGCTAGTGAATCACCTCACTCACTGGTCATTTATGAAATTCATCAGATGGTGTACCTCAGTTTCCCCTCTTGTACAACAGACCAAGTTTGCAATAGTTTCTCTGCTGTACCAAGCTTTAAGTTTATTCTCAGGTAATAGCTGAGACACAGCTTCAGATTTTAGCACTGTACACACACACACCCCCCCACCCCCCCCCCCCCTTTAAGGTTAACCTGTCCCCCTTATTTTCAGGCTTGACTTGTTTTTTTTCACCTCCCTTTCCTGAAGGGCCATAATCTGAGTCTTCTAGTAGCTTGTTTGCTGACCAGATGTATTCAGTTATTTGCAGCTCCTTTGTGCCCATCAGCTAGGTAATTTGCATTTACACACAGAGGCTTACTAGCTTGCTTTTGGATCCAAAGCTGTTAGCAGCTCAGACACTGTCTTAAAAGGGAAGCATTTTACTTCCACCAGAGTTCTGATTACTTTCCACTTTCATCTCCTGCTCCAAAACACAGCGATCTGAAAAAGAAAGCACAACCTATTGTGGCTCCTTTTGGAGCCCTATTAGGATTTTAATGAAGTACCATGTTTTATTTGCATTTCTTTTACTCCTTTTCCAATATACACTGCACATGTCCTGGGAAAATGCAAATTCCTTCCATATAGTTTAACCTCCATAACATCATATTAGCCAAATTAATTTTACACAAGGTATAACTGCCTCCCCCATGCTTACAGAGTTTTCATGCACACCCACCAAAGCAACAATCTAATCCCCCAGAGCCATCTCAAGGCTCAGTGTTCCCATCATTCCTCCCCTTTTCCTTTTCTTTTACCTGTGCACACACACACAAAATTCTGTTTTGCCTAATATCCCTTGCACTGTGATTACTCTTTTTTTACACAACTGTACCCCAATTACACTTCCATCTTATACAACTAGACACAACCAGGGGCAGCCAAGTTAAGTTCCAAAAGAAACCTCTTCCATCCTTTAGTGATTTTGATTACATTACCCAATAGTCAAATGATTTTGCTCAGATTCTCTCTCCGCCTGCTGCCTGCAGCAGCCCCTTATAGACCATTTCTGTGGGAAAAGGGCCCATTTTCCCTCAGAATAGCTGTAAAGGCTTCTGGGGACAGAAGCGTAGTGGTGATAGTAGCCACTCTACCTGACCCCCTTGGAAAATTTAATGACCAAGCTTCCATCCAATGTGACTGCACAGAGTTGCACACACAGTTACATGTATATAACTGGGTTTTATCATTAAACAAAAACTTCCTTCTTGACATCTCACATAAGTATCCAAAGTACCCTCCATTAAAACTTCAGAAAAACAAAAGAGTGTGGAAAGGCAGGTTGCACTTTGAAACTTTTATTTTTTTTTTTTCCTCCACTCCCCCAGGACCAAGTCTCAGATCCAGTCTCTAAAGGTGGTCTGTTAACTCTGCTTTTGACCTTAAACCCTTTTGTGCCAAATCATCTTTCACTACCCCTAACTAATTTACAACCCTTCAGCAGCCCTTGCTGAAGCAGCACAAAACTTGAAAGATTACTGGCAGCTTCCCATAATGCTGCCCTTACTTCAAACCTCTCAAGCAGACTGAAGTGCCTCTTTTCCCTGGGAGGCATTCAGTCCCCATGGGCAGGGACCTTCTTCCCCTACCCATATACCAAGGAGGGTGGGCTCCTCAGCCACCCCCCATACCTCTGGGTCCCCTAACACTTCCTCCATTTCCTTTTTAATCTTATCCCAGGTTGACCCCTGTACCTGGTATGGGCCTTGGTCCTCCCTTATCCATTCATCCAAAAAATCCTTTACCCTGGCTTGCCAGAACCCGCAACTACCATCACGAGAGTTCGCGATACCCCCTCCAAGCAGCTGCGCGGACTGTTGGGGAGGGGGACTTACAGGCTGCCACTCACCTATCCAATGCGATGCATCCGAGTCACGGCACTAAGATGTTAGAGGGCTTATTCCTTCACCCACTTACTTCCCTGGTCCTTCTCGCATGAACAGAGAGCAACAATACCCGAAGTCCAAAGGTGCAAACAATTCGATGTTTATTGGGGTGAACTTCCAGCAAGCATGATTCCAGTTTCCTTCCTTAGTATCCTCCTTCCCAGCTCTGACACCACAGAGCCTTACACCTGTGTCCCTGTTCCCATTCCTACCCTTAGCCAAACATGCTTCCAACTTCCTTACTCCCATTCCCTGTTCCCATTTCCCCCTTTAGCAAAACATGATTCCAATTTTCTTACCCCCATTCCCTGTTCCCATCTCACATGCCCACCCCCACCCACACCCAGTCACTTCCTCATTGACTACAGATTATACAGTAAAACTTGAGTTCTGCTTAGTTATACCTTAACCAATCATTTTCCTGAAATTTAACTAACCAATCCTAACATATTGTAACATGATTATGTAACCAATTATATCCCACCACCTCAATTAGTTTACACCCAGCAAAATTAATTATACAGCAGACAGGAACAATCACAGAACCAGACAGAGATTATACAGACAAACAACAGCAAAGTGGGAACTATAATGACAAAACAATACAGAAGTGAGGATTTCCCATCCCAGCTATTGATAAGTGAGTTCTTGCCAGACAGGATGCTATCAAACTAAGTTTCCTTTTACATTTTCTAGGCACTTCCCTTTCTCTGGAGGTGATAGGATACAATCCTGTCCTGATAGTGCCGAACAGCCCAATAGCACCTTATTTGATGTTCTGGTTTAACTTGGATTTAAACTTGGAGAGTGGTCAGTTTGGACAAGCTATTACCAGCAGGAGAGTGAGTCTGTGTGTGTATGGGGGTGGGTTTTTGGAGGGGGGTGAGGGAGTGAGAGAACCTGGATTTGTGCAGGAAATGGCCTAACTTCATTATCATGCACATTGTGTAAAGAGTTGTCACTTTGGATGGGCTATCACCAGCAGGAGAGTGAATTTGTGGGGGGGGGTGGAGGGTGAGAAAACCTGGATTTGTGCTGGAAATGGCCTAACCTGATGATCACTTTAGATAAGCTATTACCAGCAGGACAGTGGGGTGGGAGGAGGTATTGTTTCATATTCTCTGTGTATATATAAAGTCTGCTGCAGTTTCCACGGTATGCATCCGATGAAGTGAGCTGTAGCTCACGAAAGCTCATGCTCAAATAAATTGGTTAGTCTCTAAGGTGCCACAAGGACTCCTTTTCTTATTTCAATGTGACTAGTTTGGAATGTGAGGATGTGACCGTTCGCTTCCCAGCTTATGGCTGCCTCTGCTGCTTAGCCAAAGGCCTGAGCCTAAGCACAGGGCCTCAAACTGTCACAGTAAGAGAAGGCCCTTACACTGGCAGACAGTGGTTTTGATTCTTTCTTTTATATCTCTAACTAGCCAAGTGATAAGAATACACCTACATTCTTAGAGTATAGGCCTTTACAGACAGGCCTGAATATCTATATCCTAACAGTGGCTACGCTCCAAAGGTCAAATCACTGCCCTGGGAGTGCTCCCCCGGCAGCGCGTTGGAGTGCGAGTGTGGTCATGCACCAGTGCTGGGAGAGAGGGCTCCTGGTACTCCCCCTCCCTGCGGGACACTTTACACAGGCGTGTTACAGCACTGTAACTTGCTGCGCTCAGGGGCCTGTTTTTTCACACCCCTGGGTGAGAATGGCACTTTACAGCACTGCAACAGTGTAGCCAGAGCCTGTATCTATGAGTATCTGCCTTTAACTCTTTCAACTGGAATTCTACAGTGGGAAAAGTCAAAAAGAGAGACTTGCTTTGTATGTTCTGTTTACAAGCTATCAGGCCTCTTCTCTTTACCACCGCAGCTGAAAAACTTCCTTAAGCGGGTGCAGGGTTGTTATTTTATCATTTCTATAGTACTTTGTGTCTGAGTACCTCAAAGTGCTTTACAAATAACAGCTAATTGGGGAGGTAACTCCCTTCTCTTCATGTGTCAGTATAATAGTGCCTGGATCTCTAATTTTCACCCCATGCAGCAGAAGAACTGCGTTTTTTACCCACGAAAGCTTATGCCCCAATAAATCTGTTAGTCTTTAAGATGTCCTCGGACTCTGTGTTGTTTTAAGCTAATTAAGCCTCAGCTTCCTTTTTAGAAGACAACATAAGCTACCTCTTACATGGAAGCAGAAGCTGTTTTGCATCATCACACAACACCACTATCCAATAGGGTTTGGGTAGCTCAGTTGAAACGGCAGCAGCAAGGGAGGAGGAAGGATATAATTACCTGCGCTGAAATTTCACTAGGCCGCGGGAGGATGGATAAGTACCCACACAAGAAATACTTTAGGATCTTCAGAGACCACAAATGGTTTAACGTCTTGTCCAAAAGACAGCACCTCCCAGCAGTATAGCATCAGCGAGGGAGAGTGGATCAGTGCTGAATCGGAGAGGAATTCCTCGTCAGGTACATCTGCACTGAAAAACAAAACAAAAACTACAGTGAATCTGAGCCTGGGTGTGACAAGTTCCCCGAGATACAACCTAGAACTGAAGTACCACTGAGCCCTCTGTCCCATCGATCTGGACTTCCTTTCACACTGAGCTGCCCCCCGGTCCAGCATCCTCCATTGCCTACGTGCTCCCTCTGAGAAGCCTCCATGGTCCCTGGGCGTGTGGGTTCCCTTTAATGGGGTCATTATCAGTGTCTAGCTTCTCCATTATTGTACCTGAAAGATTAGTATGGGGTGTTTCTAACTTCACAACATAGTCTGGTGACGCACACATACACTGTAATAGGCTATTCGTGTTCAACAGATGCAGACTTTTAGACTGATACCCCACGAGGCCTACTTTGTACAAAACCTCTCATAAGCATATCACCAAGGTAAATGTGGGAGTGCCAGGGTGTTGCTCTGGGGTACGGGGTCGCACTGGGTCAGCTGACTTAGCTCATGCTACAGGGCTAAAACCAGCAGTGTAGATGTTCCTGCTGGGGCTGGATCTCAGGCTCTGAGCCACCCTTCCCGTTGGGTTTCAGCGTCTGAGCCATAAGGGCTATCCCACTCTTTTCAGCCCAGGAGCAAGAGACCCAGTCAGTTGAGGCTTGTTGCTGTGGGTTTGGGGTGGCGGCTTGGTTTGTTTTTGGCTATGTAGCTGTACCCTTACTGATTAACCAATGTGACACTTAACTGTGTCAAGTGGCACTATCTGATTAATCCCACTGGACAGAGAGGTCTTCCTGGAAGTCTCAGATGCAAATATTGTCCCATCTCAGCCCTGCGTAGCTTGAAACTTTAATAAAAAATAAAATAAAAAAGCAATCATTTAATTTTCACACCCCCACACCCCTACAGCGTAGTCCTTAACCTGACCCCTCTCATGCTGCTAGCTGGTGTTCTATCCCACAGAAGCAAAGGCTTCTGGGCCGGGTCGGGGCCCCTAGGGCAGCAGCTGGATGAGACTGAGCAGATGAGACCAGGCAGCTGCTGGCGGGTGGGCCAGGACCGGCCGCACAGGGACGCTGCAGCCAGTGGAAACAGGGTCAGGAGCAGCTTCTGCCTGAGTAGGTGCAGCCACCCCAGGCTGTTCTCCTACCCACCCACCCTCCCTCATCTCCCCTGCCCATCCCCCCCACTTCTCCGGCCCCGCAAGCAGCTGCGTCCCATGCCCAGGGAGCCCCTGGCCCCAGCACTTGTGCTGAATCCACTCTGGGCCCTGGGCACCCCTCCCCCACCCATCCCATCTGACCCTCTTCCCTCCCCGTGCGCTGTCCTTGCTGCCTCTCCCACCCCCCAAGGGCCTGGCATGGCTACTGCTCAGCTCTCCTGCCCTGGGCATGCCCTTCCTCCGCAGCCTGTAGCTCCCAGCCCTGCTCCGACCAAGTCCCACCGCTGGCCCCAACGGCAGCCCAAGGGCTGTGCCTCTTGGGATTTGTCCTGGGGGTCCCAGCGATCCTGCCCCGATGCCCTGTCAGTCCCTGGCAATGGCAGTGTCATGCCGCAAGCTTGGCACCCAAATACATCCATGCCTCTGAGCTCCAGAGCGCCTCCTGCAGGACGCCCGGCAGATCCCCAGCACCTGTGTGTGGCCTGCGAGTGTTGGCCTCAGTGGGTGCCTGCCTTCGTCTCGGCCACCCATTTACCTCCGTACACTCTGCAGCTGGCCCGTCCTCGAATGTATCACCTACTAGTACTGCCTCCCTGGCACCTTCACCACTCCAGACCCCCAGACCCCCAGTCCCAGGGGGCAGCTGGCTCTGCTCCCGGGCAGCCCTGCTCCCGGGCGGCCTTTCCCCCGGCCCAGCCTGCCGACAGAGGCATCTCTGTCGATCCGCTTTGCTCCGCTCCTGCGCTGCCGGAGGGTACTGTGCCCTGAGCACCGTGGCTCTCATCCGGCTGGTAGCAGTTTCCCAACCTGGGGCTCTGCCCCCTTCCAGGAGCAGGGCCAGAGGAGGCTGGGGCAAGGGGGAGGTTTTGTGGGCCTAGGTCTGCCCCTTCTCCTCCAAGGGGCTGGGCTCCTGCAGATCCTCTCCTGATGCAGCTGCCCTGCACTCCCGCTCCCCCCTCTGCTGGGCTCACCCAGCAGGTGCCTCCTCCTAACGCGCTGCGGAAACCCCCCGACCCGAACATGGGGGCTGGCTGCCAGGCAGGGCCAGCTGCGGGGGGTGGAGTCATTGCTGTGCCCATGGCCGCTGGGGCTGCCAGCCAGCCCCCGCCCACCCTCTGCCACCTCTCACTGCAGTGATCTGGGGCTCCTTTCCTCTCAGGGGGCCTGACCCTGCATAATGCTGAGCCATCAACTCCCACGGACTTCAAGGACTGAGGGGCACCAGCAGAGCTTGGGTAGGGGGAAGCCCAGGGCTGGGGTCGCAGGGGGCTGCGGGTCGGGAGTGAGGGGCCCTAGCAGAGCTGTGGGGGTGGGGGGCCCAGGGCTGGGGTCGCAGGGGGCTGCGGGTCGGGAGTGAGGGGCCCTAGCAGAGCTGTGGGGGTGGGGGGCCCAGTGCTGGGGTCGCAGGGGGCTGCGGGTCGGGAGTGAGGGGCCCTGGCAGAGCTGTGGGGGTGGGGGGCCCAGTGCTGGGGTCGCAGGGGGCTGCGGGTCGGGAGTGAGGGGCCCTAGCAGAGCTGTGGGGGTGGGGGGCCCAGGGCTGGGGTCGCAGGGGGCTGCGGGTCGGGAGTGAGGGGCACTGGCAGAGCTGTGGGGTGGGGGGCCCAGGGCTGGGGTCGCAGGGGGCTGCGGGTCGGGAGTGAGGGGCCCTAGCAGAGCTGTGGGGGTGGGGGGCCCAGGGCTGGGGTCGCAGGGGGCTGCGGGTCGGGAGTGAGGGGCCCTAGCAGAGCTGTGGGGGTGGGGGGCCCAGGGCTGGGGTCGCAGGGGGCTGCGGGTCGGGAGTGAGGGGCACTAGCAGAGCTGTGGGAGGGAAGCTTGCCCGTGCCTGTCATGCCTAGCTCTAGCTAATAGCCCCCCTCAGTTTCATGTGCCCTAACCCTGCTGTCCTCTCTCCTCTTCCATTTGGGGGGTAAAGCCCCAGGGCTAGAACCGCTGCAGTTCTGGATTCCCGTTCCCCGTGCCCGGCTCGTTCAGCACATAAGAAGCCCGGCCGTGCCCAGCGCGCTGTGGTGTGGCCCCAGCTGTGTCTAATCCCCACCTGCTCGTCACTGGCAGCCTGGGATGCTGGGGGGGCTACCCAGGGCAGGGGGAGCCTGCAGCCCCTTCCCCAGCCTCCTTCGCTCGGCAGCCGCTTCCCAGGAAGGCTCCTGGCCTCCGGGTTTCTGTGTCTTGGGGGGCGTGAAAGGGGGACTTGAAGCCTGTTGTGTTTGGTGATTTGAGGTGCGCCTGCCCCAACCCCCAGATCCCCCCAGCACAGTAATTACCAGTGACGCTAACGACTCAGACCAGCACAGCTCACTCCCACCCCATCCCCCCCGGCCGGTCCCTCCCCTGCCCCAATGGCCCTGGAACGTGTCTGGGAACTCCTCCGTGAGGCTGGCAAGGGCCGAGGGCCCCTCACGGAGGACCTGCTGCCAGTGCCTTCGGGGCACCGGTTCGGATCCCCCCTCGGGCATGGCACCGGGAGGGAGTGGGCTCTGCTGGTGTCCGGCCTTGCTGGGTTTAACACCGTCTCCTCCAGCCGGGGCTGCGGCGGGTGAACAGGCCGCTCCTGGGGGTGGCAGGTACATCGAACCGTTTGCACCCAGTGGATCCCTGCTCCAGCGAGGCGTCTGGCAGACATCAACTCGCCTGCTGCCAGGGCCCTGGGCAGACCTGCAGCCTCTCGTCCCCGCCCCCGCACTTCAGCACTCCTCCGTGACCTCCACAGCCGAACGAACGCGGCTTCCCTCCCCCAGGCGGGAGGCTGATCCCAGGCAGGCTGGCAAGGACTGTTACTCCGTAACACGCAGACCTGACCAGCGCTGGTGCTGTGGGGCTGGGCACGGGGCCAGCGGCGGGTGTTTTATCACAGCGCACACGTACCCAGAGACACCCACGCCGCTTGGCATTGTAGGGCTGCAGGGATGGCTGGTTAATGCACGATTCCTCGTTAGTGCTGCCCCCTGCACCCTGGTTTGTTATTATGGGGCCTCCCTGGTGGGCTGGCACAGGGTCACCCCCGGGGTTGTTAGCGTAGGGCCGTCCCAGTGGGCCGGCACAGGGGCACCCCCGGGGTTGTTAGCGTAGGGCCGTCCCAGGGGGCCGGCACAGGGGCACCCCCGGGGTTGCTAGTGTAGGGCCGCCCTGGTAGGCCGGCACAGGGGCACACCCACTCCTGGGCCCTGTGATCAACATGGGACGTGGCTCGGGGCATCGCTGGGACGTGGCTCGGGGGGTCGCTGGGACGTGGCTCAGGATGTCACTGGGACACGGCTGGGACATGGCTTGGGGTGTCACTGGGATGTGGCTCGGGGTGTTGTTCGGACCTGGCTGGGACGTGGCTCGGGGCGTCGCTGGGACGTGGCTCAGGATGTCACTGGGACACGGCTGGGACATGGCTCGGGGCGTTGCTGGGATGTGGCTCGGGGTGTCGCTCGGACGTGGCTGGGATGTGGTTCGGGGTGTCGCTCGGACGTGGCTGGGATGTGGTTCGGGGTGTCGCTCGGACGTGGCTGGGACGTGGCTCAGGGCGTCGCTGGGACGTGGCTCTGGTGTCGCTGCTCAAAACTTTTTTGTTGAATATTTTTTTAATTGGAAAATGGGGATTTGACAACTGGATATTTTTTCACCTCAAACAAATCATTTCCCTTGTAATTTCCAACCAAACCAAAACCAGCCAACACCCCCACGCCCGGTTTTAAAATGTGGTGGAACACTCATCTTGCGTGTGTTCCCCGCACCTTTTCCTGTGGAAAGTTTTTAAAGCTTGACAAAGGGAGAGGAAAAGTGGGATTTTGCCCAACAAAAGGAAAATGGGGGCAGGGGGAAGTTGTGAAAGTTTTGGCGAAACTTTTCAAAGAAAAAGAAAAAACTTTAATCTGAAAAACCATATTGATTTTGCTTCTGTCCCAGCAGCTCCCGTCAGGAACACTCTGCCCATGGGGCACGGGTGGGGAAACTGAGGCACGGAGCAGGGGACTCGCCTCAGGTCCCCGGGCGGGCTCAGTACAGAGCCAGTCCCCCAGTCGCTTCCGCATCGCTCCCCCGGGCAGAGGCGGCCCCAGGCCTGCCCTCCTGCCCTGCCCGCTGCGCAGACCCTAGGCGGGCGGGGACCCCGCGGTCGGGGTGAGGCCGGGCGTTTGGGGGCCGGCGCTGGCCGCCCCCGCGGTTGTGGGGCAGCGTGAGGGGGCAGGTCCAGGGGCCCGCGCCAGGCGGCTCCCGGGGGCAGGCAGGGGGAGCCCGGCGCCCTGCCCACGCCGTGCGCTCCCGAGAGCGCAAAGCCTCCTCCCGGCCGGCCCCCCGCAGGGCCCGGCCCCGCCGCCCAGACAGGAAGCGCCCGGGAGCCCCGGCCCCGGATTGGCAGGGGGATTCTCCAATTGGGCTGCGGGAGCCCCCGCCTCTGGCCAGCGCCTGCTCCGACGTGCCGGGCGGGAGGCTCGGGCAGCCCGGCGGGGGCCGCGCCATGGCGAGGGGCGCAGCGCGCCGGGGCTCGGCGGAGGGTCGCTGCGCCCAGTGAGAGCCGCGGAGCAGGGCGCGCCCGAGGGCCGGCCGGCCACCATGCAGCTCGCAGCCCGGTAACAGCGGGGAAGGTAAGAGAGAGCGGGGAGCCCAGACGCCGCCGGGATGGGCGCAGAGCGGGGCCCCGGCGGGGAGCAGCCACCAGGGACCGTGCGCTGCCGGATCCCACCCCCCCTCCCCCGGCCCGTTTGCGGCGGGGGCTGGAGCGGGGTGCGGGGCTCCCCCACTCGTCCTCCCCGGGACAACCGGCCCCAGCGTGTCCCCCAACCCCCTGCGCGGTCCGTGCGCGTCTGGCCGGGGGTCCCCTGGCGGCTCTGGACAGACGGACGGGCCCGTCGGGGACACGAGCGATGCACCGGCTGAGAAGCCCCCGGCCCGGCCCCAGCTCGCTCTGTGCCCCTCCGGTCCCTGCGTGCAGCGCCTGCCCCTCCTGGCCGGGGCATTCCGGCCTCCCCGCGGCCATTGCCCTAGCGGTGCCGGCTGCCCGGACAGCGCCGGGGGGGCCGGGCAGCCGGTCCCTGGGGCGGTCTGGAAGCCAGACTCCCCGCGGCTCCGGGCTGGTCAGACCCGTCCCAGGGACAAGCCTGCAAGGTGCCGCTTGTGGGTCTGGAGCTGACCCGGCCCCCGTGTTTGGGGTCAGGGCCGCCTGGGGCTCGCGGTGGGGGCTGGGGTCGAGTTTCGCTCGCGAAGGGTTCGTAGGCAGCAGACTCCTTCACTCGGTGTCTGGGGGTTTGTCCCGGTCGCTGCTGGGTGCAGTGGGAAGCCCAGGGGCCAGTGGATCCAGTGCTCGGGGCCGTCTCCTTGCTGGTCAGCTGGCTTCTGCACCGCGGGCTGGCGGGGACCGGGCTGGGCTCTGGACCGGGCTGGCCCCGCTCCGTGTCTACACCTAGCGTGGGTCGATGCGAGCGCAGGTCACTGCAGGGCTGTCCGGCGGCCGGCGCCGATCCGCCCTGGAGTGGGGGCCGCTGGGTGCAGAGGGACACTCCAGCCAGCCCTTTGCTTTGGCCCACCTGCCGTTGCGAGGTGGCTGCCCTGAGGGGAATCAGGCTGGGACCAGGGCGAGGGGGGCAGGGTCTCTGCAGTGCACCCTGAACCCCGCAGGGCTGGGGGTCGTCTCAAACGGGAGCTGGCGGAGTGGGGGGCACTGGTGGAGCTCGGGGGGGGGGGAAGTCTGGCCCTGGAATAGCAGGGGAAGGGGGCCGGGTCGGGATTTGGGGGCACTGGAGAAGCTCTGTGTGTGGGGGGCGGCGGGGAAGCCTGGCCCTGGGATAGCAGGGGAAGGGGGCCGGGTCGGGATTTGGGGGGCACTGGAGAAGCTCTGTGGGGGCAGGGGGAGCCCGGCACTGGGATAACAGGGGAAGGGGGCCGGGTCGGGATTTGGGGGGTACTGGTGGATCTCTGTTGGGGGGGGAGCCTGGCACTGGGATAACAAGGGAAGGGGGCTGGGATCAGGATTTGGGGGCCACTGGAGAAGCTCTGTGGGGGGGGGGGGAGCCTGGCCCTGGAATAGCAGGGGAAGGGGGCCGGGTTGGGATTTGGGGGACACTGGAGAAACTCTGTGCGGGGGAGCCTGGTACTGGAATAGCAGGGGAAGGAAGCTGGGTTGGGATTTGGGGGGCACTGGGGGAGCTGTGTGTGTGTGGGGGGGGAGCCTGGCACTGGAATAGCAGGGGGTCGTGGCTCAGCATTGACAGACATTGGCACAGCCAGCGGTGGGAAGCTGACCCAGCCCTTCCTCCACCTTTGCCCGCTCTGCCCAGCTGGCCCCAGCTCTTCACTCTTGCAGACACCGAAGGGGGAAAACCTGACGTGCAGATGAGCTCTGATAAGCCGCTTTTTCCCTGGCGGGTGAAGTCCCTGGGCTCGGTGCGGGCACAGGGGAAGGGCGTTAGGCCTGCACCGCGCTGGCTGGGTGAGATGAGCGAGTGACTCATGCCGATGGAGACTCCGAGCTCAGAGAAACTTGGACCAGCCCCGGTTCCCTGTTGCTGCTGCCGGGCTTATCGGAAGCCCCTGGGCTCAGTTTACAGCCTCCGTGGCCCTTCTGCCGCAGGACATCCCGGGGCCCAGCTGGGGCCCAGCCCTGCCTGGCAGCTCCGCTGTCTGCGCCCGGCCCAGGCAGAGAGCCCGGCTGCATGGGGAACGCGTCCCCCAGAGCATCGCAGGGCTGCGGAGCAAAGGGCCCAGCCAGGCCGGCTGCCTAGCCTAGGCGTCCACTGTAACTGAGCCCAGCTCCTGGGTTCCCACTAGGAGACGTCAGGTACGTTGGAGCCTGGGGGCTCCCCCTCCCTAGGCCCTGCTCAAACCTGAATGTCCCTGGGCATTAGTCACGGGCACTAGAATGGGAGTCTTCGGCCGAGTGCCTGGTGAGCGTGTGGGGTGGGGCTGCCCCTACAGGAGGAATGGATCAGCGGCACTGTGATACAGGGCGCTCATAGCCACCTCTGTGTGTGCGCCCGCCGGGTAGGGGCACGCTCCCATCTCCCTGAGTGCAGCTGTGCGGGCCCCCATCTCTCTCAGTGGGGCAGGACGCCCCGGATCCCATCCCCACGGGTGCCCGTAGGCAGCTGGCTGACAGCTGCCGCGTCTCTCTGTGCACGTGGATGGGTACGCTGCTCGTGTGATGGATGCGCCTCTCTCCGCGTACCCGTGCAGCCCTAGTTGTCAGAGCGTCTGACCGCCTCCCCGTCACTGGCGGATTGACCCGCAGGCAGGGCAGTGCCCCCGTTGTACGGTCGGGAGCCGAGGCACACAGCAGATTAAGTGACTTGCCCAGGGTCAGGCAGGAAGTCTGCGGCGAAGCAGGGATCTGAATCCAGGTTCGTTAGGGTCCCAGTTTAGTGCCCCACCCCCTAGCCTTCCATCCCCGCGGGGAAGCGCTGCAGTGGGGAATGGCTCCCACGTCACGGCAGGAGACGCAGACCCACGGAGGGAGCTGCCGGTGGCTCTGACTCAGAAGTGCGCCGTCCCTGTCCCCAGCTGGTGGCTGGGTGTCCCGAGCAGAGGACGGGGTGCGGTGTGAGCTCAGGGGTGTGGGGGAGAGGACGTGTGTTGTGCTCTGGCTGGGGTCTGCGGGGTCGGTGGCGGCTTCAGATGAGCCCAGGTGTTGGCTACGCCGGCTCAATCGTTTCGTGATGCGGTTCTCAAGGCGGCCCGCTCAGCGACCCGACAGAACCACGTTATGTACAGCGCTGGCAAGACGGGGGGCCCACGCTGGCGTGATGGCGCCCGGGGGGCATTGGGCCTCGGTTGGGATGAAGGCTGCTTGGATTGAGAGCAGCTGTTTATAAATGTCACATCAGAAACTTGTCTAAAGTCTAATTGTGTGTGTGCACATGTGCGAATGCACGGACCCACGTGGGGGGGGTGTACGCCCGTGAGCACGCACGGACCCGGACCCACGTGGGGGGGGTGTACGCCCGTGAGCACGCACGGACCCGGACCCACGTGGGGGTGGGGTGTACGCCCGTGAGCACGCACGGACCCGGACCCACGTGGGGGGGGGTGTACGCCCGTGAGCACGCACGGACCCGGACCCACGTGGGGGGGGGTGTACGCCCGTGAGCACACACGGACCCGGACCCACGTGGGGGGGGGTGTACACCCGCGAGCACGCACGGACCTGGACCCACGTGGGGGGGTGTACGCCCACGAGCGTTCACAGGCACAGACCCACGTGTGTGTGGGGGGGTGTACGCCCGTGAGCACGCACGGACCCAGACCCACGTGGGGGGGGTGTACGCCCGCGAGCGTTCACAGGCACAGACCCACGTGTGTGTGCTGGGGTGTACGCCCGTGAGCACACATGGACCCAGACCCACGTGGGGAGGTGTACGCCCGCGAGCGTTCACAGGCACAGACCCACGTGTGTGTGGGGGGGTGTATGCCCGTGAGCACGCACAGATCCGGACCCACGTGGGGGGGTGTACGCCCGTGAGCACGCACGGACCCGGACCCACGTGGGGGGGGTGTACGCCCGCGAGCGTTCACAGGCACAGACCCACGTGGGGGGGGGGGTGTGTACGCCCGTGAGCAGGCACAGATCCGGACCCACGTGGGGGGGTGTACGCCCGCGAGCGTTCACAGGCACAGACCCACGTGTGTGTGGGGGGGTGTACGCCCGTGAGCACGCACGGATCCGGACCCACGTGGGGGGGGGTGTACGCCCGCGAGCGTTCACAGGCACAGACCCACGTGTGTGTGTGGGGGGTGTACGCCCATGAGCACGCACGGATCCGGACCCACGTGGGGAGGTGTATGCCCATGAGCGTTCACAGGCACAGACCCACGTGTGTGGGGGGGGGTGTACGCCCGTGAGCACGCACAGATCCGGACCCACGTGGGGGGGTGTACGCCCGCGAGCGTTCACAGGCACAGACCCACGTGTGTGTGGGGGGGTGTACGCCCGTGAGCACGCACAGATCCGGACCCACGTGGGGGGGTGTACGCCCGCGAGCGTTCACAGGCACAGACCCACGTGTGTGTGGGGGGGTGTACGCCCGTGAGCACGCACGGACCCAGACCCACGTGGGGGGGTGTACGCCCGCGAGCGTTCACAGGCACAGACCCACGTGTGTGTGTGGGGGGTGTACGCCCATGAGCACGCACGGACCCGGACCCACGTGGGGGGGTGTACGCCCGCGAGCGTTCACAGGCACAGACCCACGTGTGTGTGTGGGGGGTGTACGCCCGTGAGCACGCACGGACCCGGACCCACGTGGGGTGCACATGCGTTAGCCCTCCCCCCGCAGTGATTTCCCCTGTGCTCTGTTCCACTAAAGGAAAATCCGTCTCAGGGGAACTGGCTGGCTAGAGACTGCGTTCACGGGACAGGAACTTCCCTTGTTTCCATCTGCCCCAGCTTGGTGCTTCCCTTTTTCTTTTCTTTTTTTTTCCAGAGAGAAGTCTGAGCTGGGTGTGGATTCGGGGCATGTCTAGATCTCAGGGTTTGGCCATTGCCCATTCCAGAGACATGGGCCAGGAATTGGGGTGTAGACAGGGACTGCCCCAAACACCTAGTACAACGGGCCATGAGCCGGCTGGCGTCTCTGCCCAAACCCAGCAATATGTAATGGCTCCAAGCTCTCCAGGGGATTGCTGGGCTGGTTTTAGAGAGTTTTCAAAGTTGTGATGTTTTCATAACGAGAGTGACAATAGTTTGAACATTTTCCATCTGTTTTTGTGTTGGTTGTAAAACCAACCACCCGAAAAAACCCTTTTGGTGAAAATTTTCATTTCATTTGTAACTTTCATTTTTTTGATGCAAAACCAAAGCTCGTTCCGTTGTTAAAAGCCTGGCGGTGTTTGGTTTTCAAAGAAAATGATTGGTTTCTTCAGAATATTGCTGTGGGGAACACTCCCTGTTTTCCAAGCAGCCTGCTCCGAGGCGAACAGGGGACATGGGAAGAGGGATGCGAAAATTGGCCCCCTTCCCCTCCAAACAGTGTGTCCACTTTGAGACGGGCTCTGAAACACCTTTTCTCCACAGCGCGACACACAAGCTCCTTGGGGCAGGGGCCGTCTCTTTCTTCTGCCTTTGTACAGCACCTCGTGTGACTGCAATGCGCCAAATAATAAAAGGAGTCGAGTTTTACCAGCGCTCCCGTGGGAAGAGCTGCAGCACTCCCGCCTTTGCCCTTGTCATTGACATGGTGAGCCCAGGTTCTCACTCACCGAAGCTCTGACCCCCGCAGCCACGCTTCTGTCTCTCCCTCCCCGGCACTCGTGAAAGTTGGAAAATGTGCCTATGTCGGACTGTTGTTTCGCTGGCGGCCTGGCCTAGCTGTCGCTGCCGGCAGCGGAAAGTTGACCACAGCGGGAACTGCAGCGGGGTCGGCTCTAGACAAGGCTGCGTGGGGAGCTTGAGAGGTGCCTGGGCAGTGTGACGGCTGGTTAAGCTAAGCGTGGGCAAGTGCTAGGAGACCGGTTGGAACGGCGCTTTCAAGCGATCGCACACAGTCCTGGGTTCCATCGACTGTACCTGCTCAGGAGAAACATCCAGGCATCGTTGTGGGCCGCTCGGTGATGTGTGCAGCAGTGAGTGGGCAAAAACACTGGCAAGTTGTGAGGCCCCACTAAGAGAGGGCTGGAGAATGAAGCTGAAACTATGGTGGCCCTACCCTATAAAGCAGTGGGATGCCCTTACATGGGAGAGCGTGTTCAGTTCTGGTCCCCTCCTCTCAGACAGGATAGAGCAGAAATAGAAACAGGCTAGTAAAAATGATTGCAGGCCTGGAGAGACTGCTGTAAGAGGAGAGCTGGCAAAGATCAGGGCTATCACACTGAGCAAGGAGTGCTGTGGATGGGTACAGAGTGTGAAGGGAGGAGCGAGTCACTGAGCATTTCTTTCTACCCTGTCTTGTAACACAGGCACAAGGCAACTTTCAGCAAAACTGAAAAGCAACAAATTCAAAACTGACCCAGGACAATGTGTTTTTAAGTAACATGTGATGAACCCGTGGAACTCACTGCCACAAGACATCGCTCCTGCCAAGAGATTAGAGGGACTCAAACCCTGAATAGTGAGGATAGTGATGTGTGTCAGGGGTACCAAATCTATAGCTTAGGGTACAAACCTACCACCGCCTGACTGGGTTAGACAGAAATGTCCCCTGTACGTATGTATCGCATATGGTCAGTTCTAGGAGTATGCCATATTCCTCCTGAGAGGGGACTGGGTACAGGCCTGGCCGGCTCCCACTGAAGTCCATGGAATTGTATTCCTGTGTTCAGGTAACCCCTGCTTTGACTCACCCAGAGCTTTCTGCAGCTGTGGGGCTCAAACTCCCCACACAGGTTGTCTCAGTTCAGATGTTATTTACAAAGTTATTTAAGTCCCTGTCATGTGAGGGGAGGGAAGAGAATAGAAACAAGAAGGGCCAGACTGGGTCAGACCAAAGGTCCATCCAGCCCAGTGTCCTGTCTGCTGACAGTGACCAGTGCCAGGTGCCCCAGAGGGAATGAACAGAACCGGTAATCATCAAGTGATCCATCCCCTGCCATCCACTCCCAGCTTCTGGCAAGGTCTGGTAGTCAGAGGTGTAGGGACACCCAGGGCACGGGGTTGTGTCCCTGACCATCTTGACTCATAGGACCTGTCCTCCAGGAACTTGTCTAGTTCTCTTTCAAACCCAGTTATACTTTTTTCTGCTTTTAAAAAAGAGCAGTTGAGACGAGTTGTGTTTTCTGCACAATTAGCAAGAGCAAAAGGACTTGGACGCCAAGCTGGGGACGTGGCGAGCCCGCCGCTGAGGGGTGGCAGATGGGGAGAACAGTGCTGTTCTGAGTGACCAGCAGGGCCGGGGGGCCCGGGTGGGCACGTTCCCAGGCAGAGGATGCAGCGCAGAATGTTCCCGTCACGCTCCTCCCAGGCTGGTCCAGTTGGGGCATGTCGGCATTTACCCATAAAAGCCCTGGGCCTGCCCTGAGCTGTGTGTGGGGCTCTCAGGCCCACTGAGTCAGTGGGATTCTTTCCAGCGATGTCCATGGGTTTTGGATCCAGCCCCGAATCTGAGACGCTGTGGATGGGCTTGACCTGCTCTCACTCAGGCCGTCATCCCTGGGGCTGGAGCGTGGCCTTTGTGTGTTCTCCAGGGCTTCGCCCTGTCTTGTGTCAGGGCTCCCAGGTGATGGGGCTCCCACCGTGCCCCAGTCCGCAGCCTCACTGGGCCATCCAGTGCCATCGGCTTTGATTTCCGTGGGCAGTTCAGCTGAATAACTGATGGCCCGAGGCAGCCCCAGCCAGAGGCTTGCCACACCTAGTTAGCCTCAGGTTCCCTGTCTCAGTTCCCTCCCTCTGTGGCAAGCTTTACCTGTTACCGTGTCCTCTGAGTGTTTACCGAGCATTACTCTGACCCCTGAGCCTTGCCTAGCGCGTCTCCTCTCAGCTCCGTTTGCCTCTGCTCTGAACTCCCTCTGGTTTGTCCATATCCCCAGGGTCCCCACCGAACGCTGTATCTCAGGCCTGGTCTCGGCTGCCCTGTGATTTTGATTCCTGGGTTTGCTGTGCACACGTGGCTGGCCGGGTGTGAAGTCCAGTCTAGCCTCAGGAGAAGATTGTAGCAGTGTCTCATGGACGCAGCTGTAAAATCTCCCCCGCCTGAGATAAGTGACCCCAGAGCATAGGCCTTCGACCTCATGTTAGTTGGCTCTGAACATGCTTTGAAGAGCCCGGCTCCAGTCACTGAATTCCCCAGATTCCTCCCCAGACTCCGCTCAGGAACTTCAGCCAGGGCCTCGCTGCAGCTCAGACGAATGGTTTAAACTGGCAGATAGTTGTAAAGCCTCCATAGAACAGAAACCGCCCAGCGCTTGGCAGGGGAAGCAACATCCAGGCTTCTGGGCCGACCCGGGCTGGCCCTTCTCGCATGGCAGGTATGGTGGGAGGTACACACAAGCGCTGGACCTTTAAAGGAGCACAGTCGTTTCCCCTGGCCAATAACATTTGTAGCTCTAAAAGAAAAGGAGGACTTGTGGCACCTTAGAGACTAACAAATTGGTTAGTCTCTAAGGTGCCACAAGTCCTCCTTTTCTTTTTGCGGATAGAGACTAACACGGCTGCTACTCTGAAATTTTTAGCTGTGTGTGCGAAAAGTCACAGCCCCGAGGGACCCAGCAGGCTGCCTGGGTGACCGTGTGTCTAGCCCCTTCCAACGCCTGGAGGTGCCCAGTTGTTCATGACCGTGCTGGGCACCCTGGAAAAGCCCAAATCCTCCTCAGTCACCAGAGAGTCCCTCATCCCGAGCCTGGAAGAATCCATCGGTCACTTTTTCTCTGTGAGGTGAGCAGACTTGGGGGCCAGACCCTCCTGCATAGCCCGGGCCAGGGACCCGAGATCAAGTCATCAAAGCTGCTGGCACGGGGGTCCATGGTTATCAGCTGGAAGATTCCTGGGATCTCGAACGTCTCCTGTCTTCACAAACAGCCGCATGCGGCAGCTAATGAACCCTGGGTGACCCTCCAGATGCTTTTCAATTGACAGGCGGCCGTTAGCAGGCAAAGGGCAGCAGCGTGCGGAGCAGCCGCCCGTGTGCTGGCATGTGCAGGCTCCGGCCTCGGTGGGGGCCAGGGCGGTGCGGGGAGGACAATGTAACTGAGTTCCTGGTGGAACAAAAATACCGGAGTGGTGACCTCATCCCAGAGAAATCTAAACAGAAGGTTCAAAGCAGCAGCGTTTGGGTGGGATCCTGCCTTCGCACGCGTGTGAATCTGCTGACCGGAGTGGAGTCACTCCGGATTTACACCAGTGCCAGAGAGCAGAATCAGGCCCTTAGCCGGCTTCCTGCTCTGTCCCAAGTTCCCCCCACGTTTGCCCCCTTCCGAGCGTCGCCCTCAGAAGAGAGAGGGCTTGGTGGGAGCAGGGTCAGCTGCCTCTGCTCCCTCATTGCTAGCAGCTCACTGGCCAGCGTGAAGCTCTCCCACCTGCCGGGAGGGATGGGCTGGGAGCAGGGCCCCGGATCTGCCCAGCTTTCATAGGGAGAGGCCTGTTCTCTCCTGTCCAATACCTCCCGAGAGGGCACCTCCCTCTGTCCTGAGCCTGGGGCATCTATCACATCTTCTCTCTGTGCCTGGGGACCAGTGCAACATGCGGGTCTAGCAGCATCACCAAGCAGCTGACTGAAGGGCCAAGGTACCCCCTCCCGGCTGGATCCCCCAGCAACAGACCTGGGCTGATCCCACGGTTTCTATGTGCCTTTTCCAGTCATCCGGGATCTCTCCTGTCTGCCCCGAGTTCTCAAAGTTAATTGCTACTGGCTCGGAGATCTCCAGCCAGTTCTTCATTTATTCCAGGGTGTGTTAGAAATGTCTCCAACCACGCAGGGTCCTAGAGCCCGGGCTCCAGCGCGAACCCGGAAATCTACACAGCAGTGAGTCGGCTAGCACAGGCCAGCCGCGGGAGGCTAGTGACTGCGTAGGCAGACCCGAAGACGTATAACTTGTCCAAGTAGTTCTGAGCTTGTTCTTTTTCTGTCCTAGCCTCAGATCCTACCCCACGTGCACCGATGGTCACTATGGTAGCTGGCCGGTCGCTGCTGTCCTTTTCTGGTGAAAGCGGAAAAAACCCGGTGTCCAACCCTTCGGCCACCACTGAGTTTCCCTGTCATTGGCTTCCCCCCTCGCTGCGTGCTGGGCCTGCCCTGTGCGTGGGCAGCCTCTGGCTTCTCATGTACTTGAAAAATGGTCGCGCGTCACCCTCCACGCCCCTAGCCAGTTTAATCCCACTTTGGGCCTCGGCCTTTCTCATTTTGTCCCTCCATGCTCGTGTTGGGATTTTTAGGTTTTTTTTTTTTTACATTCATAACTGCGTAGCCCCCCCCGACCCCTGCTCTCTGGGTCGCTCTGCCCCAAAGCACCTGGCCCCATCCTGCTCCAGCTCTGGGTCTCTCATTCAACCAGCTGAGCTTGACGATGCCGGACGCAATTACCAGCCTTGTGTTCCCAGGGGCCGCGTCCTCTGGAGAGCAGCGTGCGTGTGACCAGGGCAGGGCGCTGGGATTCGGCTCCGAGGAGCGGCTGCTGCTTCTGGAGCTCCAGCACAGCCGTCCTTTGGGGTAGGTTAGTGTCGCGCTGGGGGGGGCAGGGGCAGGGGCAGGCAGGAGTGTTTGGAGGCGCTAGTGTGAATGGGGGTGAAGGGGAGGTGAGGGAAGCTGGGGGCTGAGTGCATTGGTGGTTGTGGCATCTGTCAGGGAGCAGGTGTGTGTGCACAGGGGGGTGTACACGTGAGTGTACATATATGGGGGGTGTACACGTACATGGGGCGGGGAGGGTGGGCTTGGAAGCTGGTGCCAGGCTCTTTCCCTGCGGGCAGGTCCATGGGGATGGGTGAACTTCGGCAATTGTCTTTTACTCTTGTTCTGGTGCCAAATAAATTGTCCTCAGACCCCAGGTCATGTGACATTAACAAAACCCCTCCCCTCTAAGCAGGCGATTTCTTCCCAAACAAGGCAGGTTCCTAGACCAAGGGGAGCCCTTCTGTGTCTCTGCTTCCTCAGCGCTAGCCCCACTCCGGCTCGCTTCCTGCTCCAGGTTTAAAGAGACAGGGCCCCTCTCCTCACCCCCAGATTGTGACTGGTGCAGGGTTGCCATGATGGTGCTTAATGGAGCTAGGCGGACGCACCCCAGAAAACCGGCAGCATGCCCACCAGTGCCCACCAGTGCCCTTGGCGCGTGGGATGCTGGACGTGAGTTCCCGCAGTTGCTCTGATGCCAAGCGTCACCGCTCCAAAGCCCATTGCAAACAGACAGGGGCGGGGCTGGGAGCTTGGCTGCAGGGACGTTGCCCACCCGCTAGCCATGCCTCTGTGCACGCTTAACCCCTGCACCAGACGAGCTGGTGTGGACGCCTGGAAAGGGCTGGCTGCTGCTGGGAGAGCCAAAGGGGCCTGGCAGGCAGCACTGCACTGTCATGCAGCCTCTCTTTGCTCACGCTGGCGGGTGGCACGGGAGAATGGTAGCCACGCTCGAGATGGGCACTTGCAGCCGTGGCATGGCATAGCAGTGCCTCCTGCCGGTTTGCCGCAGCACACGGCAGGGCTGCCCTCAGAGAGTCGCCACGTTCCTGACTTGGCTCTGATGTGAGCTTGGGGGTGCAGGTGCGTGCCATCGAGCTGGGACTGCGGGGTAGAGCCAGGCTTAGTGTGGGCAGCCGCTGTGCCAGCATCCCTCAGGCAGTGCCCCCAAAGGCAGCCAGCAGCAAACACGGCTAATCCAGACCTGCCCCTTACCTCCGGCTTTGCCACGGGATGTCGGCTCCCAGTCATTCCAGCCCGGGACTGCTTACGGCAGCTCTCTTGGGGCCCCTCAGCCCCACACCCCGCTATTCCAGTCCTGAGCTCTGTATATCCAGCTCTGCCAATGCCCCTCAGTCCCGACCCACAGCCCCCTGTTATTCCAATCTTGGGTCATTCTCGAGCAAGGAGCACTGATCCTGCTGGCTCTGACCTGGCTGTGAACAGCCTGAGGAAGGGATGGGAGCAGGCAGTCCCCTTTGTTTGGGAGTGGCAGAGGCAGGATTCGAACATAGGTCTCCAGGAGGGTCAGGCTCTTGCGTTAATTGCTGACTCACCCCGTGCCTGCCTTCCATGGGGCTGCTAACTGCAGCATTTGCCTTTTTAAGATCTGAGCTGTAACTCTGTGAAATTCCCAGGCAGGTCCCTCGTACGGGTCTGCTCAGCCGAGAGCCCTGGGTTGGGACACTCCCCGTGGTTCCTGTGGCCTCGTGGGCAGAGGAGAGCCGCGGCCGCAGAGACCAGAGAAAGGAAGCTAATTAAACCCTCACGAACACACGCTCCGGTGCCTGGAGGGGCACTGGGAGAGCAGAGTGAATCACACGGCTAACGCCAGCTTTCCTCTGCTTGTCTGCTGTCCGGCCAACGCGTGGCCACCGTCCCCGCGGGCAGAGGGCTGGTTAGAGGGCAGGGCTGCTGGGCTGCTCAGGTGCCGGGCTGGCTGGTGCGTCGCTGGTGAATGCACGCCAAGGAGTTGGGCCGGGCTGTTTCCACCCCGGGCTGTTTGCTATTTGTGGTGCGTGGGGGCAGGTTTCTGCTCCCTGGCTGCGCACACGCCCCGTCTCGTATCAATTAGCGTGCTTTCCCATGGAGCTTTGTAGCAGAACAGTCTGTTGATGTGAAAATGTGGGGGCTGGTGAATATTTCCACCTGCACCCAGGGCCCGTGCAAATCCTCGTGAACGTCACGTGCAGAATCCAGCCGTGAGCAGCTGCAGACACCGGCATGGGGTTTGGATTCTGTCTGGACTAGTTCTAAAACGCGCCGGGAGATGCAGCGTCTATGGAGCCCAGGGCCAAATTCCCCCTGGGGGAGGCCCTGTGCGTGCAGTTCCCATGGCTGTGCCTGCCTGGACTATGGCTGCATGTGCAAACAAAGGCTTTGCCATCCAACGTGCCCTTGAGCAGTTGCAGTGGTGGTAGCTGTGCACGTGGGTGTGAGCACACGCGTGTGTGTACGCATGTGCTGTTCCCCATGGACCATCAGCCCTTCGTGTTGTGTGTCCCGTCCTCCTCCCCCGTGTGCAGTGGGTCGGCTCTGAGGGCTTGGCGTTTAGTGACACACAAATCCAGCGCAGAGAAGGGAGGGCCAGGGCAACCCTCAGGGTGGAGACGTGGAGGCCGCGATGCAGCCTCTCTGGTCCAAACAGCTGGGAGGCCCCCCCCCCCCCCCGAAGAGCCGATGAGAAAATCCATGGTCACCCCTGTGACGTTCTTGACTTGAACTGGGACCGTATAGAACATTGTTGCAACCAGGGTCCTGTAGTGGCACCAAATCTTGTATAAAGGGGGTCAAATGAGGTGTCTAAGGCACGGTTATGGTTTGCTGGTTAGGATTAGGCTGTCTGTTTGCATGTGTCATTTTTGTATTTAAAGATATAAGTATTGGCTCTAGACGGTCTGTATTTCAAACTTGTGCTGTGCTTCTGGGGGACACCCCAGACAAGTTAACCAATTCTAGCTCCCATCTCTCTCTTTCTTTTTCCTTTTATGAATAAACCTTTAGATTTTAGATTCTAAAGGATTGGCAGCAGCGTGATTTGTGGGTAAGATCTGATTTGTTTATTGACCTGGGTCTGGGGCTTGGGCCTTTGGGATCGAGGGAACCTTTGTTCTTTTACGGGGGTATTGGTTTTCATAACCATTTGTCCCCATAACGAGTGGCGCTGGTGGGGATACTGGGAAACTGGGGTGACTAAGGGAATTGCTTGTGTGACTTGTGGTTAGCCAGTGGGGTGAGACCAAAGTCCTCTCTGTCTGGCTGGTTGGGTTTGCCTTGGTGTGCACAGAAACCCCAGCCTTGGGCTGTAACTGCCCTGCTTGAAGCAGTTTGTCCTGAATTGTCACTCTCAGTTGGGTCCTGCCAGAGCCAGCCTCGATACAGTGGCATAGTCGTGCTTGGATCCACAGAACCAGGTCAATTAAACTTTGGGTCAGAACCCCACACTATCCAAATCTGAATTTTGGTAGTGAGAGTTTGGTTGGTTAAAAAGCCGTTGCAATGGGTGAGCAAAGAGCCTATGAGGGCCTTGACAAAAAAGCCCTGAAAGGTTTGTGCTCAGAAAAGGGGGTAAGCTTTAGAAAGAAAGCTACAAATCAAGAACTGAGAGATCTGTTAATGGCCAGCACAGCCCTTACCTGATACTGCAGAAGCAATGAAACTGCAAGCCCTGAAAGTTGGCCTGTAGTTGGAACATGAACAAAAACTGGCAAAAAATCGAATGAGAGAGAAGCAAGCCTTGGCCCAGCTGGAAAAGGAGGCTGATGAAAGGAAGGAAAGGGCTCGTAAGGGGCGGCTGGCTGCTTAGGAGGGGGTTCGCCGGATGCAACAAGAAACTGCCAGACTTCAGCTCCAAGTCAAAAAAGCGATGGAAGAACAGCTGAAATTGCGTCCTCTTGAAAGTCCAGTTTCTAACCATGTTGGCTTGTTGTCTGGGTGTAACCACATGTACCCCCGCACTGCTACCGTTTATGTAAATGCTGCTCCGGTGAGTCCAGTGGAAGGTGACTCCATAAATTGTGCCAATGCTCCGGATGGGACTGGTAATGAAAAACTCAGAGCGTGTAAAAGTCAACGGTAAAAGCTGTTTAGGGCAAATTATGGCTTCTAACATCACTCTTGTTAAAGCAGATCTGGTCAAAGAGGAAGATTACTTACTAAATCAGAGTGTGAACATTGTAGTCCTCTATGAGTTTACTATAAGCGTGCCTTTAGCCAGAATCTACCTTGAATGGGATGGTACTAAGCATGAAGTTGTAGCTGGTGTAAGGAGGTTATTGCCTAAGGATCTTTAGATTGGGGGAAAGGTCAAAGCTTTATTCAGTCCAGGCAGCCAGTCACAGGAAAGAAATGATCTTAAACCTGTGTCTATTATGGGCAATGATTTGCCTGGGGAGGGTTTCTCCAAGTGTTTGTCTGAGCAAAAGAGAAGTTTGTCTGTGAATGAAGTTTCTGACTGTCTGTCTAATGTCTCAGAAGTGAAGCTGGAATTAGATCAAGCACAGAAAGAACTCATTGGTCAGGACAATGTTTCTCAGGAGCAGATTAAAGTGGATGGTCAGGTGGAAGCCCTAACTGAGAAAGGAAAGGGTAGATTTTTGATGCGTGATGGATTGTTGGCTAGTACAGCTTGTAAAAGTGAACCTGGAAAAGGGTAACGGTGATTTGCTGGAAGTAGCTCAGTGTAGTGAAAAGAACAGCTGTTTATCTGTGGGGAGTGGCAGTGTGCCTGGGAAGGAAAGTTTGGATGAGCCTAGGCAGCCTTGTGATCTGATGGCTGTGTCTAGTCAGCAGCGTGGGAAGGCGAGGAGAGGGGAAGATGAGTGTCCCTGGACCTTACCCCTGTTACCTGTGTGGAGAATTGTGACAGGGAAGGAAATGTGCCTGTGTCTGTCAGGGGTATTGACTTGCCTGTGGAGGGAGCTACCCTGGTCTCCACGCAGTTGTCTGTGACCAGCCTTGTGTGCTGGGACAAGGGGAATGAGATCCCAAGCTGTGTGTCTGGGAAAGGAGAAAGTGTGTCCAGCTCTTCTTTGTCTGTGGAGCAGACAGAAGGGGCCTTTCAGCCTGTGGTGGTTGAGGGGAGTGCAGTTGTCTCGGAGTTGGTTCTGGATTCAGCCAAAGCCCAGGAAGGGAAGGGTCCTAAGTTTGCAAAAAGAAAAGGAGTACTTGTGGCACCTTAGAGACTAACCAATTTATTTGAGCATAAGCTTTCGTGAGCTACAGCTCACTTCATCGGATGCATACTTCTCACGAAAGCTTATGCTCAAATAAATTGGTTAGTCTCTAAGGTGCCACAAGTACTCCTTTTCTTTTTGCGAATACAGACTAACACGGCTGTTACTCTGAAACCGGTCCTAAGTTTGTGTCTGCTCGGGAGAATGGGCCTGTAACTAGTGTCCTAGCAAAATCCCAGAGCCCAGACAATTCTGGTGCTTGTATTTTGCCTGTTGCTAGTGTGTGGCTGGGAAGGGGTGTAGCAACTCTGTCTGATCAGGGTGATACCCTAGCCAGGGCACAAGGAGAGTAGAAAGGTGATTGAGGGTGTGGAAACCTGTAGCAAGAAGGAAAAGATTCCTGAACTTGTGTGTGGCAAAGGGAAGGAGAATGCTTCTAATCTTTTATCTAGGCAGTCTAGAAGTTTACCTGAAGGGGGATTGTTTAGGAATCCACCTGATGGGCCAGAGGTGATTCTGGATGTAAGTGAGACCCAGAAAGAGTCTGTTGTTGCTCAGGAAAGTGTTTCTCTAGAGCAAGCCCTAGGTGAAGAGGGTAAGGGCAGAATTTCTGTGAAGGGTGAATTGTTGCATAGAAAAGCCCCTAGTGAAAGGAGTCCTCATGGAGTCTGTGCAAGCAGTTTAATGCAACTGAAGGGTGTGAAAGTGATTTAATCAAGAAAGTTTCAGTTCCTAACAGCCAGAAATTTTCTGTGGGGAATGGATCTACTTACTTTCCTGTTGAAAGATCCAGTGTGGAAAGCTTTGAGAAGGTCTCAGATGGAGTGATAGCTGGTAAGAAAGTTGAACAGTCCTATAACCAAGTGGCTGGGTTTGGCCAGCTGTTGGGGAGACAAGGTTGCTGAGAGAGAAATGTCTCCATGCTGATTCTGTAAGTGAACCGTCTGTGTCTCAGGTCCAGAGGGAAGACTGGGGAGCTGAGTCTGCAAAGCAGAACAGCTGTGTAGTTAGTCTCTGGAGAATGGAGGGGGTGGCAGGTAAACTCTTATCTCTAGGCACTTTGGATATGACTTGTAGTCTCTCAGTGAACTTAACATCTGATTCCATGTGGAAGCAGAGGTTGGTAAGAGAAGGACAACAGAACTTGGAGTCTAGCTTGTTAGTGAAAATGAACGGTTTCTCTTTAAGACAGAGTCCAGCCTTGGGATTGGTAGCAGTGAAGGATCTGAACACTGGTGAACTGGCTCCTGTCTGTCTGAATGCAAATTACTTGGCTGGCAGGAAGAAGAAGGACTTGCTAATAGCTGTTAGCACAGAGAGCACACCCAATCAGCCAGTGAATTCTGTTAAGCAAGAGAAATCAGGGTTTGAGCTTTCAGGACAAGGAGGAAAATGAGACTTAAACTGGACTTAATTTTGCAAAGGGAAGCCACAGGCTGACCCTAAAAGGCCCAAACCCCAATGGTATGGAGCCAAAGTTGTGGCATGACAGAAATGATTGTAAATGGACACTTCCAATGAATTTGTTGTTATTGCTCATGTTAATTTTTGTGACTAATATGTTGCTATTACCAAAAACTGTAAAAATGTACAATGTGCCTAATCTTTTGGAAAATCCCTCGAATGTGTTAAAAGTGATACATAAGATCACCCTTTATGTTAAAAGGCCTTGTTATGCTGATGTTGCACAGTTAATGCCTGTAAACAGTATTGAAACTTTTCACAGGGGAAAAGACATTCCAGACCTGATGTGCTGTATGAAAAGGGAAATTGAGGCACATTACCATATTGCTTTCATGGCTAAATGCCAAGATTTCTATACTATGAAGAACATTAATATCTACATTGACTTGATGTTAAGTGGGTTCAAACATTTGCCAGAGCTTGTATGGATAAGGTAGCTATGTTCTTTAGCCCTTGGCAAGATCACATGAGACATACAGGAACCATGCTGCAAGAGCAGATCCAATCCACTATTGTTCTAACCAAGTTTTGCGTTGAGTTTGTAAAGAAATTCAATCAGGTTATTGAACATGACTTTGATGAACCATTTCTGTTCTACACTGGTACGGCTTCTAACCCAATACTAGCTGTAGTAAGGCAGAACCCAGGATGGGGAGCTCTTGGGATGCAGT
This sequence comes from Eretmochelys imbricata, assembly GCF_965152235.1. NCBI lineage: Eukaryota > Metazoa > Chordata > Testudines > Cheloniidae > Eretmochelys > Eretmochelys imbricata. Next base: position 3,082,673 of record NC_135576.1, on the reverse strand, counting down.
CAGTGATGTTTGTGTCATCCCTTCCTGTCTCAGTTTTGTGTTGGGGGTGTGACGTTATTGACTTGAACTGGGACCGTATAGAACATTATTGCAACCAAGGTCCTAGTAGTGGCACCAAATCTTGTATAAAGGGGGTCAAATAATAGAATATCAGGGTTGGAAGGGGCCTCAGGAGGTCATCTAGCCCAACCCCCTGCTCAAAGCAGGACCAATCCCCTATTTTTGCCCCAGATCCCTAAGTGGCCTCCTCAAGGATTGAACTCACAACCCTGGGTTTAGCAGGCCAATGCTCAAGCCACTGAGCTGTCCCTCCCTGAGTGTCTAAGACGAGGTTATCGTTTGCTGGTTAGGATTATGCTGTCTGTTTGCATGTATCATTTTTGTATTTAAAGATATAAGTATTGGCTCTAGACTGTCCGTATTTCAAACTTGTGCTGTGCTTCTGGGAGACACCCCAGACACGTTGGTGTCAGCTCTGCCTAGCCTGCTGGATGGCCCATTAAGGACCATCAGCTACACACCTGACCCACTGAGAGAAGGCAGACACGCCTTGCTTCTCAGCAAGGTATGCAGGGACCTGCCTATGGACCCAACTCTGAGGTGTTTCCAGGCCACGGGATGGGCAGCTTGTCTTTGGGACAAAGAAAGAAAGACCACATGGCAAGAGACTGTAAAAGCTGCTGCAGCTCCTCCATCTTGTCTTCAGTCCGTTTCTTCCCTCTGGAGGGACTTGGCTACACTGAAGCTTTGAACCAAGGACTGACAGACCCATCCCAGCTGGGGATGTTCTCCAGAGACTGGATTTGAACCTGCCGTTTATTCCATCACTGCTGCAAGCCTGAACCAAGAACTTTGCCATTACTGTATGTAATTCAGCTCTCATCTGTATCTTTTTCCTTTTATGAATAAACCTTTAGATTTTAGATTCTAAAGGATTGGCAACAGCGTGATTTGTGGGTAAGATCTGATTTGTATAGTGACCTGGGTCTGGGGCTTGGTCCTTTGGGATCGAGGGAACCTTTTTTCTTTTACTGGGGTATTTGGTTTTCATACCCATTTGTCCCCATAACGAGTGGCACTGGTGGGGATACTGAGAAACTGGGGTGTCTAAGGGAATTGCTTGTGTGACTTGTGGTTAGCCAGTGGGGTAAAACCAAAGTCCTCTCTGTCTGGCTGGTTCGGTTTGCCTTGGTGGGCATAGAAACCCCAGCCTTGGGCTGTAACTGCCCTGCTTGAAGCAGTTTGTCCTGAATTGGCACCCTCAGTTGGGTCCCGCCAGAACCAGCATCGTTAAAACCCACCTCTTTGCTGCGTTTCCAAGGCTCATTTCGGAGGCTGCACGGAGAGCAGGAGGAGCCATTACCTTCTCAGCCGTGGTTATGATACTTTAGCATCTCGCCAGCCCTAGGTCGCAAAGTGCTTCCCTGAGCAGGTTATGTATCCATTTCACACAGGGGAAACTGAGGCACCGAGCTGACGGGGGGGAAAGGGGGGCAGTGACTGCTCAGGGTCACGCAGTGAGTTGCTGGCAGACCCAAGAATAGAGCCCAGGCATCCGGACTTCCCATCAGTTGTCCCACCCCTTAGCCTGCGCTGCTGAGCCCGAGTTGCTCCCCCTTGCAGGGAACGGTGGAGCAGGGCATTAGCAGCGCCCCACGGTCCCCTGGGGCTGCGCTGCTCCAGAGAGGTCACCGGGCGGCCAGAGGTCTCTGCTCGCTGGCGCAGAGCAATTTACGAGCGTGCGCTGGGGTGCGGCCTCCCTGGCAGTTTCCATTCCCACAGGAACCCTCTATCGGCCCTGCACGGTTCCCATCAGGCCAGGAAGCCCCCCCTCGTCTGCCCTTCGAGTGCTCCCTGCCTCACACCCTGCACGGCCCTGGGAAGCGAGGCCCTCTGGGGGGGCCCCTCACAGCGTCCCCAGCGGCTGGGTGGCGAGCGCGGGCTTGGCAGGCTCCAGGGAGCGAGCAGAGCGGGGGTGCATTGGGGAGACGGAGAAAGGCAGGGCAGAGGGGGAGAGAGGATGAGAGGGAGAAAGGGGGAGAGTTTGGGGGGCCCCCAGCTGCAGCCTGCGAGATTCCCCTGCAGCCCCCCGCTCGGCTAGGGAAGCTGGCAGGGGGTGCTCCTGAGAGCCCAGCACGTGGGCACAAAGCACCCTCCCCCCTTGGCTTGTGGGCTGAGGACTCCCCCGTGCCAGCATGGCCCAGGGCTCGGAGGGAGTCAGGCTACCGTGCCCACTTGGGTGAAGGTGTTGGGTGATGCCCATGCAGCAGCTGGCTGGCCTCCTGCTGACCACCACCCAGCCTGGGCCCTGGCACCCTCCCCTCAGGAGCCGGGCGGGCAGGGAGGGAGTCTCCGTGCTAGGAGCAGGGGGGCTCAGAGCCTTCCCCAGACGTGACTTTGCCCACCCGTGGGAGTGCAGCCAGTGGCAGGACCCCGCTCGCCCCAGGGGCCACCCGCTCGCTGGCAGAGAGTTAATCCTCCTGCCTAAGCTCCTAACACGGACACGGTCTGGGCCGGCGGGCGCTCACGGTGCAGAGGGGAGCAGGGTCCCGGGACTGAGCTGGGGGCCCCCAGTCCGTGGCATCATTGACCCGGGGTGGGGAGAGAGGGCCTTGCCACCCCCGGCCCAGCCACTGCTAGAGCGTGTGGGCAGGGAGCCCCCCTCTGAAGCAGGCACCAGAGCCAGCCTAGGAGCGGAGGGAGAGGTGCCCACCTGTGTGTGTGTGTGGTGGGGGTAACCGAGCCTCTGGAATGGGTGTGAGGGGGACGCCCCGGGCACCAGAGAGCCAAGGGGGAATGGAGGGGGCAGCACCGTGCCACGGGCGCTGTCCCAGTTCCGCAGGCTCGGGGCTCCGTTCTCCCACCCGGGACCCACTGGCTCCCGTCCAGCCATGTCCTCCCCCCAGCTCCATCCCAGGCCTAGCTGGGGGCCAGCAGCCCAGGCTCCCCCATTCAGATGGGAAGGGGACGTGCCAGCCTGGGGGGGCTCCGGGGCCCCTGCCTTGTGCCTCAAGCACCGCTTGCCAAGCAGGAAAGGGCAAGGACCGTGCTGAGAGGCCGGCAGCTGCTGCCAGCTGGACTCCTCACTGAGCAGTGGGGGCCAGGCAGGGGGCACCTTGCCAGAGCTCCCTGCCCCCCCCGCCCGCCTGGCTTTTCAGGGCCGGTTGCGTGTGACACTCCTGGCTGCAGGGCTGTAGGGGGGCGGCTGGCTGCAGAAAAGTGAGGCCTGGGGGAAGTTCAGGGCTCCGAGGGAGGGAGGGGTGCTGGCCGGTCAGGAACAAAATCAGGGAAGTACCAGCCAGGCCACAGCTCCACGCTGTTGGTGCCCGTTTTGCTCAGCCCCGCGGGACGGACGTGCCGCCCTGGGCAGTCGCCTGTAGAGGCCCAGTGCTGGGGTCTGGCCAGCAGCCGGCCCCCCGTGCTAGCAAGAGGCTAAAAATCCAGGGCCCCTTGTAGGGGGCCAACTTGATAATATTTCGAAACCGGACAATCCAGCAGGAGTGCAGGGACCTCCCCTGCCCTGTCCCTACCCCCCGAGGCTCTGCCCCATCCAGTTCTCTCCCCCCATCCTCTTCCCCGCCCCCCCGTGTCGCTCACTGCTTCCCCCCCTTGGGTCAGGAGGGACGCCCCTGCGGAGCCGGGCTGGGAGTGGCAGCCACCCAATACAGGTCGGAAGCAGGCCTGGCTACACAGGGGCTGGTGCAGGTGATGACCCGACGCCTCCCCGCCCAAAGCAAGCAGACATTGGGTGTCCAGTCAGCAGATCTGACTGGACACGGCCGGGTCCCCTTTTCGACTGGACTTTCCTAGGCCCTTGTCCCCCCTGGCTAGCTCGTGCTCCACAGCCCCTGACCACCCTCTGCTAGCTCTCTGGACCCCACGGGCAGGGACGCCCCACGCACCCATCACTGGGAGGCTGGGCCCTCTCTCAGAATCAGGCCCTATCTACCTGAGGCAAACTGGGAGATTTGGGGCGCTAACCATCTGGCATCGCAGCAGGACTAGGGCGGCTGCCTGCCTGCCCTGGCCCTGGGCCGCTCCCAGAAGCGGCCGGCACCATCCCTGTGGTCCCTGGGGCAGAGGGTCTCCATGTGCTGTCCCTGCCCTGAGCACCGGCTCTGCAGCTCCCATTGGCCAGAAACTGTGGCCAATGGGAGCTGCGGGGGTGGTTCCTGTGGGAACGGGAGTGCGCAGAGACGCCCCCGTGCTCCCCCCCTCCAAGGGTGTGCCAGTTGCTTTTGGGAGCCACTGGAGGTAAGCACTGTTCCTCTCACCCCCTCCCGCACCCCAACCCCCTGCCCCAGCCCAGAGCCCGCACTCCACACCCAAACTCTCTCCCGGAGTCCAACCCCTCACCCCCTCGTGCACCCCAAACTCCCTCCCAGAGCCTGCACCCCCTCCGGCACCCCAAACCCTTGCCCCAGCCCAGAGCCTGCACCCCACACCCAAACTCTCTCCCGGAGCCCAACCCCTCACCCCCTCGTGCACCCCAAACTCCCTCCCAGAGCCTGCACCCCCTCCGGCACCCCAACCCCCTGCCTCAGGCTCAGCCCAGAGCCACTTCCTACACTCCGAACCCCTCGGCCCCAGGCTAGAACCCGCACCCCCTCCCACACCCCAACCCCCTGCCCCAGCCTGGTGAAAGTGAGTGAGGTGGGGGGGAGCGAACGATGGAGGGAGGGGGGGCTGGAGTGAGCGGGGGTGGGGCCAGGGTGTTTTGGGGTTGTACCCTTAGACAGCTGGCGCCGCCCAGTGCAGGTCTCCTGGAGCCCAGGCCTCTGCTCTAAGCACTTCCCCGGCTCCCCTGACCCCCGCTACGCTGCGCTTCCTCCTTGAGAACGGGACGGGTCAGCCCCCATCTCTGGCCTCACCCCTCCGCCTGGGGGACAGGACCCCTTTACACCACAGGAGGGAAACTGAGGGACCTTAAAGCCCAACCCCCTCTGCCTGCTACCGTGCTAACTTCTCCCTCTCTGATCCCTGTGCCCCCAGCCCAGCCATAGCCCCCCGAGCCCCACAGCAACCCTGCGCCTCCTGGTGCACCAGCTTCCGGCGACAGCCCCGTGCGGGACCGCGGTGCCCGGTACTGTGCCGTAGCAGCCCCTGGCCTCCAGGAGGTGCTGCGGAGAGGGGCAGGCTGGCAGCGGCAGGCCCAGAGGGGCTGAGACCGCAGCTGCCAGTGGGTCAGGATGGGGGCAGAGCCGTGGGACCAGCCCCTCGGGTCGGCCCCTCTGGTGTCAGGTTCCCAGCACTAATTTTAAGCGCCCCCTGAACACTGGCAGGCTTGTTCTGCCTGGCGCTGAGGCCGCACGCGTGGAAGAAATAGCCGTGGTGCAAATCCCAGCTGTGTCCAAACACCTGGGCTGGAGGGAGTGGGCAGAGCCAGAGCTGTTAACATGCTCAGTGCGGGGGAATCGGTGGGGGGCAGCGGGGGGCGGACTGGGGGGGCAGAGAGGGGACAGGGAAAAGAGGACACACCAGGGCGGAGGGGGCGGGCTGGTGATGGGAACTGACTTTACTTAAGACGGGACTTCAAAGTGATGCAGTTCAACTCTTACAGATGCCCCAGTGGATGCTATGAATCCAGTTGAACCTGGGCTAGGGGCAGGGTTCGGCCGTCGTGCCACGGGTCCCTCATCCCAAAACCCGAGCAGCCCCAGGAGTCTGCCCTGGACTCCCTACGCTGGTCGGTGTTTGCCTGGAGCCCAGGCTCCCCGTCCCTTCTCTGTGCCCCCTGGGCCCGCGTGGGGCCTCCCTGCCCGTGGGGTCCCGAGAGCGAGGGCAAACACAAGGGAGCACTTGTGGAACTCCTCGCTGGCTGTCTGCAGAGCACGCAGAAAGCCTGTTGCACAGAAAGCCCCTGTCGGGCTGGGGCGGGGGGTCCCGACTGGAGGGGGAGTGTGGCTCCCCTGCCCCTTAGCCCAACGTGCCCCGTCTCAGCATCGGGCAACGGCAGGGCAGGGAGGGGCTCACCGGAGTTTTCCTTAAAACATTGCAGCTGAGAGCCCAGGCCAGCCCTGGGTAATGGCACTGGCAGCCAGGGGCCTGCGCCGGGGGCTCAAGCTCCAGGGTGGGTCCTGGGTCCATTGGGTCTCCGGGGGCTCAGAGTAACCTCCCCTCCCTGCCTGCAGGCTAGCTCTGCCGTCACATGGACCCTGGCCCATAGCCCCCAGCCCCAACCGCCATGCCCCACGGCCCAGCTGGCACTGAGCTGAGCAGAGCCACACCCACCGCCCCAGCCCCATCTTCCAACCGCTCTGCCTTAAAAATGCCCCTCTCCTCTGGGAAAGCCACGGGACTTTGTGCCAACTGCAGAGCGAAGGCAGGTCCGGGGTGCAGCCTCTCTCTGGTCACTGCCACGGCCCGGCAAGCAGGGGGAACGCTGAACCCCCTTACTGGGGGCCACACGCAAATGTTGTGTGGTGTTTCTCAGCTTGGCCGGTTAGATTTGGAAAGAGTAACGCCCCCGCCTGGCTCCGTCAGGCATCTGGGTCAGCTCTGAGCCCCCTGGCACGCCGGGTGGGTCAGCTCTGAGCCCCCTGGCACGCCGGGCTGGGTCAGCTCTGAGCCCCCTGGCACGCCGGGCTGGGTCAACTCTCAGCGGGGCCAGATGTTCGAGCCGGGGCCCCTGGCTCGCCAGGCCGGGACTGCGACATGTCTGGCCTGCGTCTAGCAACGCTCCTGCGCTCAGAACAATGACTTTTCCTTAACGCTCCTTACTGCAGACGTACCCGGCCGGGCATCCCGCCTTGGGGCCTTGCAGCCGGCAGCTAGAGCTCCCGGGGGCCGCAGCCAGAGAAACAGACCTGCCAAGGCCACCGAGCTTCAAAGAGAACCCAGGAGTCCTGGCTCCATCAGGGCTGTTGGAGGGTGATGGTACCAGCTCGGGCTGGTCTGAGCTCCTGTCCTGTGGCAGTCTCTTAGGTTTCAAACGCCACCAGTGAAGGGCCCCTGCCCCCTGAATCCTCCCTCCCGGCCTGGTTTAAAGGGACAGGGCGCTGTGGGGCAAACACAGCCCTTGTGTAATGTCATGGACAGCCCTGGAGTTACACCCATCGGTGTCTCACCGTTTTGCATTACCTTCCATGCTGGCTGTCATTGGGGTCCACGCGCCTCCCCCCGGACCCCTGCACTTGGCTTCCTGGCTGGCAGCGCCTGGCTGGCAGGCTGTGTTGCTCCCTGAGAGACCCGAACGCGGGCGAGACCTGAACCCAGGGCCAAGCACAACGCAGAGTTGGCAAAGGCGGTGCTGAAAGCGGCTCCCTTTCCATCCTCTGCCTTTGTCAGCGGGACACTGAGCTGGGGAAGCTGGGTTTTGGCCACCGCCAGCACCCTGCTCCACCTCCGCCACGTCCCGGGCACGGCCGCGGGCACGGCAGGGATCGGCGGGGCTAGGGGGAAGGAGAGAGCCACTTACTTTGTGTCTGGGCCTAGAGGTCAGAGCAGAGGGACTGGGAGCCAGGACTCCTGGGTTCCAGTCCCACCTCTGGGCGGGGAGCGAAGTGCAGTGGTTAGAGCAGGGAGCCAGGACTCCTGGGTTCTATTTGTACCTGTGCCACTGACTCTCTCTATGACTTTGGGCAAATCATCTCTGTCCTCTCTGCTGTCAGAGGGGGGAGATGTCGCCCGACTCCCCGGGGGCTGGGTGGTTATCTGCTCTCTGTACGGCGCCCTGAGAGCCCTGGGCTGTTCTGCACCGGTAGATATTAGTGTCTGAGCTGGATGCCCAGATCACGCTGCCAGCAGTACCCCCCCTTCTCTTCAGGTGTCCCTGGGGTGAGGAGGTTTTATGAGCCCCGCCAGCAGGAGCATGGGGGGGGAATGCAAGCCCCCCCTCCCCCATGCAAGCAGGGCGGGGGCACATGGGCAGCCTCGGGCATAAGGCCCATCTCTGCTTGGAGAGCCCTGCTCTGGGCGGGTGCCTTGGGGGAATGTTGCTGGCCCGGGGAGAGGGGAGAATGCATGGCTGCCCTGCCCTATGGGGCAGCGAGATTGCCCTCTGGTGGCTGGGCTCAGAGACAAGACACAGCACCTGCTCCTCCTACCCCCCTCGAGGGGATCCCCCTGGGCTCAGCTGGCCGCAGTCCCAGCTGGACGGCTTTACTAGCCACGGTGTGTTGCCTGCAGCACTGGGGCTTGTTACTCCTGCCACATCAGCCCGGGGCAGCCTGTGGACCCCCAGCATTCGGAGGGGGCCTAGAGATCCCGCTCTGGCTGGCCACACTGGTCGCCCCTGAGCAGGGGCTATTCTGGCTGCCTCTCCTGGTGACCCGGCCTGCACCAGCATAGCTGGGCCTGGACCCAGCTCGCTCTGGCTAAGCCCCGTCCCCCGGGAGGTGGGAGGCTGTTTTACTTTCTGCTCTTGGCCAGGGCTGGGTGTGGAGGGGGCAATTCAGCCTGTGCCCAGCCAGCGAGACTCCCCTGCCGCCGTCTCCTCCCTCATGCGGCGCGAGGGAGAGCGTCTGTCTGTGCCCGCGCCAGGCTCCTGCAGTCATCGAGTCCGTGGCCAGAAGGGACCAACGTGTCCATCGAGTCTGACCTGCTGGGGAACGCGGGCCAGAGGCCTGCCCCCAGGACTCCCCAGAGCAGATCTCAGCAAAACAGCCACTGTTGAATTAGCAGTGGTCAGGGATGGAGAATCCCTCCCTACCCCCGTTGTTCCAATGGTTAATGACCCCAATAGTTAATGACCCTCGTTAACAATGTAGGCCTTATCTCCAGCCCGGGTTTGTCTCCCTTCAACTTCCGGCCATTGGATCCTGTCAGACCTTCCTCTGCTGGATGGAAGAGCCCTTTGTTGTTCCCCATGTAGGGTCTTATCGATCGTCACCCCTTAGCCTCCTCTTTGTTCAGCTAAAGAGACTGAGCTCCGTGAGTCTCTCACTCTAAGGCGGCTTGTCGAATCCTTTCCTCATTCTCGCGGCTCCTCCCTGAACCCGCTACAATGAACTGTGGGCCCCAAAACTGGACACAGGAACCCAGCCGCAGTCGCACCAGTGCTAAACACAGGGAAACAACCTCCCTGCTCCTACTGGAGATTCCTCGGTTGATGCATCCCAGGATCGCACGAGCCCTTTGGGAGCTCACTGTTCTGCTGATTCCCCGTCCTGCCCCCCAGATCTTTATCCTGCTTCCCAGGAGAGGGCCCCCAGACTGTAAGTCTGGCCTGCAGTCTTGGTTCCCAGGTGTATATACGTTTACATTTAGCTGTATTAAAATGCATATTATGTTGCTTACCAAGTGACCAGATCGCTCGGTATCAGTGACCTGCCCTCTTCCGTATTCACCCCTCCCCTAACCTGCGTGGCACCTGTAAACTTTATCAGTGAGGATCTGATGATGTCTGCCGGGTCGCTAATATGAATAGCGCAGGGCCGAGAACCGATCCCAGCGGGACCCCATTGGAAACAGACCCACTGGATGAGGTTTCCCCCTTTACAGCTACATTTGGGGAAGGAGCCGTTAACCGGCTTTTAATCCATTTCCTGTGTGCCATGGTTGTGTTCTAGTTTTTAACCTGCCCAAGGAGTGCTGGAGGGTGGGACGGGAGCAATCCCTCTTTGGCGGGGGCGAGCTCACTCTTTCTGTCCTGTTTGCAGGTATGAACTGGATCGCCTTCCTTCCCCGCCCCCGCTCCCCTATCCCCTCCCCAGCAACATGCCCTTGGGGCCAGTTTTCCCCCAGAGCCGAGTGCCTTTGGCTCCCAGCGGTTTCGGGGGAGTGGGGGAGTTGAGGGACAGGGAGGGGGTCTCCATTGTTCTCAAGAGGAGCTGCTGAAAATGTCGGGGCCCAGCCCATCCTCCCAGCCTGTGCCCCCCTAGCCCAGGTGCTGGGCATGCTGGGAGATGGAAGTGCCGCAGAGACTCGCTCCGAAACAAGGCTGTCCTTTTACGGACCCCTCCCGCCCCGCTGCCAGCTGGGCCTGATAGCGCCAGGGCTCAGCCTGACAAGGAACCTCGGCCCAGCCCCGGGGCCCAGCGGGGGAGAACGTTATTTTTCTCCTTGATTTTTAATAGCTGTTTTCTGTAGCCCTAATTGGCTTGGCTTGAGCCGGAGCCAAGGCAAATGCACCTGAGGGAGGCTTGCTTTACAATCTCCATCCGCAGGCTCCCGCTCCCCTCCCAAACACCAGCTCAGCATCTGGCCTCTTCTCGAGGGGCCGGGGCCGGGGGCCGGCCGTGCTGATCGCGGGGGGGGTGCTCCCGACGCCACAGCAGCTGTGCGCGTCCCATGAAGGGCCGTCTGTGTGAGGGAGGCGAGAGGCGGGGGCAGATGGGCATGGCTGGGCTGCGTCTGGGCACGTGCCAGGAGGGTGCAGAGCCACCGCCAATGGGCGAGTGTGGGTCGTTCCGGAGACGGGACAGAGTTGAGAACAGAGCCACGGCCTGGCTCTGGTTTTCACATCGGCCTGTCGCAGGGCTCGGTGCGAGAGCGGCTGGAATGTCCGTGGGCTCACCCGCTCTCACCCGGGTGCAAGGGGCATTTCTCCTGCTGTCTGCACACAGGTGCTAGGTACCTCCGTGCTGGGCAGCGTCGGCTCTCCTGCTATCTGGGGTTTTATAGGCTCGCCTAGCTGAGCGCACATATAGGGTGGGGAACTGCTATTGAAAACGTGGCCCCTTGCAGCCCAGACAGGAATCTGGGCCCCGCAAACCCTCCACCCCACCTAGGCAGGAAAGGGGGCTGTGTAATGAGCCAGAGGCCTGGGAGCCAGAGGTCTGGTTTCCATCACCAAATGCTCACTTAGGCTGAGCTTGCTGGGGCAGGGTCCCTGCCTAATCTCCTGCCGTGTCTGTTACAGCACAGAGCACATTTGGGGCTTAGCGAGTCATTTCTTCTTATTGTTATTAATGAGTAATTGCCAGCTCTGTCTGTGGCTCACTGTGGGCAAGTCCCTTAGTTGCCCTGTGCCTCGGTTTCCCCATCTGTGCCTTGAGCATAGTTCCCCTGACCCTGCTTGCAGAGTGACTGGCTGACTAGATGCATTCAGGTTTGCGAACCCCTTGGAGGCCCGAGGAAGGGGGAGGCATCTCTCCTAGCACCATGCAAGCTGCGGCAGCCTCTGGGGGAGTGGCCACATCTCAGCTCCTCACGGACAGCTGTGCACGGCCTGTGGCAATGAGGGAGCATTGTCTGCTGCTGGATACTCTCCCCACACGTTGGGGGTGGAAGGTAGTGCTGAGTGAACCCGCAGAGAGCGTAGCGTGGCCTGGCCTGGCTTGACTCAGCCTCCGAGGTGTTGGCTGCTGATCGGGACACTCTGCAGATCAACTCCCTGACCCCCCTGGGTGTGTGGGATTTGGCAGGAACCCCGGGGAGCACCGCCTGCCAAGCAGCGCATCCTGCCCCTGCCGGGAGCGAGGAGACGTGTGCACAGGGAACATAGCCCAGGGGTCAGGGGTAACCGAGCAGCTCTGCTCACGCAGGTCTGATTGCAGGACTGGGGCCATAGTTTGCCCATGCAGCGCTGCCCCCTACTGGGCGCGAGTGTCTCCTGCCCCATCATATGCATGTCCGCTCCTGCGCTGGCTGTGTGCCCGCTGTGGAAAGTGGTGCATGCCCCCTCCCGTGGGGCCAGGTTCACTCTTCTAGCTGGCCGAATGTTAACTCGGTACAACTTTCAAAACAGGAGGTCGTTCACCTCTGTCCTGCTCTCGCTCAGCCTGTCTGACGGCCTGGGGACATTCTCGGACTGGAGCCTGCAGCTCCCACGGGGAAGCCAGAGACGCTTGGGGTCAAGGGGGGGCTGGAGCTACAAAATGCCTGCGTCCTTCCTGCAGCGTTTGTGCCGTTACACAACATTACAGTCGGCTGCAGTTGATGGGGCCAGAGTGTGTGTGAAAGACACGAGTGGAAGATAAAGCATCTACTACTGCTGCTAGCTATAGGTATGCTCCCTTAGCTCAAGTGCTAGAGGCCTTTGTTTCCGGCAGCGCTGAGCGCTGAGAGCAGGTTTCCGCCCCACTGCCCTCGTGTGCCAGGAGATTTCTGTAGCCCTCGTGCCCTTTGTTCACAGCATACGGGCCCGGATTTTTGATGTCCAAAGCTAGAGCGGGGCAGAGACCAGAAATTCCGTCTCATGGAGGATTTGGAGATTTTGAAACTTTGGCTTCATTTTGAATCGGAGCAAAACAAAGGGAAATTTAAAAAAAAAAAAAAGTTTTGGTCGATTGAAATGTTTCCTTTTTAACCCGTTGTGGTTCCGCTCCCTGTTCTGAGACGCGCCGTCGTGTAAAATCAGCCATTTCAGAACGAGCAGTGGGAATGTTTTGTCCTGCAAAGGTGGAAACGGGACGGTAGAGACAAGGTGGGGGAGGGAAAACCTTTTGATTGGACCAACCTGTGTTCGGGAGAGAGCCAAGCTTTCTGGCCTACGCAGAGCTCGTCCTCGGGGCTGGGCATTGAGCTGTTCGCTGGCCACTGCACCTGGAGTGTCTCTTGCGATCGGGGTTAGCTAGGTGCGCTGAGCAGTCCGGTCCCCCTTGCACTGAGCGGCAATGCAAGGCGCTGCCCCCTTGCATTGAGCGGCCTTTCCGCGGGTCCCAGGGCCGAAGAAGAGCTCTGTGGAGTGCGACAGCTTGGCTGGCGGTAAAAGATCTCACCTCAGCCCCCTTGTCCCTCCGATATCCTGGGGCCACTCACCCTGCAGACAGAAATGGGACACCAGCCTTGTTTTCTGTTTTGCGGAACCATTTGGATTTGGACGCGGCTGCGTTGGCGACAGGAAGGGGACCCATCGGAGCTTTTCTGACCGAGAGGCCCCCAGGCGCAGGGTGATTCTTGAGCCCCAGGGCCGGGCACCTGCTTCCCGTCACACCGTCCTGTGCCTCGCTCCGTGGCTGCCGGCTTGGGCAGGGACTCTGCTGAGCGGGAGGTGTCCTACGAGGAAGTGGTGCGGGTGGATTAGGTCCGGCAGCAGTTGCCCCCCTTCTTTGTCATGCCGGTAAAGTCACCGAGGATAAATGAAGTCAAGGGACCCCTGGGGGGCTGCACAGTGCTGCCGGGCTGATGGATACCGGGCGGGGCAGGGCTGGAGGCAGAGCCTGCTGCTGTCCGTGCCCCTCCCACCTCTCCTTCCGGCTGACGTTGAGATCACGGCAGGCGGCCGCGGGCAGCATCTGCCCACTCTTGGCTCCTGGCGTGGGCACTGCCAGCTCAGCAAGGCGGCTGCTGGGCGACGTGGAGGGCGAGAGCTGAGTGGCTGGGGCAGCTGCTGTTCTCTGGGACCAGGCCAGTGCTGAAGGCCATGGAGGAGGCAGTGTCTCGGGTGCATGGTCTCAGCGGTGCAGACCTGTTCCCTCCCCACCCTGCCCTGGGGGGGTGTCGCTTCCAAGAGGGCACTGGCCCTGCATCCCAGGTGGGGGTGGGCTAGCAACAAGGACCCCTTTGTCCCCCGCCCCTACAGCCTGGGGAGCCCTGGCTGAGCCCGGGCAGCCCTGAGCCCGTGGACTTTAGCAGGCGACAAGGGTGCTCGGCGCCTGTCTACCCACTGCGCTGGGTCCGTCCCCAGGAGGGGTTTGGGGAGGGGGGTGCAGCAGCCCTGTGTCGTTCCATCTCTGCTGTGAGCGGCCGCGGCCTGACGCCCGGCCCAGGTTGCTGCAGATGCCAAGGAGCTAATGGGTCCTAGCTGGCAGGGTTGGTCCCCAGGAACCCCCAGTGACCCTGTGTGCATGTGGGGGAGGGCGTGTATTTCACCTGGCACCGCTGGGTGCCCAAAGTGGCTTTGTTTTGAAAGGGAGGGACAGCACATGGCCAGCTGCAGGCTCCCCTGTGCCCCAGCGCCGGAGGCCAGCAGGAACGGTGGCTGTTTGGGTTGGAGGTGCCGAGCTCCAGTGTTTGGCTGACCCGGGAGCCTTCGTGCTTGGAAGGGAGCGGAGGCCAGAAAGCTTCCCAGCCCGGAGCACAGCTCTCTCTCCTCTGCCCACTGGTGGGGGAAGTGCCGTGGGGCTGGCCGGGGACAAGGCGAGGGACAGAGGACATTCCCCAGCAACTGGGTCCCGGGCGTGCCACCGGGGCAAAGTGGAAGGTAGTTTTGTAGTGGGATTCATTTAGAGCTCATTGCGCCTAAGGAGGCAGCTCAGTGAGGGCCAAGGAATTGGCACTGGTGTGAACCAGTGGCTGGCACACGCTGGGCATAGGGACATGGTGCGGTTTGGGATTTCTCCTGCCCGGGCACCCTGCTCGGGCTGCAAACGCGGCCTGGCTGGGTCGTGAGCCCCGTCACTGCCCCAGGGCTGCTCCGGGCACTCACCAGCCTTCTGGCGACTGAGCTGGTGGTGCCCCCGTTTGTCGTGAGGCAGGCCAGTTTGCCATGCCCGGGCAGCGCCCGCTCTCGGCCTCCAGGAGCACCGGAACCCTCCTCCCCAGGCCCGTCTGCACCCAGGCTGGCAAACTCTTCATGTACTGAGGGCTGACAATGGCCAGGCCGGGTACTGACACCCCCTCCTGGCAGGGTTTGGGGGCCTGGTTCAGATCCATTTTGGAACCGTCTCTTGTTGGGGTTCCCAGGCCTGCATCTCTCCCTTCCCCTGTTGGTGGGACATTCCCCTCCCTCTCCCGGGAGGGGGGCTGGAGGAGCGTCTGTCCCGGGGTCCCAGAGGTTAGTGAGGGGAGAGGCCCAGAGGGACCCAACCCACCCCCAGAGACGTGACGGGCTATACCACACTTGTTTAACCTGTGGGGAGCGAGAGGGGGCTCACTGCAGGACCAGCGCCTTGCCCTGCTCTTTGCAGCTCTGGGCCCCCCGTCTGGCTGCAGAGCCCCCCGGCCTGGAACCCGGCCTGCCCCATCCGCCTGGCGACCTGCGGCTGCCTGGGGGCTGAAATCGCCCCGCTCCCCCAGCTGCTGAGCTGTTACTTTGCTGGGAGGTTATTTTTAGGAATTTCTGGAGCGTGCGGTCGGCATGGCTGGGGGCCGAGGGGCGGGGGCGGGAAGAAGGTTTTTTTTTTTTTTTTTTTTGCAATAAAAACTATTCCCAGCTGGCAGCGACTCCGGGCTTGGCTGCCGGCTGCTCTCAGTGCCCTGGTTTTCGGCTCTGCCAGCGCCTCGGGTTACCGCTGGGAAGCGAGAGGCTCTGGTTCCCTGCAGTGGGGCCGGGGGGGGCGCGCCGCAGGGGGCGGGCCAGCGCGAGTGAGTTTTCTGGTGTGCGCTCTCGAGCCTCCCGCTGCAGGCCGGGGGGAGAATCCCCCCTTTTCTCCGCAGCCGAGCGCGGGTCGGGGCAGCCGGGCCAGCATGGGGACCTGCGGCCGTGGCAGCCGGCTCTGAAGGTAGGATGGAGGGATGGGGAGCCGCTCCGGCACACGGGTTCGGGGCCGGGCTGGTTTGTGCTGGGCCAGGGGCGCCCTTCCCGGAGGAGGCTGCTGGGAGGGGAGGGGGGAGAATAGTTGTGTATATAAGACAAAGCCCCTAATATCAGGATAGTCCGGATAGTATCGGGACATCAGGCCAATCAACTGGTGCTTGTGGGCTGGGGCTGCCCAGATGGCGCTGCCCAGCCAGGCAGCCCGTGGGCGTGCTGGGTCTGATTGGACATGGGGGTAAAGCTGATTTATCCCAGGGTGACCGGAACCAGGCTTGGGGGGTTGCTCTGGGTTTGCCCCCGGGGTGATTGGAACAGGGTCGGGCTGGAGGGGTGTTCCAGGTTTGCCCCAGGGTGACCGGACAAGGGTTGGCTGGGGAGGGAGGGGGGTGCTCCAGGTTTGCCCTGGCTGAGTCCATGGCGTGACTCCGGCCATCCCCTGGTGAGTGTCACTGTCTCAGTGGCCTGCCCCAGTGAGAGGGATGGGGGTCTGTCTCTGCTGCTAAGGGTCACGCTCCGTCCCTGGCTGGCCGCCCCACGCCACGTGAGGGGGGCAGGGCACCCCCAGGTGGGAAGCGGCCACTCTCTGCAGCTCAGTGTGATGGGGAAGGGGGCAGCAGGGGCCGGGCGGCTCCTGTGAGCGAACTGGGGGGGGAAGCGGGACCCAGCAGCACAGTGTAAACGCCAGTCTGGCTGCGCACATGCCTTGGCTGTGGTCTTGCCCGCGCCAGCCTCCCGCCAGGCTCTCCTGCTCTGCCTTCCCTCACAATCCACACCAGCGCCCTCTCCCGGTGCCACCGCAGCGCCCCCCTCTACGCCAGCCGGGGGTCTGGCCAGCCTCGGGCTCATTCAGATTTCCCCAGCTGCCTTGGGAGCTCGTTAATCTGTCTGCGTTAACATTTGTTGGCTGCTTATGTCTATTGTCTTCTATTTTCGTCTGTGCTCGGAGCTGGCCGGATAGAGGCCTTTGCTAGCGTTCACAACAAACACAGCCCTTTCATCCCGTCCGAGGGAGTGTCACGCTTCTGGGGGAACCCTGAGGCAGAGAGGGGATTGCCGAGGGACGTCCTGCTCGCGCCCGGTGCCAATCCGGAGTCACTCTGGTTTAGTGCCGGTGTACTTCAGCTGACTTCGGTGGAGTAGCTGAGATGGGAACCTGGCCCCCGGTCCTGTCCTGATGGTGACTGTATGAACCTTGTCCCCGTCATGGGTTTTCCACTCGACCCAATAACGTGTGGGGCCAGGTCCTTAGCTGGTGTGAATCGGCCCCGCTCCAGCAGGTCCAGTGGACCTGGGCTGCTTGACGTGAGGTGAGGTGAGGTGAGGCTCCGGCCTGGTGCGATTGCTGCGCGGGGGTAGTGGATGGCTTGAGGGAGCTTGGGGTGCGCTCTGCTGACCGTCTCAGACTGAGCTCTGCTGGATGCGCCTGGCTGGGGAGAGGAGGGACTGGCACCCCTCTGCCACCTCCCCGCTCTCTCCCTGGGGAGACCAGAACAGCTGGTGCAGTCACAGCGCTCTGCTGGTTCGTGTCACCAGGGCACCGCACCGGGGAACGGCACAACCTGCCATCCCAGCGGCGTCCTTCTCCGGCCGGTTCCGCACGCGGGCACACGCTGCGGGCAGCTGGGCAGCGCCACTCGGCAAGTCGGTTTACAATCAGCGTTACGCCCAAGCTGGTGTCGGAGCCAGGCACTCGGTCACTGGATGTCATGATTTCAGGGGGATGGCTGCTGGCTCCTGCCTATAGGTCAGGACATGCCCGCGGTGCCCAGCCTGGGTGCTCCGGAGTGGCAGCAAGAAAGCAAGTGTTGGGGGGTGCTCCCACGAGTGAGACTCGAGTCCGTACGAAGGGTGGGGGCACAGGTGAGATTTGCGGCTGTCTCTCATTCTGGCAGTGTTGGTCTCCTCGCCGGCCGGGCTCAGCCCATTCAGGGCCCTACGGTTTGAGGGGAGCTGGGGACACCAGAGACGCTGTCTCCGTTTGATCCTAGTCAGAGGCAAGGCTGGGGGTGCAGCTCTGATCCCAAAAGCCAGGCAGGGGCGACTGTCCGCCTTGACTCCTCGTGTGCGCAGCAAGCCCTGCACTTGTTGCAATGGAGGGGGATTGAATTTCTCGGTCGGTTCAGAACCGTCTCTGGGGACACAACGAGTTCCTCAAACAAACGGAAGCCATTCTAGTGCTTTCCTGTCGTTCCGAACCCCCGCGGGCTCCCTGGTCCCTAGACACAGCCCACGGTTGGGTTTGCTCTGAGCATGGCCGCATGCATGCACGCATGGGTAATTCGGTGTCATTCCATGGACTTTAAATCAGTTCTCTGCTGATTTACACCAGCTCGGGATCGGGGTTTCTGCCCCCCGTGACTCCAGTGTAAACGGACTAAAGCCAGCAGCATTGCTCTGGGTTCGCGGCAGCAGGCTTCTGGCTGGGGCCAAGTCCACCTCTTGCACCCCAGCACTGCTGCATCTGTTCTGAGCCTCTGTGTGCTGGGCCCACTGGGCCAGGAGGGTTCAGGAGCTGCATGGCTGGTGGGGCCTGCCCAAATGCCCCAGCCTGTGTTACATGGGTCAGCCCAGCGGTCGCCTTGGTCCCTTCTGGCCCCAGCACCCAGGAGAACGCCACTGCGGAAGCAGGCAAGGAAGGGGCTGTTCCTCGCCATCCGATACCTTGGGGGGAGCCCCCCAGACAGAACGCTGGTGCAGGGCTGGCGGATCCGCATGGGGGCTAGCAGGGAGGGGCAGGGCGAGGGTGGGGATATTCCTGAGAGAAGTGCTAAGCTTTGGTGGGAGAGGGACTGGAGCTAGGTCTGTCGGCTCCAGCACATTCACACCCCCTGCAGAACTGGCCCTGGCTTGGCGGGCAGGTGCCAGGGACCCGCTCGGTGCCAGGCTCCTCTGGGGTCACTTGGCTGCAGCCCATGTGAGCGTACCTGGGCTCCGAGCTCGCGTGGGGCTCCAGGACTCTGCCGTGGCGCTTGGAGCAAGGGCAGCGTTTGCAGAGAGTTTTTCTTGGTTTAATTGGCATCTTCATGGGGGGAAACCTTTTCCCTTCTAGGGCCAGTAACTGGGAGAGCGTTAAAGACGGGCCATGCATAGGGAGTGCGAGGTTTGCTGGGCCACAGGGGTATTGCTGGGGGGCTGACGGGCGCAGTCCGACACATGTTTCATCCTGGCCGTGAGTGAGCCGGTGGAAGGAGCGTCCCTCCTCTGGAGAGGCGTTAAGGCTCCCTGGGCCCTGCTGGGGCTCTGGGCCTGGGTCCTTACCAGGAGCGCTGAGGAGAACGTGGGGTTTGGGGGGGATCAGGCTTAGCCCCAACCACCTGCCGCTGGAGCTCTGCAGCTGGGAGGGCGAATTGGAGTTGCCCCTTCAAAGTCCTGGGCCAGCCCCTCCCCTGGTGCAAGTCCTCGTGGCGTCAGGCCTGGTTCAGGCCCGGCTGCAGCCCCAGGCTGGTGGACCCGCAGGCAGCGAGCCCTTTGGGAAGCTCAGTGTGGTGACGTGCGCTCACTGCCCCCAGAAGCCCGGGCTCTGTGCACAGGCAGTCGGGGTTGTGTAGGTAGGACAGTGCGCGCCCCCTGCCGCAATGCGGGGCAGCAATGCGGGGCAAGGCGTCCCGCCGGCAGAAGGTGTGTTTGTATCCCCGCTCTCGGACAGGGCCGTTTCCAGGATTGCGTCCATGAGCCCCAGGGCCCGAGAGTCTCTTTAAAGGACACCCCGTACCCAGCCCCTGCTTGGTTTATCTTTGGGATCCACAGCCAGGGAAGTGCCTGGTCAGGCTGTTTGATTTGCACTGTTCACTTGCAGGGATGGCTCGTCCCTTAGGAGCCAGGGCTGGAGGGGCAGATCCCCGGCTCCGGTGCAGAGCCTGGGGGGAGTCAATGGAGGGGGCGGCCCCCCGGGTTGGGAAGCCCTTTGCCGCTGTCGGGATAGGCAAGCCCAGAATATGGTTCTAGCTTATTCTCAAGGCGCTTTGGGGCTGTCTGACCTCCTTCGTCCTGGGCCAGGCGCCCTCTTCTTGCGGTGCTGGGGGGAGAGATGGAGGGGCCCTTGGGGCCAGGGCTCTTTCCCCGGACAGCTCAGAGACAGAAGCGGCTGTGCGAATGTTCCCTGCATTGCCCAGGCTGAGGCACAGTGTTGGATCAGTCTCCTGAGCAGCGAGTTGCTTGGGGCCTCGTGTCCTGGGCTGGCACAGAAGGGCTCTCGCAAGCCGGTCGGGCTGGAGGCCCGTTGGTTTCTCGCCTGCAGCTGCAGCCACAGGGTGCCCAGGCCCGTTTCACCAGGGTGCCCCCCAGGGCTGGAGGCCCCATCCGGGCACGTTAGAGCGTGGGTTCTAGTCGCCCGGCACGTGGCACCCAGCCCAGCCTGGATCCCCCTGCCATGGGGAGGGTGCCGTGGGCGAGGTGTCGCCCAGCACCCGGGGTGGCTGACGCTGTGTTTGCAGGCGGGTGACCCTGGAGGCAGCAAGCTGGCACCAAGCATGCAGGGGGAGACGCTGCCAAGCCCACTTGGCTCCTTGTGCCACCACTTCACTGGGACTGCCCTAGACCACCCTCGGGGAGGATTGGCAGTGGGGAGCTTCGGAGGCCCCCATGGCGCCTCAGCCTGGTTGGCAGGGGCCTCTGTCCCCACCCCAGTCCCTGAGCGTCTCTTCCCCCCCCCCGCATCCCCTCCCCAATCTCTGCCCGCGTCTCCCTTTCGCTTTGAAGAGTGACATCAAATGAAGCAAAAAAAACCCCAAGCACAGAGCACTCAGTCCAGTGGAAAGTTGGCCCAACCCTGGTGCCTCCCCCAGGAATCCCGGCCATCTCCTTGCCAGGCCACTGCGGGGCATGGCATAGAACGAGTGTGTGTGTGTCTCTGTGCGTGCACGCGTGTGTCTCTGTGCGTGCACGCGCGTGTCTCTGTGCGTGCACGCGTGTGTGTCTGTGCGTGCACGCGTGTGTCTCTGCGTGCACGCGTGTGTCTCTGTGCGTGCACGCGCGTGTCTCTGTGCGTGCACGCGTGTGTGTCTGTGCATGCACGCGTGTGTCTCTGTGCGTGCACGCGTGTGTCTCTGTGCGTGCACGCGTGTGTGTCTGTGCGTGCATGCGTGTGTCTGTGCGTGCATGCGTGTGTGTCTGTGCGTGCACGCGTGTGTGTCTGTGCGTGCACGCGTGTGTCTGTGCGTGCACGCGTGTGTGTCTGTGCGTGCACGCGTGTGTCTGTGCGTGCACGCGTGTGTCTCTGTGCGTGCACGCGTGTGTCTCTGCGTGCACGCGTGTGTGTCTGTGCATGCACGCGTGTGTGTCTGTGCGTGCACGCGTGTGTCTCTGTGCGTGCACGCGTGTGTCTCTGTGCGTGCACGCGTGTGTGTCTGTGTGTGCATGCGTGTGTCTGTGCGTGCACGCGTGTGTGTCTGTGCGTGCACGCGTGTGTGTCTGTGCGTGCACGCGTGTGTCTGTGCGTGCACGCGTGTGTGTCTGTGCGTGCACGCGTGTGTCTGTGCGTGCACGCGTGTGTCTCTGTGCGTGCACGCGTGTGTCTCTGTGCGTGCACGCGTGTGTGTCTGTGCGTGCACGCGTGTGTGTCTGTGCGTGCACGCGTGCGTGTCTGTGTGTGCACGCGTGTGTCTCTGTGCGTGCACGCGTGTGTGTCTGTGCGTGCACGCGTGCATGTCTGTGTGTGCACGCGTGTGTCTCTGTGCGTACACGCGTGTGTGTTTCGTCATCCTCAGCAGGAAACAAAACAAGCAGCAAACCCAGCAGAGATTCTTGTCAGTGGATGGGGGCAGAGCAGGACGGTGGGTGCCGACGGGCCATGCCAACTGCTGGGCGTTTTGGGGTGCTGGCTGGTTCAAGGCCCCCAGAGGCGCATGGGGCTTGGGGATCAGGGCTGCATTTAGATAGGTCAACGGAGGCTGGGAAATCACAGGCGCGCCATCTGGAAGGGTTAATTTACAAACCGAGAGCTGCTGGGTTCCATTCCCTGGTTCTCGGGCTCGTTCAGCCAGCGGGAGCTTCCCGATGGGGTGACGCAGCTAACTTGTGTCCGAGTGCACGGCCATTTGATGGCCTGCAGGGGGTGCCGTCGGGAATAAGCTGGGACATTTGGGCTCACGTAGTTTGAAAGGGGATGGTTCTTGTGGAGGGCTGTGTTAGCAGGTCCCCTCCCGCCCCTCGGATCAGCTGGGATCAGCATTGTGTTTCCAGCGTCAAACCTTCCAAAATCATGAGTTGGCCCCCCACAGAAATCATGAGATTGGCTTGAAAGATCATGAGGTTTTTGGTTTTTTAAGTAACCCGCTTGGGGTCTGGTCAGTCATCCTCTGGGCTTCGAGGCTGTAGGGGTCACATTTCCTAGCTTCTCCCTGCAGCCAGGAGGTGCTGGAAACATACTGCTTTGCTAACGCGAGCCAAGATTCCCCTCGAATCCCAGGACTCCGGGAGGTGGGGCTGTACGAGAACCACCCCACGCTACGGGGCTTGTGAGAAAACCGCGAGCAAGCTGCGCTGATCTGGACTGTGCTCAGCATCGGCCCGGCCCAGCTCTCACTGAAGTGAGCGGGAAAACTCGGAGGAGCTTGGCCAACGCTGGGCGCTTTGGGCAACTCCCACCCCCCTTTTCTGCAGCAAGCCTAGGCTCTTCTGCCTTCTCCAGCTCCCTGCTGGCTGGCCTTTCGCACCGCATCTGCTGCCCAGCCGGCACCCGGCAGATGTCTGCACGCAGGAGTATTGTCGCCACCAGCAGCGCAGATCCGAGCAGGCAGCCGGCGGCCAGGGCTGCTGCTTGCATCTTGATCAGCCCAGATTTCGCCTGCATCATCCAGCAGGGCTAGAGGTAATGGCCACCCTGCTCACCAGAGCTCTGTGCTAACGCTGGGCTCTGCCAGGGCGGGCCCTCGCCAAGGGCCAGGCGGCCCTGTCCGCACCCAGTCCTTCCTTCAGAGCAAAGCAAGGGGCCGCGGAGCAGTGGGGGGCAGAAGGACCGGATAGGCTGGTGCCTCGAGGCTCGAGTCGCCCCTGGCCAGCAGCAGCCTGGCGGCTTGCCCCGGCTGGGGTCCCAAGGCCGCCCCTTGGCTGGCTGGATTGCGGGGGGAGGGGGGAGGAAGCTACTTGGACGGGCGCCAGACTCCCGCTGCATGGAGGGTGTTGGGATGGGAGGGGCAGCTGGCTCAGGCCGCCACCCCGGCGCCGTGTGATGGAAGATGGGGACCCCCCTCCGCTGACCCTCCCAAGGCACCACGTTGATTCCGGGTGCGCAGCTGAGCTCGGCTTCCCACGGCCTGGGAGGGCTGGAAGCGGCTGCTGCATTTCAGCTCCGAGCCAGCCCCGCCTGCCGGGCTGGGCTGGGGTGAGGCCGGTCATGGCCTGGAGAGGTCCCCGGCTGCACCAGGCCGTGGGCAGCAGACGCTCTTGCTCTGTAATTAGCAGCAGAGGAATCCACCCAGCGGAGGAAGAAAGTGTCCCATTGTTTCCCCTGCTGAGGCCTGGCTCTGCGGCTGCCGGGCTGGGGACTCCCTGTGCTGGGGCTTAGGTCATCATTGGAGCAAATATAGAAGGGGGGCGTCTGTCTCCTGCTGGCTTCCTCTCTCCAGACCCCCCTCTGCTGCCCCAGCTCTGCTCTGTGGAGCTCTGTCTGTCTATCTGTCTATCTAGTCTGTTTTATCCTGCCACCCATCACCATAGTATCTAGGCACCATCCACATTAAACTCCACAGTGGATCCCTTGTGAGCTCCAGGGGGGGTCTCTCTTTCTCCTCTTTTGGGACGTGATTCTGCCTGGGGAAGGCTTGTGGGTTTTGCTTTGCTCGCCGACGTTCCTTTGGCTGGTGGACGGGGTGTTGGAATTGTGGGGGGCGTTTGGGGAGAGGTGATGAAGTCGTTTGTATGTAGATTCGTGGCTGCCAAGTTTTGTGCAGCCTCGCGGGTGGCATTTTATGCCAGTTATTTGTAATGAATGGCGTTAACTGTGTCTTCATTCTAATGATTTGCCTGGTCCCCCAGACGCGGGATAGACCAGAAGGCACCTGCCCGCTCCTCCCAGTACCTGCTCTGCAGGAAGGCTCTGCGTGGGCAGGCCCTGGGTGCTCATCCATAGGGTTCAGAGTATTGGGTAGGGCTTGTCCGTACCAGAGATAGGTAGGGTGTCTCGCCCAGGGTGGGAGCCCCCTGGGATGCAGGCTTACGGCGCTGACCTCCCTGGCAAAGCTCTGTGAGAAGCCAGAGGACAAGTGTGACGAAGTGGGACTGTTCTTAATGTTTCCTCTGAATAGTGTGGGGGTGCCTCAGTTTCCCCTAGGCAGTTCTTAAGTATCTAGGAGGTGGGATAAGGATGTATGCTCATTGCAGAGCCCTAGAGGGCAGGTGTGTGCAGGGGTCTGGACACAGAGAACGGCCGACACCCTGTGTCCTGGCAAATGATGGCCTGGGCCCTTCCCCCCTGCAAGGTGAGAGCTAAAGGGTTGGAGAACAAAGGACTCAGGTGACCTCCTGGCCTGGGAAAGGAACAAAGCCCAGGGGAGGAGGGGCTGGAGGGAGTTTCAGTTTGGGGCTGGCTGGAGACATGGAGTGAAGGGCAGACGTGGTTGTCTGGCTCACTGCCCCCAGAATGGACCCAGCTGAGGGGTCCGGTTCTCTGCACCTGCAAGCTCTGTGTTAGACCATGTTCCTGTTGTCTAATAAACCTCTGTTTTCCTGGCTGGCTGAGAGTCACGTCTGACTGCGGAGTTGCGGGGCAGGACCCTCTGGCTTCCCCAGGACCCCGCCTGAGCGGACTCGCTGTGGGAAGCGCACGGAGGGGCAGAGGAGGCTGAATGCTCTGAGGTCGGACCCAGGAAGGGGGAAGCCGGGTGAGCTGTGTGTCCTGCAGACAGGCTGCTCCCAGAGAGGAGACTTCCCCAGAGTCCTGACTGGCTTCGCAGGGAGCATTTCAACAGCATCGCCCGGGGACTCCGTGACAACAAGCCCTCTGTCAGAGAAGCTGGGTGTTCTTGCCTGGGTCATGCGGCCATTCAGCTGGGTTTAGAGCTGTCTGCCGCGTCTGCACTGAGCCCTTGGTCAGCCCTGGCCCTGCAGGCTCTCGGGGTGAAGGTACAGCGCAGCCAATGAAAGTGTGTTGCCTCGTCCAGCTCCTGGTGAGCTCTGGGCTCCTGTCCTTGCAGCGGGGCAAGATCTTCTAGATCCAGCAGCTTTCAGACTCGTCACCTGCGAGCAGGGGCTCTTAGGGCCGGGCGCTGCCTCGAAGGGGGGCAGCCTGGTTCTGAGCTGGCAGCAGCTGCCCTGGGCTGTCTGATGGGGGTGCTGCGCAGAGCTACGTCGGGTTGTGGCATTCGCTTCCGTCTCTGTCCCGCTCCCTTCCCCTGCGGGTGCCTGGAATCGTGCGGTGTCCCGAAGCCTGGCAAACGCTGGTGACGTCGGGCGCTTCAGGCCGGTACCAGGACAGGTGCCTTTTGGCTTCCTTTCCATGGTCTGGGCGCCTAGGGCGCAGCACTGAGACCCCACCAACTCATTTCACGCAGGCCCCTCTGCGGCCGCCCTGCCCTTTGGGGGAAGGCCCCTCCCCAGGGCTCTCCAGGAGGATTGGAGCACAAAGCCCTCTCCCCCCTCGCTGCCGGGCCGTGCCCAGGAGCCGGGCGGGGCACAGAGCACAGAGCGCTGGCTGTTCTGAGCCGCTCTGGCTCCGCATGTGGGCCCGCACTCCAGGCTTTCATGGCCGTGCCCTGCTAAGTATGTGCTGGCACCGGGGCTGCCTGCCCCTGGCGTTTGCCAGCCCTTAGCCGCTCCACTCCGCTGCCCGCTGCGGGGGGGGGACTGAAAGGGGAGAAAAAAGCCCTCCCTCCTTTCTGCAGCGACGGGGACAGAGCGGCTGGCATGCAGACAGCAGGGCAGGGCGCCGCGCTCAGATGCCGGCCCAGGGCTTCCCACGCTCCGTCTCTCTGCCCCTTTCTCTGGGCTCCTCCTGGCAAGGGCGCTCTGCTGGCTGGCTGTGCTCGGGCATTAGCTGCAGGTTCCATCCCAGGCCCTTTATCCCTCTCTCAGGCAGCCTCTTTTGATCCCTCGCTCTCTGGGCTGGCTCCTAGCAGGGGTCAGGGTCACCTCTGCAGACCCTTGCCCTGTGGGATTTCCCTGCTAGACTCTGCGGGCTCAGCATTTGTCTGGGGCTTGGAATGGGGATGGCAAAGGCCCCACCTCTGATCAGGTCCCACCAGGCGCTGCCCAGACCCAGCCAGTCCCTGCCTCCGAGAGCTCCTGGTCTCCACAGCCAGCCCAGCCCGAGGATGGGAGACAGACGGGAACGGAGACGTGGAGAGTGAAAGTGAGCGCTCTGCAATATCACCGGAGCCCGCGGGAGCCGGTTCAGGGCCGGCTACGGGAGCTCTCGAAAGGGGAATCCTCATCGAGTGGGGTCCTAGCGGGAGGCCGCCGGGCTCCGTCCTGGGCCTGACACTTTTCAACATCTCCCCCGCGGTAAATATAAAATCCCTACTGGTAAAACGTGCGGCGGGCACACAGATTGGCGGAGCTATAAATAGTGACAAGGCCCCACAGAGCGATCGGGGTCGCTGTGTAAGCCGGGCCTGTGAAAAGCGAAGCGGGGTTTAATACAGCCATGCGGAGTTAAACCTCGTCTAGTTTATCAACGAGTAGATTGAGATGGGACTCGGTCAGTGCATGACTGCCTTCACCAGAGGAAAATCCCAGGGACCGAAGGGCACTCAGAGCTAGCAGAGAATGGCTGGACAAGAAGCAACGGCTGGAAGCAGAAGCCAGACAAATTAGAAATAAGGCACAAATGTGTAACTGGGCGGGTGACTAACTATTGGAACAGACTGCCAAGGGGCATGGCAGATTCTCCAGCTCTTGATGGCTTCGGACCCAGCTGGAGGCTTTTCTGGAGGGTGCTTTAGCCAAACCCAAGTGGTTGGGCTCAGTACAGGGGTAACTGGGTGAAATGTGAGGACCTGGGCTAGGCAGGAGGTCAGACTAGATGATCTAATGGTCCCAGCTGCGCTTCGAATCTCTGACATGCTGATGTGGTTCTGTGTGTAGCTTTCACCTTGTATCTGAGTTCTGAGGGGTTTTTTTTGCACCCACACCCACACATTGTGTTGTGCTGAAAATGGCACGTCTCCAACCGGGGCTGGGCCCACAGGGGCGGGGTTCTGGGGAAGTTTCAGTGTCTTTTGTGGTGAAGCCAAGGGCCCCTTGGCACCCAGTGACATATGCAAAAACACATGAAAAATATTTCCTGCCACACAACCCCAGCACCATCAAAGCAGTGCCAGCCTGGGCCTGCCTCGGGGACCTGAACTAGCTGTTGCAGCGAGGCAGGGCAGGCCTGTAAAGGGGCAAACCCCACCTTGGGTGCTGCCCCCTGTACCCGCTGCTGTCCGGTGAATGGGCCCGTGATCTCTTCTGCTGTGTCTGTCCCCTGGGAGCTGCGAGTGCCTTTGGCCACCACGGAGTTAACGTGAGGGTTTTTCTTTATCTTAACCTTCAGTGGAGCTCTTGCTAAGGCGGGTAACCACAGCAATACCATCCAGCAATTGTGGTTTCACTCAGTTAGGTAATCTCCGAGCTCAGCCAGGCTACATTGCTTCTGAGCTCTCTGCATAAATCCCCTGCTGAACTGGCCTGCAAGGTGATTAGGGAGCAGTGGAAGGGGATTAAGAAGAGGGTGAAAACTGCACAGACTATCCACAAAGCAAAGCGGCTTGGCTCGCTGCGTGAGAGCCGGGTGTGTTCCCATCACATCATTTACAAAACCAGGCACTCGGCAGCAGACCGAATAGCTCCAGACATCCTATGTTTTATACTGCCCAAAGAAACACCCTGTGCTTACCCACTCTACAAATGCCCATTTTGTCACAACACAATAACCTTAGCTCTGGCCTAGGGGCTGGTCCTGTTGGGTTTAAATCCC
Source organism: Eretmochelys imbricata (assembly GCF_965152235.1). Lineage (NCBI taxonomy): Eukaryota > Metazoa > Chordata > Testudines > Cheloniidae > Eretmochelys > Eretmochelys imbricata. Next base: position 3,055,479 of record NC_135576.1, on the reverse strand, counting down.
CATTTCAATACCTAACTGTTTCACTGAGCGAACTGGCGCCCGTTGCCATGTCAGCTGTCGGTGGAGCGCTTCTGGCCGAGGCCTGGTAACTGCTGTGCCTAGAGAAGCATGTTTGGACGTGTGGTTTAACAGGGAAAGCTCAGGCCAGTCTCCAGCCTTACAGGCGAATTCTTTACGCGTGGAGCCTGCGCTGGAGGCTGCAGGGGGATTTGTGTTGTGCGCATACTGTGAGGCGAGTGAGGGAAGCATGGCATCCCGGCTGACGCGCTGGGCGGTGTGGGGACATGGGCACTGCGGTGCGGCGGTAGGAATAACTGGTTTATGATTATCATCTGCACAGGTGAAGGTTTATGCCCGCAGCCACCCAGCCAGGCCTTTGCCTTTAAGCGCTGGAGGTTTTGTCTGAACTGATAAAGAGGATCTAATTTCTTTATCTGGGGTTTTTGGCTTTTCCGGGGTTTTCGTTTCTGGTCTGTGTGGGGAAACGTCCAGCGGCCAGGGCCGTCTGGGAACCTCGCTGGAGAAAGTCAGACGTTTTTGAACTTGCAAACACTTCTCACTCTGTCGCTACACGAACAGCGTGAGCTGGGCCAGCCAGCCTCTAATGGCCACTCTGCCATCTTTAACACATGGCCGCGCAAGCCTGCAGTATGTTTTTCCAGGCTTGCCATTCACCCAAATCCAAAGCTGTTTTCACTATAGTTTTCCAGGCAGTTCTCAGTCAGCCAGGGCCCTTCTCCTGCCAGATCTCCGTGTCCTGCCCCTTGCGTGGGCGGCAGAGCTGTGCAAAATGAAGATCCCACGTTTGCAGGGTTGCCAACTTTCTAATCACACAAAACCGAACCTCCTAGCCCCGTCCCCTGCCCCAGCCCTTCCCCACAGCCCTGCTCCTGCCCCGCTCCTTCTCCGAGGCCCCACCCCTTGCTCACTCCAGCCCCCTCCCTCTGTCGCTTGCTCTCCCCCACCCTCACTCACTTGCTCATTTTCACCAGGCTTGGGCAGAGGATTGGGGTGCAGGAGGGGTGAAGGCTCCAGCTGGGGGTGCAGGCTCTGGGGTGGAGGAGGGGGCTCTGGGCTGAGATAGGGGGTTGGGGCACGGGAGGGGGTGCAGGATGTGAGCTCCGGGAGGGAGTTTGGTGCAGGGTCTGGGAGGGGGCTGGGACAGGGAGTTGGGGTGTGGGAGTGGATGTGGGGTGAGGGTTCTGGGAGGGAGTTGGGTGCGGGAGGGGGCTCAGGGCTGGGGCAGGGGCTTGGGGTGCAGGGTGTGGGCTTTGGGAGGGAGTCAGGGTGCGAGAGTGAGCTCAGTGCTGGGGCAGAGGGTTGGGGTGCAGGAGGGGTTCGGGGAATGGGCTCCAGGTGGTGCTTACCTCAGGGGGCTCCCCGGAAGCAGTGACATGTCCCTTGGCTCCTAGCTGGAGGGGCGGCCGGGGGGCTCTGCGCACTGTCCGCGCCTACAGGCACTGCTCCCACAGCTCCCATTGGCCACAGTTCCCAGCCAATGGGAGCTGCGGAGCTGGCGCTCAGGGTGGGGACAGTGCGCAGAGCCCCCTTGGCCGAGCCTCCGCTAGGAGCCGGAGGGACGTGTCATCGCTTCCGGGGAGCTTCGCAGCGCCGGGTAGGGATGGCTTTCTTAGGCAGGTCAGAGCAATGAAAACCCAGGGGCTAGAGTGGAAGGTCTTGGGGCTGGGATGCCGCTCGACACTAATGTTGGAGCCGGCTTGGTGGCGCCTCCTAAAGCAGCCCCCGGTTTCCAGGCCCTCTGAATTTGCCCAGCGTCCCGCCTTTGGACAGTGGAAACATGGCGTCAAAGGCAGGTTTAATCTGTAACTGTCAAGGACGCTGGGTGCTGCCCTAGGAGAAAGAAATCCAAACATCGCTGGTTACCGCTTGTCCAAATAAATCCCACAGCAGGATGTGGAAAAATAAAACCCTGGCCTTGGCGGACAATAAACAAACAAGCCTCTAATAAACAGTGTCGAGTAAACCTCGGCCCTGAGCTGAGCCCCCGGGGCCCCTTGCTGCGCTCCAGGGTGGCAGCAGCCCAGCACTGCCATGCCAGGGGGCCAACGGGCACAGGCAGAGCCAGCCGCGTGATTTTCTGCAGGAGACTCTGGCCTGATCAAGCCTCCAGCGCGGAGCCGGGGACTGGTGTGCCTGGAGGGATCCTGGCTGCGAGAGCCATTAGCACGGTGCTGGACCTGGGTTCAGAGGCCGTTCTCACCGCGTCCCTGCGAGCTCCCCAGGGTGTAACTCGAAACCAGGCGTGTTTGGGGCCGACATCCTGCTCCGGTGGCGCTGGGGTAAATCCAGGGGCACTCAGGCCAGGCCTGGGGGGAGGGATAGCTCAGTGGTTTGAGCATTGGACTGCTAAACCCCGGGTTGTGAGTTCAATCCCTGAGGGGGCCATTTGGGATATGGGGCAAAAATTGGGGATTGGTCCTGCTTTGAGCAGGGGGTTGGACTAGATACCTCCTGAGGTCCCTTCCAACCCTGTGATTCTGCGTGGCTCCAGGTTGTGGCAGATGTCAGGCCGAGGGCTGTACTTATGCTGACCTGTATGGGGTGGTCACTCGCAGATTCCCGGCCATTTGGGTACTTCTGGGAATCACCTGGGCCTGCCCTTGCCAGCGTGACCGACCACCCACCAGCACGGTGCAGGCAAGGTCCCACCAGTGGGGGTGGAGAGGGGCGCTCTTTAAAAGGCATGTAGTGTTGCTCTGGATTTACACCAGCGTTAAGTAAATCTGAATCTCCCACCACCACCCTCCCTGGCCTCTTTGAGACGGCAAGTGTCAGACCCACCAGCCAATGGCTTCGTGGATTTCATGTGGGTCCTGAGTCATGTTTCGGTGCCCGGTGCCTGGATCCTGGCTTGCCTGCTGCCATCCATTGCCCTGTGCACTGAGCCCAGGAATCTGTGTGTAAACAAACACTCCTGACCTTGGTATGGGAGCTGCCTGTTGCTTTTTCCATGTCAAACTCTTTCAGACATCTCGGTGCTCTGCCCTGCGCCCAGCTGGAGCCGGCCAAAGGGAGCACGACCTCGCTGCTTGCTCCCTGCTCCGGGCGGGGACCAGAACCAGTCGGAAGTTTTCCCACACCACGGGTTTCCCGCGGCGAGCGTTGATCTGACAGCATTGAAATGTTCCCCAAGAGCGTATCGATTTTGGAGCATTTCGAAGGGAAATGATCAACACACTTTGTGTTTGTCTGCGGTCTATGATTCTCGCAGAAGGCAGTGAGGACATGAACGTACAGTGGCCGTTCGGTCGCGTGGATGTGCTTGGACAAGGCTAGTGTTTCTGAATTGGATTGTGTTTGGAAATGTCCCCGTTTCGTTCCGAGTTGGGCCGAAAGGTGGGAATTTCCTGTGGGCTGGAACTCTTGCGTTGCGCCCAGCTGTAGTGTGAGGCTCTCTGTGTTGCGGGGGGATCCCGCCGAATGCTGGGAGTCACTTCCCCACTCGTGCCTCAGTTTCTCTTCCCACCTTGTGGCTGTTCGGACTGTTACGTGTGTGTACAGCAGCTAGCACACGGGGAGGCTGATTTCGCTCAGAGCTGCTCCTGTGTACAAATGCTGTCATTGCACGCAGGAGGTGTGTGAGTGTCGTGAAATGACCCTGACTGTCTAATTATAACGCTCATTCCTTGTACTGCACTCGCAGTCATAGGCCCCCATGGGGCGTGAAGCCAGGTGCTGTACAAACACACAATACACACAAGCCAGGCGCCCTACGAACACACAGCCATGCTCCCCCCTTCCCCCACAGCTCAAAACTGAAACAGACGAGCCAGGCAAGAACAGATGCCAGAGAAACAAAACCGCACTAGTGCAAAACACGCCAGTCACATCTTTTTATAATTCCCCCTCCCCTCCCCCCCCCGGCTGCCCCCGCCAACCTGCTGTGTCAGGACTGCAGAGCAAGGTCCTAGCGGGACTGCGTCCTCCAGTCCTGTTTGCATGTTGCTGCCTTTCGGTGGCCCCAGTCCGGATCCTGCACCGAGGGAGGAGTTTGGGCTGATCGGTGCCTCTGGCCGCGATTGCAGGGGGCGTATTAACACTGAGAACTCCAGGCCTGTCTGCCTGGCACAGGATGGGTGCCTGGATCAAGAGACACAACTTGTAAGAACAAACCGTTCTAGATACTGGTCTGTGCACAGCGCCTGGCACCCTGGGGTCCCGGTCCGTGGCTGGTGGTCCAGGGCAGGACCGTGCCACCGATAATAAACTACAAACCCCAGAACTGAAGTGTCACTGCACTCCCCTCTTGCCCGAAAAGATCCCCCCGTCCTGTACGCGCTTCAGGGAACGCCCTCTCCCTCCCCGGATCGCAGACACTTCTGTGTAACGGCCTGGCCAAAGGGTTAATGGCAGCCGGGGCTCCTGGCGCACGGATCCTGTTTCCCCGTAAGCGCTGTGGCATGGCCTATGCACAGTCAGCTGTGTCTCCTGCACTCAGCCGGCACACCAATTCCCTCGGCTCCCGGCCTGAGTCACGGGCCCTGCGCCGCTTGCATTGTTCACGGCCCGGGAGTTACAGCCAGCCAGGGCAGCCGGCCAAGTTCCAGAGAGAGACTTTAATTCAGTGCAGCTTTTGCCAACCCTGGGCAGCCTCCAGCTCCTCCCTCCCGGTGACCGACCTTTGCCCCTTGCACACCCCGGAGCGGCCTGGCAGGGAACTCGCAGCCCGCCGGATTGCCCCCGGCGCCAGCTCTGACCATAAACAGACTTTCTCGCCGTACCGGAGCACAGTGTGTCCCAGGAGCCCTCTCCTCCCTCCCCTGAGCTGATCGGCGCAGGGGCAATATTTGTATTTTATGGAGCTGAAAGCCAGGCCTGGGTGCTGCACAGAAACAGAGCGAGAAAGTCCCTGCTCAGCTCCCGGTCTAAACAGACGTGACAGAGACAGGGCGGGAGGGCAATCAGAGGCCCGGGGGCGGGGACAGGTCTGAGGTATGGAGCCCAAGTCTCCTGACACCCAGGCCAGTGCTCTGCCCACTAGGCATCCTTCCGAGCCAGCTCCCGTGCGGGGGGCTCGTTGTCTGCCTGGAGCCTCTCCATGAGCCCCGCCCGCCCCACGGGGGGAGAGGCAGCCAGGCTCGCGGTGGGAAGCGGGGACATCTCGCCTGGCTTGGATTAACTCACGTGACAACATATTCCCAACACACATGTTCCGTGTGTGGTGAACAGGGATGCATTTGGGCTGCTCTCCACGCGTGGCAGATGGGGGCTGGGCCAGGAAAGACACTTGAGCTGCCAATTGCTGCATGGCTCCTTGCTCCCCTTCTGCCCGTGCCCGGGTGGCAAGGAGAGCCAGAAACCCACACAGAGCCATACAGGGCCAGAGCCGAGCCAGGGTCTCTTTCGAGCCCTCCGCCGCCTGGGGCTCCAACCACTTCCCCTCGGCAGCCTCGCGTGGGTCAGGCAGGGCCCAGCCGGCTGCGGATGGCTAGCCTCTGGATCGCGGTGCCCTCAGAGACACTGGCCCGTTAGTGCGGTAGGGGGTCAGTGCGCCCAGAGAGTCAAAAGGGGTAACGTGACCCTGAAACTGTCCGGGATCAAACCATGTCAGACATGGCCCAGGGCTTGGAAAACCCAGCTCGGCCTGCTGAGCGCCCTGGCAAACGCCCCGAAACAGCTGCTTACCCCGGCAAGGCTCCAGCCGCGGCCCACGAGCTGCCAGTGGCTCTTTAGTGTGTGTCCTGCGGCTCTTTGCAGCACGTGATGTTAAAACACTGGGCGATTTCATTATTAACCGAGCTAAGCTATGAGCCGATCAGGAAGCTGGTACTATGTTATTAGCCAGTTAAGTTATTAGCTTCCTTACGTGCAGTGAGAATAATCTCCCTTTTCCCCACCTCGCGGTGGGACTCTGAATCTATAGCACTGGGGTAAATGAAACAGTGAACTCACGCTAGGCTGGCTTTGGGGAATGCTGATCACTAATTTGGCTCCTGAACCCCTGAGGTCTGAGAGGCGCTGTTTGAACCTTTTCCCAGAGAGAGGGAAAAGAAGGAAAAGCAGGGACAGCATCTGAATTGTAAAGGATTGAGTCCGGCTTTCATTCTGACAGCCGCCTTGTTCCCTTTCCCTCTAGCTGGAGGGCATGTAGCAGGAAAGCCCCTGGTCTGGCCGGCTCTTGGCTGGTATCTGACGGTGCTAGCTGCCCTTCTGGGCAATGGAGAAGTTAGTTGAGATGGGCTGGATCCCGTTTTCTGGACCCAGACACAAACACCCAAAAGGGGAGAGAAAAGAACAGCCCAGAGAGAGCCTGCAGCGTCCTTCTCTGGCCTTGTGACCCCACGGCTGGACACGGGCCCAGCGCACGGTCTGACCAGCCACACCGAGACCCGGCAACTCGTACCGGCACAGGCTGCCTAGGGCCTGGCCTTCGGCGGCCTCTCTGCCCACCGGCTCACCGACACAGCCGTGGCCAGCTAAGCCAGACACTCGTTAGCACAAGGCAGACGAGGGATCGGAGCAAGACGTGAGGGGGGGGAATGGACACACAAGGAGAGGGCGCACTTCGGATTTAGCCGGAATTGGAGATGGCGCTGGGTCCCTTGCTCTGGCCCGCTCCGGTCACAACTAGGGCGAAGAAGGGGCCTGGTCCCTGAGACAGCTGGGGTGGGAGCCAGGATGGTGAACCTCGCTCCTACCCCTTCTCTCGTCTTTCAGCCGGCTCCGCCCATCTCTTTTCGAGGACCCCGAGGGGCGGGGGGGGTGCCGTTAGTTTGGTGCCCATTAGGCCTGGTTCCCAATGCACCAGGTTTGGGTCTTCGGTTTCTGGGCTCGGGATCCTAGCACCGGCCTGGCGTTGTGGCCGTGGCCTTTGTGGTCGGAGTCACGTCTCCTTGCCCGGCCGCGTGAACTAGACCCTCTTCCCCGGGCCAGGTGCACCCTCCAGCCCCCGGCCCGTGGGGCCGCTTTGGTCTCATGGGGTCTCCGCTGATGGCCTGAGCACGTGCCCCCTGCGTCTGCCCCGATGTGCCTGTCCCGGGGTTTGGCCCTGGCGTGCAGGTGGCATCGGGGGAATTCTTCCCGGGGCAAGGGGCAGCGGTACAGGATGTGTGCTGCAGGGGGGGGCTTGTCCCGGCCCCCTGCGGGGGGGTTCACCCAGGAGACTGGGGGGAGAGGCGACCGGCCGTGGAGGAGGCAGCTGGGTGCTCTGTCCCTTGGGGCAGGGAGCCATGAGCTCTGACTTGGGGAGCTGGGCCAGACTAACCCCAGGCTGGGGGCGTTTCCATGGCTGGGCCCCTATTGTCTATATTGCCCACAGCAGCTGGACACTCAGGCCTGGAGCCTCAGAGGGGTTTAGGCTCCGAACTGTCCCTGAAGCCCAAGGGAGTTAGGAGCTGGGCGGCACCTCCTTGTCCTCAGACACAATGCCAAGAAGGCCCATGCTGGGTGGCTTGTCCCCTGGAGCTGAGCTGACCCAGATGGCTCAGTCCCCTCCCCAGGGGGACAGGGGGCCTCCCCGAGCCCTGTTCCCCCCCCCCAGTGCTCCGCAGAGATACTGTGTCCTGAAAGAGGGGCTGGCAGGGGGCCGGGCCGCGAGCCGAGTGGCTCCATGGCACATGGGTGGCATTGGCCAGAGCCACGGTGGGGGTCTGTGGCATGCCGCGCTCCTGGCTGGGGGTGCAGCACAGGGGCACGGGAGGAAGCCACGCAGCAGGGACGGCCGTGGCGTCTGTGCCCGGGCTGCTCTGGGCCCAGATACAGCACGTCTCTGCAGGGCTCTCCCACTGCGGCGCCCGGCTGGCCGCGTTCCCCGTGCTCGGCTGGGCAGGGAGGGGCGGGTGGCCAGGGCTCTGCGTGGCTCGGTCCATCCCCCACCTGCGGGAGCCGGAGGCCCCGCTCGCTCTGTCCCTCCATCGCGGCTCTGTAGGGAACCGGGGCCCCTCGCACCGGCCCCTTCCCTGGAGCGAGCCGCGGGCTGGTGACGGGACCCTCGCCTCGGGAGCGGCTCCCGCAAGGTCCCACGGCCGGGCAGTAAGTCTCCCCTCCTCCGGCCCCTGTCCAGGGCAGAGGCTGAGCTCAGGGCTGGCTGCTTCTTGGTGGCCCAAGTATGTCGGACCCAGCCCCGGTGGCGGGGTGACTCCTGAGTGCAGGAAGGCAGGGCATGAGCGCGGCCCCCGTGCCGGGCCCACCCCCCACTCTCCCCTCCCTGGCATCCTGCAGGACCATGTCCCCATCCCCACCGGCTCAGGCACCCCCTGGCGCCGTCTCACCCTCCCCGCCTCTGCCTGCGGGACCCTTGCTGGGACTGGCGCAGGGTCCCACCAGGGATGGGGCCAGCCCAGAGACCTGTCGTTACCCTCTCCAGTCGCGGCTCCATAAGCCAGCTCCCTCGTGGGGCTGATGGAGAGATGTGGGGGACCCGTTATCCACGTGCCTGCTTCAGCCACAGCCCTCTCCAGCGTCTCCTCCTCCCCTGCATGCCTGCCTTGCGACTTGCTGGCCACACTGCCGGTCGGCCCCCCTTGTAGCCCCGGCTCCTGCTCTGCCCCCTGCCCCTGGAGCCCCGGCCAGCGGGGGGCAGGCACAAGGGGCGACCCTGCCACTCGGAGCCAGCCGGGCCTGGCCAGCCACTGGTGATGGAGCCGTCCTGGCTGGCTCGGGGGTGTGTGTTGTGTTGTGTTGTGTGTGTGTGTCTGTGCGCGCCCATCACTGCCTGCTGCCCTCTGTTTGTTTTCCCCAGGACTGATCTGATACACAGGGAAGCCCCAGGGCCCCTGGCTCAGCGTGGGGCTCTGTTTCCTGCAGGGAGGGGGCTCTGGGCAAGGCAGCCCTGGCCAGCCCAGCCCCGTTCTTGGCCAGTGATTGCTGGAGCCCAGCGTGGGAGTGGCTGGGCACAGGGGACTCTGCGCGGGGGGGTAACGGGGTGTTTTCTCTCCCCCCAGATGTGCCCTCCCACCCCAGGCCTCAGAAGGGTGATGGTGCTTCTGGCTGCAGCCCTGGTGTCCGCCTCTGTCGCTGCGGGGGAAGGCTGGCGCGAGGAAGGTGAGAGGAGGAAGGCTCAGCCGCTGGGCCCCGCGTGCCGGCCCCACGCTGCCCTGTGGCTCGTATCAGCCATGCAAGCCAAGCACAGCACGGCACTGGCCCTCCCAGCCCCCTGGGTGGGGGCTCAGTAGGACATCCCCAGTTTACACGTGGGGAAACTGAGGCACGGTGCATTTTCCCCCCGGCTCTGGAACGAGTCAGGATCAGAGCCAGGATGAGAAACCTGCTCAGGGCATCCACCCTTGTGAACCTCCCAGCGCCGGGGGGTGCAGCCTGATCCTGCTTTCAGGTTAAATAACCCGACTCTTCTGTCCCAGCTCTGCTGGTGCCCCTCAGTCCCGACCCGCAGCCCCTGCTGTTCCAAGCACAGTCCCTCTCCCCACCCAGCTCCGCTGATCCCCAGCCCCCCTGCTTGGCTCTCCTGGGCCAGGCCCCTTCCGCGGAGGCTGCCAGCTCTGGCCGGTGTCCTTTGCTTTTGGGGCCCCTTCAGTTCCACGTTTGTAAGTAGCCGTGTTGGGGTGGGGGTGGGCTGTGGGAGAGGAGACCTGTCCCAGGGCAGGGGATGCCCAGGCAGGGGGCTGTGCTCTGGGGGGGCTGTGAAGGGTTCCTGGAGCAGGGGATCCCCAGGTGGGGAGCTGTGCTCTGAGCCGGGGGGGGGGGGGGGGGCGTTGGGAAGGGATCCCGGGAGCAGCTCCAAAGGTTTGGAGCAAACCCCCACCCCTGGCTCCTCCCGTGCCCCGTGCCGGGGGCAAAGAGAACCCTGGCTGCCCTGGGGCTCCCCGTGCCCAGCACAGGCCCTGGGAGCCCCGCGGCCCTGGTCTCCAGGGTGTCGTCCCTGCTGGGAGTCCAGCCCTTCTCCCTGCTCGCCCCGGCGGGTCACACACCCAGGGGGCTGCACCTGGGTACCCCGGAGATGCCGGATGCTGGGCCTGGACCCCGTGTCCGCGGGCCCTTTGCAGTGCTCAGCCCCAGGAACCGAAGCCCCTGCCCCCCGCGGCACCTGCTCACGCACCTGCTCTGTGCCCGTTGCAGGTGTGCAGTACGGCCAGGTGGGAGCGGACGTCGTCCTGTCGTGCACCGGCGCCCCCGGACGGTAGGTCCCCACTGGGCGGGGGAGGGTGCCCGGTTTCGGTTCTGGTTCTGCTCACACCAGGGCTGGAACGGACCCAGCTCCAAGCAGGAGGAGTGGAGGGGGAGACCCCGACCCCACAGCTCTGTGCCGCCCCTCACTCCCGACCCACAGCCCCCTGCTAGCCCAGCCCTGGGTCCCCACCCCACAGCTCTGTGCTGCCCCTCACTCCCAACCCGCAGCCCCCTGCTATCCCAGCCCTGGGTCCCCGCCCCACAGCTCTGCGCTGCCCCTCATAGATCATAGAAGTGTATCATAGAATATCAGGGTTGGAAGGGACCCCAGAAGGTCATCTAGTCCAACCCCCTGCTCAAAGCAGGACCAATTCCCAGTTAAATCATCCCAGCCAGGGCTTTGTCAAGCCTGACCTTAAAAACTTCTAAGGAAGGAGATTCTACCACCTCCCTAGGTAACGCATTCCAGTGTTTCACCACCCTCTTAGTGAAAAAGTTTTTCCTAATATCCAATCTAAACCTCCCCCACTGCAACTTGAGACCATTACTCCTCGTTCTGTCATCTGCTACCATTGAGAACAGTCTAGAGCCATCCTCTTTGGAACCCCCTTTCAGGTAGTTGAAAGCAGCTATCAAATCCCCCCTCATTCTTCTCTTCTGCAGGCTAAACAATCCCAGCTCCCTCAGCCTCTCCTCATAAGTCATGTGTTCTAGACCCCTAATCATTTTTGTTGCCCTTCGCTGGACTCTCTCCAATTTATCCACATCCTTCTTGTAGTGTGGGGCCCAAAACTGGACACAGTACTCCAGATGAGGCCTCACCAATGTCGAATAGAGGGGGACGATCATGTCCCTCGATCTGCTCGCTATGCCCCTACTTATACATCCCAAAATGCCATTGGCCTTCTTGGCAACAAGGGCACACTGCTGACTCATATCCAGCTTCTCATCCACTGTCACCCCTAGGTCCTTTTCCGCAGAACTGCTGCCTAGCCATTCGGCCCCTAGTCTGTAGCAGTGCATTGGATTCTTCTGTCCTAAGTGCAGGACCCTGCACTTATCCTTATTGAACCTCATCAGATTTCTTTTGGCCCAGTCCTCCAATTTGTCTAGGTCCTTCTGTATCCTATCCCTCCCCTCCAGCGTATCTACCACTCCTCCCAGTTTAGTATCATCCGCAAATTTGCTGAGAGTGCAATCCACACCATCCTCCAGATCATTTATGAAGATATTGAACAAAACCGGCCCCAGGACCGACCCCTGGGGCACTCCACTTGATACCGGCTGCCAACTAGACTTGGAGCCATTGATCACTACCCGTTGAGCCTGACAATCTAGCCAGCTTTCTACCCACCTTATAGTGCATTCATCCAGCCCATACTTCTTTAACTTGCTGACAAGAATACTGTGGGAGACCGTGTCAAAAGCTTTGCTAAAGTCAAGAAACAATACATCCACTGCTTTCCCCTCATCCACAGAACCAGTAATCTCATCATAAAAGGCGATTAGATTAGTCAGGCATGACCTTCCCTTGGTGAATCCATGCTGGCTGTTCCTGATCACTTTCCTCTCCTGCAAGTGCTTCAGGATTGATTCTTTGAGGACCTGCTCCATGATTTTTCCAGGGACTGAGGTGAGGCTGACTGGCCTGTAGTTCCCAGGATCCTCCTTTTTCCCTTTTTTAAAGATTGGCACTACATTAACCTTTTTCCAGTCATCCGGGACTTCCCCCGATCGCCACGAGTTTTCAAAGATAATGGCCAATAGCTCTGCAATCACAGCCGCCAATTCCTTCAGCACTCTCGGATGCAACTCGTCCGGCCCCATGGACTTGTGCACGTCCAGCTTTTCTAAATAGCCCCTAACCACCTCTATCTCCACAGAGGGCTGGCCATCTCTTCCCCATTTTGTGATGCCCAACGCAGCAATCTGGGAGCTGACCTTGTTCGTGAAGACAGAGGCAAAAAAAGCATTGAGTACATTAGCTTTTTCCACATCCTCTGTCACTAGGTTGCCTCCCTCATTCATTAAGGGGCCCACACTTTCCTTGGCTTTCTTCTTGTTGCCAACATACCTGAAGAAACCCTTCTTGTTACTCTTGACATCTCTTGCTAGCTACAGCTCCAGGTGCGATTTGGCCCTCCTGATTTCATTCCTACATATCCGAGCAATATTTTTATACTCTTCCCTGGTCATATGTCCAACCTCCCACTTCTTGTAAGCTTCTTTTTTATGTTTAAGATCCGCTAGGATTTCACCATTAAGCCAAGCTGGTCGCCTGCCATATTTACTATTCTTTCGACACATCGGGATGGTTTGTCCCTGTAACCTCAACAGGGATTCCTTGAAATACAGCCAGCTCTCCTGGACTCCTTTCCCCTTCATGTTAGTCCCCCAGAGGATCCTACCCATCCGTTCCCTGAGGGAGTCGAAGTCTGCTTTCCTGAAGTCCAGGGTCCGTATCCTGCTGCTTACCTTTCTTCCCTGCGTCAGGATCCTGAACTCAACCAACTCATGGTCACTGCCTCCCAGATTCCCATCCACTTTTGCTTCCCCCTCTAATTCTACCCGGTTTGTGAGCAGCAGGTCAAGAAAAGCTCCCCCCTAGTTGGCTCCTCTAGCACTTGCGCCAGGAAATTGTCCCCTACGCTTTCCAAAAACTTCCTGGACTGTCTATGCACTGCAGTATTGCTCTCCCAGCGGATATCAGGAAGCCCGCAACTCCCTCCCGACCCACAGCCCCCTGCTGTCCCAGCCCTGGGTCCCCGCCCCACAGCTCTGCCGGTGCCCCTCACTCCCGACCCGCAGTCCCTGCTATTCCAGTGCTCACACACCAGCCATGCTGGGTCTGGACGTGGCAGTGCCAGGAGCCAGGCCCTCTCTCTCTGCTAACCGAGTGCCCGGCCTCCTGTCCCCAGCTCGGGGGTGGAGTGGCGGCGGGACGGGGCGGCCGCGCTCCCGGAGGGCTGCATCCTGCGGGACGGCGACCTGCTGCTGCCAGAGGCCGAGCTTGCTGCAGGAGGAGACTACAGCTGCCATGACGGGACCGGGCAGCTCCTCCGCTCCGTCTCCCTCCGGCTGGGCTGTAAGTCAGCTCCCACGCGGGGGGCCGGGGGCCGGGCAGGGGCAGGACTGGGCAGGGGATGCCCCTTCTGGGACCTGACTGGACCCGCTTGTCACCGGGGTGAACGTGCTGCTTTCCACGCTGCCGGGAGGCCAGCTGTGCCGGGTGTTGGCTGCCTGCTCCATGGCCAGGGGATAGGCCTCAGCGGGCAGCCCTCCCATCCCTTCACACAGCCCCCCATGGGTGCCCTTGGCTCCATCGGGGACTTTAGTACCCAGCCCAGCGCCCCCTAGCAGCCGAAAGCCCAGGGTGTCGGGGCGGGAGGCTCTGGTTTGCTGGGGGCCCCTGGAGAGTCCCCTAAACGTCTCCTCCCTTCCGGCACCAGACCTGCCCGGGATCCCGTCCGTCACCTGCCGAGCTTCTGACTACGAGAATTTCTCCTGTTCCTGGACCCCCAGCGTGGAGACGTTCCTCCCCACCAGATACATCACCACCTACCGGTAGGGCTGGGCCATGTGTGCAGGGGGGGGATGCCATTCGCTTTGGGGTGTTAGCCACGGTGGCCTCAGCTCGGGGAACACCTTCGGTTCTCCCTGCAGACAGGATTCCCTGTCACGTCCTGGCCTCAAGCTCTGCGTAGCGTCCCTATGCACTGCGTTCCACCCCAGACTTGGCTGCATTTCAGGGGAGATGGAGAGTCCAACCTTGTTTATGAAAATGAGATGGGGCCATAAAAGTATTGTTGATGAATGACTCTGGGTTTGGCTGGAGACTTCTCATCCCCGGGAGGGTGGGCTGGGTTTGCAGGTGGGCGGGGATCAGAGTGACTGAAGTTTGCTGCCTGTCGCAGCCTCAGGAAGCGCTTTGGGGTCTGCTCGGATGAAAGATGTTGGGGAAATAAGAGAACCGTGTTTTTCATTATCACAGAGCTCTCAGTTATCCGACAGTGGGTCTTTGAACCCAGCCCTGCTTATTAAAACAGGCCGAGCGGCGTTTTCTGGGGGCTGCCGCTGGCTTGCTGCGGGGCGCATGCTTGAGGAATCCGTTTTCCTTCAGTTAAAACAACCCCAGAGCTGGGGGTTTGTGGCCAGGTGCCCTGGAGCCGCTTCAGTCCCGTGCCCGGAGCCCGGCTTTAACGAGGCAGAAATCCAGCCTGGGGCGGCTGCTGGCGGCGGTGGAAGTCGGAGCTGGGAAGGCCCCCTCCACGGCCCAGCGCCATCACCCCACCCCATGGAATGCTGGCTGGGCGAGTGGCGCGCTCCCCGGGCAAACCGCCGGGGGGCGGGGGTGAAATCTGCACAGGGATCGGTTTGGAAGCAAGGATGGAAAGCACCAGGAGTGTTGGAAAAGGCAAAGCCAGCTGCCAGGGAGTGGCCAAGTGCCTCTGTCTGCTCGTGTGAGAATGAAGTCATTCGATAGAAACGGATCAGATAGAATCATAGAATATCAGGGTTGGAAGGGACCTCAGGAGGTCATCTAGTCCAACCCCCTGCTCGAAGCAGGACCAATCCCCAATTAAATCATCCCAGCCAGGGCTTTGTCAAGCCTGACCTTAAAAACCTCTAAGGAAGGAGATTCCACCACCTCCCTAGGGAACCCATTCCAGTGCTTCACCACCCTCCCAGTGAAATTTTTTTTCCTAATATCCAGCCTAAACCTCCCCCACTGCAACTTGAGACCATTACTCCTCGTTCTGTCATCTGCTACCACTGAGAACAGTCTAGATCCATCCTCTTTGGAACTCCCCTTCAGGTAGTTGAAAGCAGCTCTCAAATCCCCCCTCACTCTTCTCTTCTGCAGACTAAATAACCCCAGTTCCCTCACCCTCTCCTTGTAAGTCATGTGTCCCAGCCCCAGTAGTGTGGGGCCCAAAACTGGACACAGTACTCCAGATGAGGCCTCACCAATGTCAAATAGAGGGGAACGATCACGTCCCTCGACTTATACATCCCAAAATGCCATTAGCCTTCTTGGCAACAAGGGCACCCTGCCGACTCATATCCAGCTTCTCGTCCACTGTAGATAGATGGGTGTGGCTGGGGACGGGTGGGTGAGTGTGTGGGTGGAGAGAGATGGGGGGTGGATGGATGGATGGATAGCTAGGTAGATGGGCGTGTGTCGGGACGGATGGGTGGAGAGATGGATGGAGAGAGTTGGGGGGTGGATGGAGGGCTGGAGAGATGGGTCTGTGTGGGACATAAGCCCTGAGGAGTCCCTAGCAGAGCTGTGCAGAAATGGGGGAGGCCGTTTTCCCGGGTGATTACCTGTTGCTGTCTGGGGCACCTTCCTGCCCCCCTGTAAGACGTGGGGACTCGGCGTCTGTTTCTGGAGCAGAGAACGTGCCCAGCCGTTGATTGGTTTCCATGTTCGGCTGCCAGGCCCCCCCGTGTTCGGAGCCCGTCTCTCTGCACCCGCCAGTGAGCTTCGGCCTGCCTCTGGCCTGGAGTCACTGACTTGTGGGGTCGGTTCCCGGCCTCCTCCAGCCCCGCCTGCCCAGGGATGCTCCATCGTGCTGTGAGCGGGGTGGGAGGTCCCTGGCTCGAGGAGCTGTACCCGCGCTGGCTGGGAGCGGGCCAGGGCACTAAGCGCATTGCTTGCCCCACTGCCGGGCATGTGCCTAGAGCCTCCGAGGGGCACGTATTGGGGGCACCTCGCCCCCGCCCAGCACCCTGGCTGTGCAGCCATGCCATGTGATTAGCGCTCTGGCCCAGTCAGATTTAGCAGGGATACATCTGCTCGCCTGGGAACTGCCCCCAGCTCACTGCGTAGCCACCCGCAGGGTGGGAGCTCCCCGGGGCCGGGCTGAGCCTTGGGTACGGGCAGCCCCCAGCACAGTCAGGGCCCAATCCTGCCTGGGGCCTTTGGGGGCCTGCGCAGTGCATTCGTGCTGATCGCTTTCCTCGTGGGCCTGGCTCTGCACTCAGGGGCCAAGGCGAGCAGGGCCCCGCCCCAGGCAGCGCGACAAGGGGAGTGAATGGTCGCAGTGCTTCGCTCCCGCAGCGTGCATCCCTCCCTCATTTTCAGTGTGCTGGCCACAGGAAGGTCGAGCGCATTAGCCCCATTCTGCGGAGGGGGAAGCTGAGGCACACTGGGTGGCACAGGGTGTTGGAGGCAGAGCGGGACTAGAACTCCTGGAGCGGCCCCCTGTCCGCTGAACCGCCCGGGGTGTGTAATGCGAGGCAGGGCGTAGGAGAGCAGGATGCTGTGTGTGTATCCGGGGGCTGGGGACCGGCTCGGAGCCATTTGCTCCCACACCTGGCGGGGGTGGGAAATGCCGCCCCGGAGCAGATTGAGGGAGGAACAGGGCACCGGGCAGGTTCCCAAAGAGCAGCCGCCCTGGGAGGCCGGGAGCAGGGTCTCAGCCGGGGTGGGGAGATCCTCCGGGCTGTGTGAGGGACACCGCTGAGCCCCTGGGGGAATAGAGCGGCTGCCTCAGCCAGGGGCCTGTCGCCTCTGTGAGGAGGTGTTGGGGCCCAGTGGGGACAGAGAATTCAGGGGCTCGACAGGGGCCCGGCACTGGGGTCAGGGGAGCGGCTCTCAAGTTACCCCAGAGCAAAATCAGGGCCCTTGTCCCCAGGCTGCTGCAGGGGCCCGATTCCGCCCCGGGGGAGCCGATCCCCACCACAGAGAGGAGAGCTGGACCCAGTGTCCAAGCCGCCTGGCTGGGGAAGCTGCCGTCCCGTCCTTCCCTGTGGGCGGCCTGTAATGGGAAAAGTCTCCCAGCCGGATCTTCCAGCTGCTCCTGCCCCAGGGCCGTGTCCAGTGCTCTGGGAGGGAGGATTTGCTCTCGGAGGTGAGCCTGGGCTCGGCTCCCCATGCTGCCACGGGAGGAAGGAAGCTGCGGGTCCCTTTGAAGCTGGGGAGAGCTGGTGCAGGGCTCCGGCCCCTCCTTCTCCCCTCCAGGCCCCCCTTTGGGCACAGGGTCAGTGCCTAGCTCCGGGCGGAGAGGGGGTTCCACGGGCGCCCAGAGGATGTGAAATCACCCAACCCCATCCCCGGGCAGGGGCAGAATCCCCCTCGGGGGGCGAATCCTGCAGGCTGACCTCTGTAGGCTGCAGACAGACACGGAGCATGGCCGGGGCTCACCCTGGGAAGCACAAGCCCCTGTTAGACCCTTCGTGGGACATCACCAGCCGCCACCACTAGCAGCCAGACAGCCCGGGCCAGTGCAATGCACGGGGGCCATGCACGGCAGGGTCTACCCCCGGTGGGGACGCTCCCAGGATTCCCAGACTTGCACCGGGGCGTGTGGACGTGTTACGTGACTCAGGGTTGGGGCCGGGGCAGGGCTGTCAGGTGACGAGGGGGCGAGGAGGCACCAGCTGGCTGCATTTGGGACAGTCGTTCCTCTTCACGCCTGGGCACTTTGCAAAGTGTCACCTGTGTGCTTCCCTCAGCACAGGCATGCAGCCACCTCTGGGGTGGAGCACAGCCGCTGTTGTCAGCACGGGGCAGCTCCACGCCGCCGGTTAGGCCAGGAAGTGACAAACTGCGGCCTGTTCCCAGGAACGGACGAGAGACCGAGCGGGATCCTCTCCCCCCGCTGGGTCCCGCCTGGGATCCTGGGGCTGACAGCTCTGCCCCCCGTGCTCGAATTACTGCTGCGGCCCTGCCCGAGGAACCTGCGGCCTAACCCTGGCACAGACCCGACGGCCTGGCACTTCGTAAATCGCGTGATGCGCTGCGCTCGCCCCCCGGGCGTGCGAGGGATGCGGCCAGCGGCACAGCGCCCCCTAGTGCCGCACTGCGGCCCGGGCACCTGCGTTGGCTCCGAGCGAGGCGCGCCCCCTGCTGAATCCATTCGGCCTCCCTGCAGTGCCCGGGGCTTCTCTCCAGCCCCTGCCTGCGACCCCCAACGTGTCTCTCAAGCTGGGTTTGGAAGCGTGCCGGGGAGCCAGGGCCAGTGACGGCCCCCCCTCCCCGCCTCTGCCCCCGGGCCCGGCCCCCTGGCCGGGTTTGCTGGCACGTTCCCAAAGCCCCGTCCTGGGCCCCGAGACTCACTGGCTGCCTTCCCGTTTCTCTCCACGACCAGGAAGAAATTGCTGATGGACAGTGAGAAATGGAGGTAGGACCCGGCTCCTCCCCTACCCGCTACAGCCCAGTCCCGGACCCTGATTGCCCGAGGGTGCCCGGGCCCCGGAATGGCTGGCACTGAGCCAGGGGCCCTGCTGTGCTTGCTGGAGCCCCCTGAATCCACCCCACAGCACCCACCGTACCCGTGATGCCCAGTGCCCAGCCTGGCATGGCACAAGCAGAATTAGCCGGCTGGTCTGCAGTGAGGCCGGGCCCGAACCCCCGTCCCGCAGGGCAGGCGAGGCACGTGGCTGGGCGGGGAGCTTGCCTGGCACTGCCCACTCTGGGGGGAGAAGGGGCTGGAGTCTCCGGAGCTGGCACCTACTGGGGCCAGTTTCCCCCTCCCCCCGGCCCCAGCCCCTGGCCAGGGACTCCGAGACCTGCCCTCAGTCCTGGACCCACGGCAGCCTGGCCAGCCCCTTGCCAGGGGCCCCGCCCCAGCCGCTCACCCCCGGCCCGCCGTGTCCGGCCTGCGGAGCCGGGTCCCTGCCTTACAGCCGGAGCCCGTACGCACGCTGCCCAAGGCCCAGTGCCCCCGATCCGGCCCCCACGCGTCATCCTGCAGCCCCCGCAGGAGTTTCCAGCCCGATAAACATCCTGGCCCGTTTCCTGTCGTGCCAGCACATGAGAACAAGGCTGTGGGGAATCCCCACCCAGCCCTGGCGCCCCACCTTCCTGCCACAGGAAGAAAAGGGGCCTGGCGCCAGCCCAGAGGCTCCCCGCTGCCCCCGGGGCTCTCTGCGCCATGGCCCCTGCCCCATCCCATGGCCTCGGTGCCCTGCCTTCCCTTTGCTGCTCCTCACCGGCTGCAGCTCCCGGGCCAGCTGCTCTGCAGGGCTGGTGTATTCGGGCCCTAGACCATGCCCAGGCTGCAGCTGCCAGTGCACGGGCCGTATGCATGCGGGGCCTGCCGCAGGATTTGCACAGACCTGCCTGTGAGTGTGCCATGCACGGGCCTGCATGCACGGGCCAGCCCCTCACAGGGGTGCGCCCGCACCCGGGTGCCTTTGTGACTCCCAGCACGGCTTTGCACGAGGGGCTTGGGGACCACATGGTGAGCAAAAGTCTGTGTGTGTGGCAGGGCAGGGCAGGGGGTTGCCTGGCGCATGCCCATCTAGACTGGCTGGCACAGTGCTTTAGTACAAAGGAGCCCCCTGTGCCTGCTCTTTGGGGGCAGTTGGGACATAGACACCCCCAGCTTTCCTGGTTTGCCATTCAGACCCTGTCTCAGCCTGCGCTGAAGGACCGGCCTGGCCAAGGTCACAGCTGCGTGGCACTTGGGCGCCATGGGTCCGGTGCCTTGGCGCCCCGTCCCGGCTGTGCTTGCTGTGTGGGCGAGAGCTTTTCACCCCGCAAAACAGCTGTGGCTCAGCAGCCTGGCACCGACTGCCCTGCGCTCTCGTCAGCAGGACCCAGCCCAGCCAGGTGGGGCCGTGCGTGCAGGACCCCGGGCACCCGCATGCCTGCAGCGTGCACAAGTGTGAGTTCTGGAGCTCCTACCGGCTGAACGTCACCGAGGTGAACCCGCTGGGCTCCAGCTTCCGGCTGCTCGACGTCACCATGCAGGCCATCAGTGAGTGCCAGCCCCCACCCCATGGGCACTGAGCAGGGCCCTGCCTGGCAGGCGGCCCCCACGGGCAGGCCGCTCCTTCCCCATGGCCCAGCCAGCCCTGGACTGTGGCTGCCAGCAAGGGGCCAATATAGGCCAAGCCTGGGGGCTGTGGCGAACCGGGCTGAGGGCTCTGGGGTCCTCCCCTGCCCTACGGCTGAGCCGCTCCCCACCCTGGGTAGAGCCCCCAGGGGAGCCCTTGGGAGGCAGCGGCCCAGCGGGATGGGCTCACGGTGCTGCCCATGTCTGTCCCGTCCAGTTAAGCCGGATCCTCCGGAAGGCCTGGTGGTGGAGCCGGTCCCGTCGGCCCCGCGGCGGCTGCGGGTTCGCTGGCAGTATCCGGCCTCCTGGCCCAAGCAGCCGCACTTCCAGCTGAAGTTCCGGCTCCAGTACCGGCCCGTCGCGCACGGCTCCTGGTCCATGGTGGAGACCGTGAACCTCTCTGAAGTCATCACCGACGCCTTCTCCGGCCTGGAGCACGTGGTGCAGGTTGGCGCCAAGGACTTCCTGGACGCCGGCAACTGGAGCGAGTGGAGTGCCGAGGCACGGGCCACGCCCGGGCCAGGTGAGGAGGGGCAGCCGGGGCGCCCAGGGCCAGGGCTGCGGGGACGGGGCAGGAAGGCATCTCTGGGGACTCTGCCGGGGGTCAGTCTCCTGAGCGTCTCCTGGGCCAGCACTTCTCACTGAAGGTTTTGCAACCCCCGCCCTGCTCTCCCCCCAGCCTGGTGCGGGATGATTTACCCTGGGATGATTTAGTTGGGAATTGGTCCTGCTCTGAGCAGGGGATTGGACTAGGTGACCTCCTGAGGTCCCTTCCAACCCTGATCTTCTATGATTCTATGACTCCTGCCCGGCTCTCCCGTGGCCTGGCACAGCCCCCGCCCTGTGGGACTGGATGTGGCCCCTGCCCCAAGTAACCAGACTCTCTCCTGCCGTCGCTTGCAGGCCTGACCGTGACGCCAGGCGACGAAGCCACCACCGACGCCGGCCTGGAGAGCCCGGCTGAGATGCCCTCGCTGGCCCCCAACCCTGAGCCCATCGGTGAGCGGACCCTTCGTAGCACTGACAGGGGAGCCAGCGAGGGCAACTGGGGCCCGTGGTGGAGGCTGGGGGCTGCGAGGGCAAGGTCGTGGCCTAGCCAGTGCAGCGGGCAGCGCCTGGCGGGTGGGAGCAAGGCCCCCCTGTGCCTGGCCGGGCACCGTGCCCACACCCAACCCGCACGGATTGAGGTGCCCAGGGCCAGCGAGCCAGCGTACAGACTGTCCCCCTCCTCTGGGTGAGGAGCTGCCCAGAGCAGGGGGAGCTGCGAGGAGGCGAGGTTTGCAATGGGGCAGCCGGGCTTGGCGGAATGAATGCCAGTCAGCATGGCACGGAAAGAGCTGCCCGGACGCTGTCCCTGTGAATGGGCACCTGCCTCTTTACCAAAGGCCAGGCAACTGGGTGCTCCTGGGTCTCTGATGAACATGTCAGGGGCAGGAGGGGGTGGCACTAACCTACCTGCCTAGTCCTCGCTGCGTGGTGTCGTGGAGCTGGTGGGATGCCCTGAGAGCTGTGGGCATCCCCTGGCAGCGACGTCCGTCTGTCCATCCCCGCAGATCGCAGCGACCCCATGGAGAAGGTCGCCATCCTGATCTCACTCGGGATCTTCTCTTTCTTCATCCTGGCTGTGGTTCTGGGCATCACCATCGCAGTCTGGTAGGTGCCCCACGCCCGTGGCTGGGACAGGCCCTTTGGCAGCACAGGGCGGGCAGGGGCTGGGGTGCTGGGCTCACCCTCTGAGCTCAGTCAGTCACCTCATGTGGGAACCGGGCGCAGGATGCTGGCTGCGGACAGAGGGCTCCGGCTGGAGCTCTCGGCTTTGCACTGACTCATGCCAGGCCCCGGGCATGTGGCAAGGGAGGGTGGCACCGCTAAGGAACCCCTCAAGCCAGAGCCTGCCAGGCATCGCGGGGACAAAGCCTGAACTGGCACTGCCCAGCCGTGCTCCTGGCACCCATTTCCCAGTCATCCCGTGGGCCTGTCTGTCGCCACCCCACTGCCAGCCGGCTGCATCCTGGCGCCCCCAGCCTGGGTCCTGCCGTTCCCCCAGCCTGCTGCGCTCGGCAGGGCCAAGCCTGGAGTGAGCAGAGCAGGGCCTGGCCTGGCCGGGAGAATTGTCTCCGGGCCGCAATGAGAGCTGGCAGTGGGTCTGGATCCCGTCCAGGCTGTGGGACCCCTCTGCCCCAGGGCCCCATGGCTCTGCCTGTGCAGCCCCCGGCCGGGGGTCTGGTTGTTCTCCTCCTTCCAGCCACCCCTGCTTGCTAGTCACCCCACAGCCTAGGGTCGCCCCACACCGCAGGGAACCTCCCACATGCCCCAGAGTCACCCCACACCCCAGGGAACCCTCCCATGCCCCAGGTTCACCTCACACACCAGGGAACCACCCCCCCATGTGCCCCAGAGTCATCCCACACCCAGAGTCACCCCACATGCAAGGGAACCCCCCCCATTTGCCCCAGGGTCATCCCATGGCCCAGAGTCACCTAGACCCAACTCCCAGGGGTTGGGGGGGCTAGATTCATTAGTGATCCCAGGGCCTGGGGGGAGCTGGGACGTTCCTGGGCACCAAGTACCAATCTTTGCTAAGAGGTTACGGTGTAAGGGGCTGCACCAGCTAGCCGGGTCCCCTCTGGGGATCTGTCCTGCCGGGCTGCGGGGGAACTGGCTGAAGCTATGGCCAACGCGTGGAGACTGCAGAGCACCACCAAACCCTCTGCTCTGCCCCCAGGCTCCGTCTGAGAAAACCCAGCAAAGATGAGACCAAGAAGCACGACTTCCTGGCAGCTGCCGTGCACATGAGGGCCCTGCCCAGTGAGTGACCTGGGGTCCGGGGAGGAGGGGGGCAGCGTGAGGCAGTGTTGGGTGGAGGGCATGGGGCAGCGTGCTGGCTGACGTAGGGCTGCACAAGGGGAGGGCGTGGGGCAGCGTACTGGCTGGCGTGGCGTGGGGCTGCACGGGGTGCTATGGGACCCCACGGCTCAGGGCGTGGGTACGGATTGGCGCTGCATGCCATGGCATGGACTGGCACAGGCTAGCAGAGGGTGGCAGTGGGCTACCAGGCCATGGGGACTGGGCAGTATGTGGGCCCTGTACGGCCGGGTGCGGGACGTCAGGACGGTGCGGGTGAGGAGGGCATGCGGTGACACGGGGGCATGGAACAGGAGGGCAGGGAGACCCCCGCTGATGGCTCAGACAGCCGGGGGGCAGCGGGTTGGTGGATAAGAGCTGGGGCGAGGCCGGGGGGCAGTGTCTGCACGGAGATGGGGGACGAGCGGCCGGGCACTGCCCCATGGGCAGGGCGGTTCTGGCTGACAATGGGCGTGGGGCAGTGCTGACCAGTGAGGGGGGGGTCCCTGAGCCCCTCCCCCTGCAACCTGCTCTCTCTCTCTCTCCGCAGAGGCCCAGATCTTGTAGCAGGACCTGCAGACACTGCCCGCCTGCCCGCCCACCCGCCCAGGACTGTGCGGTCTGCCCTTGCCAGCGCCTTGCCCGGACCCCAGGACAGACTCTCGCGGGCTCCTGAGGGAGACGGGCCCGGCTCTCGGAGGGCACTGCCTGCTCCCCGGCAGCAGCAGGGGCAGGCGATGGGGTCGGTGCCATGGTCCGGCCCTGTGCCCGGGTCCTGCCGTTGGCGCCAGCGTGTGGACCTGAGCCGGATCCGCGCCCAATGGGGGGCGAGGCGGGGGCATCCCTGGGGCGTCCGCAGAGCTGAGGAGCCCAGGCTCATGGACAGGGGACCCGGGGACCCCAACCCAGGCCAGGCACGTGGCTGAGGTCCTGGCGGATCCGTGGACATTGGGAGGCCGGGCTGGGGGTGCTGGCGGGCGTGTGAGGGTGACACTGACCCCTCCCCACCCTGAACCCCCCCTCCAGTGGCTGGGAGGACTCCCCCTCCCATCCCTCCCCTGGGGCTTGTCCAGCCCCTCCGGGCAGCGCCCTGGGATCCCAATAAAGGGGGTTGTGACAGCAGGGTCCAGGCCGGCTCTCTCTGCACAGCGCCAGGGGGCAGCTCCGCTGGGGGTCAGAGCCAGTGGGGGATGGGCTGGTTATTGCTCAACCCCCCGGAAGAGAGGCCTGAGGGGGGGCCGCCAGCCTTCAGGCCCCCCCGCCAGCCCTGCCTCTGCTTGTTCCAGGTGCCATGGGGCTGAGGGGGGCTCTGAGTCCCTGGCGCCATGGGGGTTGCTTTGCCCTGACAGCTGGACCCCGGCACAGTGGGAGCAGCCCAGGGGCTCCCCCAGGGGAGGTTTGATGGGGCTGCCCTTGCCAGCCAGAGGGGCTCAGGGCAGGGGGGCAGCAGGGGTGAGGGGTGGCAGCAGCAGTTTCCCCCCCCCGCCCCCGTAGAGGTTCTGCCTGGACCCACTCTCCCAACGCTGGGTAATGGCTCCCACATGTTGGCTCCCGGCTGGGGCTGCAGCCCGGCCTGGGCAGCCAGCGGCCCAGGGCCACAATCACATCCAGATGGGATGGAACGTGCCAGAGCTGAGAGCCTGGCGGGGAGCGGGAGGAGCTGGGGGCGCGGGGCGGGGGGGAGAACAGGGCAGGGAAGGGGGCGCTGGCCCTGGGCTGGGGGGGTGTTGGGGGAGGGGGTGCTGGCCCTGGGCTGGGGGGTGCAGCGGGAGGGGCGCTGGCCCTGGGCTGGGGGGTTCTGGGGGAGGGGGCGCTGGCCCTGGGCTGAGGGGTGTTGGGGGAGGGGGTGCTGGCCCTGGGCTGGGGGGTGCAGCGGGAGGGGCGCTGGCCCTGGGCTGGGGGGGAGGGAGGAGGAGGCGCTGGCCCTGGGCTGGGGGGTGTTGGGGGAGGGGGTGCTGGCCCTGGGCTGGGGGGTGTTGGGGGAGGGGGTGCTGGCCCTGGGCTGGGGGGTGCAGCGGGAGGGGCGCTGGCCCTGGGCTGGGGGTGAGGGAGGAGGAGGCGCTGGCCCTGGGCTGAGGGGTGTTGGGGGAGGGGGCGCTGGCCCTGGGCTGGGGGGTGCAGCGGGAGGGGCGCTGGCCCTGGGCTGGGGGGGAGGGAGGAGGGGGCGCTGGCCCTGGGCTGGGGGGTGTTGGGGGAGGGGGTGCTGGCCCTGGGCTGGGGGGTACAGCGGGAGGGGCGCTGGCCCTGGGCTGGGGGGTGCAGCGGGAGGGGCACTGGCCCTGGGCTGGGGGGGAGGGAGGAGGAGGCGCTGGCCCTGGGCTGGGGGGTGTTGGGGGAGGGGGCGCTGGCCCTGGGCTGGGGGGTGCAGCGGGAGGGGCGCTGGCCCTGGGCTGGGGAGGAGGGAGGAGGAGGCGCTGGCCCTGGGCTGGGGGGTGTTGGGGGGGGGGGGTGCTGGCCCTGGGCTGGGGGGTGCAGCGGGAGGGGCGCTGGCCCTGGGCTGGGGGGGAGGGAGGAGGGGGCGCTGGCCCTGGGCTGGGGGGTGTTGGGGGAGGGGGCGCTGGCCCTCGGCTGGGGGGTGCAGCGGGAGGGGCGCTGGCCCTGGGCTGGGGGGGAGGGAGGAGGGGGCGCTGGCCCTGGGCTGGGGGGAGCTGAGGGCGAGGTGGGGCAGAGGCAGCTGGCAGCCATCAACAGATCCAGCCAGGCAGCGGGACCAGGGGTGGGGCAGGGTCACCCCAGCGAGGCCTGAGGCAGACGGGAGGAAAGGGTGGGAGGGAGCTGTGGATTGTGGGGCTCCAGTGGGGTTATCCTGGGGGGCAGGAAGGGGGACATGGGGGCTCCTGAATCCCCCCGGCCCAAGCCCCCGGCTCCTCTGCCTCAGCGTAGGCCCAATGTGGCTCCGGCAGCGCCTCGCGCCCTGTGCGTGGTGGCAGCCGCTCCAGGTGCCAAGCCACGTTCGGGGGCCCCTCTGCTCAGGGGTATGGGGGGGCCCTGGTGCGGACTCTGGGCACAGGGTCTGGCTGGCCCAGCACCTGCTGAGGTTGGAAGGGGTCTGGGCTGCCCGGCCCTGCTGAGAGCGGAGGACTGGGCTGGGTGCAGTGCCTGGCAGGGCGGGTGGGCGCCCCAGGAAGGCCGGGGTGTATGCTCAGGGAGGCGTCCTGGGGCACACCCTGGGAGTGGGCATGCAGCACTGCTGGAGGGTATCCGCACGGTGCTCAAAGGGACTCTGTGCCTAGGTGCCACCTTGGGTTGGGCACCCTCGGGCTCTACACCTCGTTAACACACCCCAGCTAATTGGGGCAAAGCCAGGAGCAGAGCCAGCATGCTGGCTCCCCCGATGGCTCTGCGGTGGCATTTCACAGGCTAACACGGTCCTGGCCGCGCACCTGCTGCCCCAGCCGGGCGAGGGATGCAGGCCATGGCTATCCCGAAAGCTGGCCTCCTGCTCTCCCCATCCCACCACGGGCACAGGCTCTGGCCAGGCTCCGGAGCTGCACCCAGATTGCCACCCCTCCAGGAGGAGAGGCTGGGGCAGGGATCTCTGCTGCAGGCCCTGGCTCCAGGAGGCTGCTTTGCTGTCGTGTTACAGGCAGGGCCTACCACGGGCACCTGGCAGGGGGCACTGAGGACAGGGAACTGCAGAAGCCCTGGCTCACAAGTGGGCAGCCCTGGCTTCTCAGACAAGGTCAGCTCCCAGACTGCTGCACTGGGCAGCACAGCATGGGGAGGAGGTGACCAGCCCTCTGTGGAGAAAGAAGTGGTTCGGGAATATTTAGAAAAGCTGGACGAGCACAAGTCCATGGGGCCGGATGCGCTGCATCCCAGGGTGCTAAAGGAGTTGGCAGATGTGATTGCAGAGCTCATAGTGATCGGGGGAGGTCCTGGATGACCGGAAAAAGGCTAATGTGGTGCCCATCTTTAAAAACGGGAAGAAGGAGGCTCCGGGGAACTACAGGCCAGTCAGCCTCCCCTCAGTCCCTGGAAAAATCATGGAGCAGGTCCTCAAGGAATCAATTCTGAAGCACTTAGAGGAGAGGGAAGTGATCAGGAACAGTCAGCATGGATTCACCCAGGGCAAGTCATGCCTGACTAATTGCCTTCTATGACGAGATAACTTTGTCTGTGGATGAAGGGAAAGCGGTGGACCTGTTGTTCCTTGACTTTAGCAAAGCTTTTGACACGATCTCCCACAGTATTCTTGCTAGCAAGTTAAAGAAGTCTGGGCTGGATGAATGATCGTCGGGCTCAGCAGGTAGTACTAAACTGGGAGGAGAGGTAGATACGCTGGAGGGGAGGGATAGGATACAGAAGGACCTAGACAAATTGGAGGATTGGGCCAAAAGTAATCTGATGAGGTTCAATAAGGATAAGTGCAGGGTCCTGCACTTAGGACGGAAGAACCCAATGCACAGCTACAGACTAGGGGCCGAATGGCTAGGCAGCAGTTCTGCGGAAAAGGACCTAGGGGTGACAGTGGATGAGAAGCTGGATATGAGTCAGCAGTGTGCCCTTGTTGCCAAGAAGGCCAATGGCATTTTGGGATGTATAAGTAGGGGCATAGCGAGCAGATCAAGGGACGTGATCGTTCCCCTCTATTCGACATTGGTGAGGCCTCATCTGGAGTACTGTGTCCAGTTTTGGGCCCCACACTACAAGAAGGATGTGGATAAATTGGAGAGAGTCCAGCGAAGGTCAACAAAAATGATTAGGGGTCTAGAACACATGACTTATGAGGAGAGGCTGAGGGAACTGGGATTGTTTAGTCTGCAGAAGAGAAGAATGAGGGGGGATTTGATAGCTGCTTTCAGTTACCTGAAAGGGGGTTCCAAAGAGGATGGCTCTAGACTGTTCTCAATGGTAGCAGATGACAGAACGAGGAGTAATGGTCTCAAGTTGCAGTGGGAGAGGTTTAGATTGGATATTAGGAAAAACTTTTTCACTAAGAGGGTGGTGAAACACTGGAATGCGTTACCTAGGGAGGTGGTAGAATCTCCTTCCTTAGAGGTTTTTAAGGTCAGGCTTGACAAAGCCCTGGCTGGGATGATTTAACTGGGAATTGGTCCTGCTTTGAGCAGGGGGTTGGACTAGATGACCTTCAGGGGTCCCTTCCAACCCTGATATTCTATGATTCTATGATTCTATGATTCCATGATCAAGGGCTCCACGTCTAGTTGGCAGCTGGTATCAAGCAGAGTGCCCCAAGGGTCAGTCCTGACAAAGCCCTGGCGGGGATGATATAGCTGGAGTTGGTCCTGCTTGGAGCAGGGTGTGGGACTAGATACCTCCTGAGGTCCCTTCCTCCCCTGATCTTCTCTGAGTGCAGGGCATCCAGGTGCGGTTGGTGGGGAAGGGCAGGACTCTGCTCCATGCTGCTGGGTCAACCTTAGAGCCCCTTGAATGCTCACGGGCAGGGGTCCCAGTGCTGACTGTTCCCCAGGCCGCCTCTGCCCTGCCTCACTGGGGGGCTCGTCTAGGCCCCTCGCCCCGCTGCAGCCAAGGAAGCGCTGAGCAGAGAAGCAATGGGCATGGGCATCGGCTGGGGCACGCACCCCGGGGTCCCTCTCAGCCAGCAGCTGGGCGCCAGCACTGAGCACGACACCCCAAGTCACCCCTTGTGCCTGGCCAGCCCAGCCCCCCCGGGGGCCCGGCTCTGCAGTGCCACGTGCGCCCTGCTCCCCACAACGCCCCATCCAAGGCTGCGCTGCCCTCTCTGCTGGATGCTGCATCGCCCTCGTGCCGCCTGGCCCGGTGCCCCAGCCCCACGGGGTGCTGGGAGTGGGCATCTCGGGCTGTTCCCTCGAAGCTTGGGGGTCTCTGGTCCTGGTTGGAGACGCCCCGGCTCCGGTAGCCACTGGGCGTCAGCCTGGTGCCCAGGGGGGCAGTGAGCCGACGTCCGAGCTAGCGCAGGCTGCAGCTGTGCACACACCATGTGTGAATACAGGGACCGGCTCTGGGTGCCTGTGGCTGCTGGCGTGGGGTGGGGAAGGGGCCAGCGGGACGGAGCGGCTGGGGTCAGACGGGTGGTGATGGGGCACTTAGACCTTGCCTGAGCCATTGCCTCAGCTCTGAGCTCTCCGGCCTTTCCTTAGCAGGCGCCCGGATACCAGGGGAGTGCCCCCTTGGCCGCTTGCAGGGCCGGCCTGCCTGTGACCAGGCGGAGCCATGCCCTGTTACAGCCCTGGCAGGGCAGGGGGCACCCAGGCTGCTGGGAATGGAAAACAACCTCGTCCTGTTCCCAGCGCCAGCTCAGCCCCGTGAGTGTCTGGCAGGTGACGGCACCTAACTCCCTTTGAGGATCCGGGACATAGTCACTCTGTGCCTCAGTTTCCCTATCTGTACCATGGGGCTTACAGCCCTGCCCCGCCTCCCAGGGGTGTAGCTGCATTAGAGAAGAGTTCCTTAGATCTCCAGAGCACTAGCAAGCCCCGTGTGTGAGGCCCCTGACGCTGAGGAAGAATTGTGCTAAGAGAAAATCCTTCAGTGTGAGCAGTGAACCAACAGCCTCTCCCTTCCCTCGGTACCTTCTCCCCAAGGCATGCAAAGCCCTGCGCAAACGCCTTCCCCAGCCGGCACCAGCATTTGCACGGGCTAGCCCCGGCTCTGGGGGCAGGGCAGGGGCAGAGACAGCCCCTGCACGAGGGCTCACGCACTGCGTTCCTGGGCCCCCATGGCGATGTTCATAAAGGTCTCTTGCTAGTGGGTGGCACCGAGCGACTGCACCCCCTGGGCAGAAAGTGCCCAGAGTGACCCAGCAGTGGTGCTGGGGTGGGAGGGGCTCCCAGGGGCCCTGACTGCCAGCCCACAGCTCCAAGCCAGCAGCTTGCTGCCTCTTGCCTGGACAGACGGGGCTCTGAGTCCCGTGGTGGGGCCGCTGAGCGGGCCAGGGCAGCCCCTACCAGCAGGTGTGCCATTCCTCAGTGCCACGCTGATGGGTGTGGATCCAGGACCACGTCCCCAGCAGGCTGGCTCCTGGGCTCTCTGCTTGTCACTCGAATATGAGCCCCTGGCTGGGTCCCTCTGCACGCAGGGCGGCTGGGGCATCTGCTCACCGGAGTGCCAGGAGTGCCAGCCACAGTGTCATCCTCCCAGGGCAAAGCCCGGGCAATGCACTCCAGCACCCAGCTGGCCCTGGGCCGCCGGCTCAGCGCTCACAGTCGGGGGCCCGAAGTGCCCTCTAAGCTGCGCGGCCATGCTGCCACGCAGAAGCCTATTCAGTCCCCGCAGGTGCTCAGGGCTGCGGCCCGGAGAGACTCCTCTGCCCTAGCCCTGGTCCCGCCACGGCCGGGGGAGAGGTGCTGCAGCGGGCAGATGCTCCTCTCCCTCCTCAGTCCAGGGCTGCTGCAGTGAGAGAGAGCCGAGGGGGATCCTTTCTCCCTGCCGGAGCCCTGGGGCAGTCTGCGCCCCAAACCCCACATCCCTGGCCCCACCCCAGAGCCAGCACCCCTCACTCCCTGCACCCCAACCTTCTGACCCTGCCTGGAGCCCCTCATCCCCACCCTGGAGCCCTCAGAGCCCTGCACCCCAAACCTCTGCCCCAGCCCTCAGCCCCCTCCCCCGCTCCAAATCCCTTGGCCCCACCCCCACCCCATGCATAGGGAGGGGATGGGTCACGCAGGGTCGGGTCACACCTCCCCTCCGTGTTGCTGCAGGTAACATTCATTCCGCCCAAGGGTGGGAAAAGTTAGAGGGAGCCCTGGGGGCAGCCCCCGGCAATGGGGCGTCACCTGGGGCTGGGTGCCAGAGGGCCCTCGCCAAGCTGGGGGCGCTCAGAGAGGAGCAGTGACTGGCACAAGGGCCTGCCGCTTTCTGGGCAGGGGGCAGAGCCCGGGTAAGCCAGTGACTGGACCTGGTGACGCGAGAGGTGGCAAGTCAGAGCCACTCAACAGGGGAGCTGGTCCTGGAGCCCCAAAGGGCAGCGCTAGGAGAACTGGGGGAGGGGACTAAGGGGCTCCTGGAGGGATGAGGCTGGCAGAGGCGTATGAAGAGCATCGCTTGGGCCGTTCACCTTAGCCCGGCCGGTGCCCTGCGGAGTGGCCTGGGGGGCGCAGACCAAGGCAGGTCCAGTTGGGACCCAACGGAGCGACAGCTGACGGGCGTGTGGCCAGCCCCAGCCAAGCACTTCAACAGGGCTTCTTCCAAAGCAGGGCTCAGCGGGGCCCTCCCTGGGCTGGGGCCCTCCCTGGGCTGGGGCCGGTGCTTCTCGGTCAGGGGCCGGGGGCCCTTTGCACCCCAAATAGTCCCCTTGGGCAGGGGGTGGGGAGTCTGTCCCATGTGCGCGCGTGTGTGCACGGGTGTGTGTCACAGCACATGGGGGCCAGGCCGTGCTCTCGCACTAGGATTGACTCCGTGCTTTAAAGGCTGCAGGTCTTAGGGGGGAGCCGCATGCCACGTGGCTGCAGCCAGGCTTTGTGCAGCCAGCGCCCTCTGCCGTGCACGTGCTGTGAGGCTGGGGACGCTGGTGTGCACACGTGCGGGGCCTTGGCGTGGGCTCCAGAACACCAGCAGGCTGCCTCCACGTGCGAATTCCTGCTCCCGCCAGGCCCGGGCGGCGGGCTGGGCTGGCGCGGGCTGCTGACTCCGGCGGGCGCAGGGCGGGGCCCTCCCTACCCATGCACAGAGCTCGGCCGGCGAGCTGTAAGGCGAGACCAGCTCTCATGGGCTCAGGCAGGGCGAAGTCATGTACCCAGAGCCTGCCCCACAGCGCTGGCCTTTCCTCCTGCCCCCCGGGCTGCTGGTGACACCTCCCTCAGTGCTCCCTTGGCCGCCCCATCACCAGCCATGCCCCCCTCATGCGTGGAAACGCTCCCTAAACCCCCTCCGCAGCCACGGCCCTCCGGCCGATATCCTCCCCACACCTGCACCATGGGAGGCAGGTCCTGGCTGGGGCACATTCCCCCCAGCTTGTGTTATCCCCCTCACTCATGGCACGGCCATGCTCCAGCCTGCCAGCTCTCCAGGCCTGGGGCCTTGGCTTTGAAGGCTCTGTAGAGCCCCGGGCACACCTGGGGGCGATGCAACTCCACCCTACTAGCCATGCTGGCCCCTGCTCAAACACCAGCAGCTGAGCCTTGTTTCCATGCAGCTGGTGCTGGCTTGGAGCCTGACACCCCTTCCTGGAGGCCAAGCTGCTTGGCTTATAAACACGTAGCGTGAGGCCCACCAGCCCCCCGTCTGCCTGAGCCACGTGTACGTTTTTTACAGTGCTATATAGCTGTGACGGAAAGGGCTTGGCGGCAGGCCGTGGCTCAATGGGACCCCCGCGGAGTCTGGCACACGAGGCGCCCGCCTGGCAGCGCTGCAAAGTGAAAGCAGCCCTCAGCCCGGGGGAGGACCGATCTCGTGCAGCCGTGCCATACACAGCACCCGCCCGCAGTGCATGGGCTGCTCGGCGCTGGGGTGGGCCGCCTGGCTCCAAGCACGACAGAGGTGTGCCACTTTGGGCCAGCTGGGACTCTGCCCCTGAACTGGGCATCTCAGAGCCGAGGTCCGTGCTCGTGGTTTGGGATGCGCCACGAACACCTGGGTCGGACGGTTCGGCAAGCTGTTCTAGAGCCCCAAAGGGGGCCGGTTCTGCCCAGCAACTCCTGTGCACCCCCTGCCCCCAGCACGGTCTGGCCAGCTTTCCAGCCGGGACAGCTCCCATGTGTCAGCTCCCAGCTGCACCCGGTGTGAGAGCGCTGGGCAGACTGGCACAAGAACTGTCCTGAGAACCTGCAGGGCTCGCTGGGGAGAACTGGGCTGAGCCCCCCCACAGCTCATCTCCTCAGGCCACTAGAAGCCCAGAGCCGGGGCCACGTGGGCAGGACTCACACCAGACAGCCTCTCTGGCCATCACCCCCCAGCTGCCCGTCCCCCCATGCACAGGAGCTCGGCCCTTCCCTGGCAGCTAGCCCACAGCGGCACCGGGGAGGGATTGTGCATTTGCTCCTGGGGATTGTTCCTCTGCCCTGCCCAGGACTGCACCAGCCCTGGCCCAGGGCCTTAGCCAACTCTGGTTTGCTTTAAGCTGTTTAGGCAGCCGCTGGGATTCCACCTCACAAACCTGTCCCCTCCGCCCCCTCATGGGTGCCCAGCTGCTCAGCCAGTTTGTGCTATGCCCACTCACCCCGCAGGGCTGCTAAGGGCCTCCCTGGATCCTGCCCCGGAGGCTGATGGGTGTCTGGGTGAGCCGGCCGGGCGTGGGAGGGGGGCCGGCGATGGCAGGGGGCACAGCATCTCCCTGGAGGAGGCTGGAACACAGCCGGGCTCCAGGCCTGACCATCGGCCTGGCAGAGAGAGAGCCTGTGGTGGGGAACTCCCCTGGCACGCGTGTGAGAGGGGCACGGACTCTCCCGGTATATATACGGTCAGGGCGCTTTGGAAACGTCCCCTTCGTAAGGGACAAGAGGAGGAGAGACCTGAGCAAGCCCCGTGGGGAGCGGGGTATCGGCCCAGAGACGGGGCGCTTTACCCTGCACCCAGAATAATGTCAAGGACCCGAACAGCGGCTGATGCCCCTGGCACAGCGCCTCCCCCTCCTGGAGCAGGCAGGTACTGCAGCAGGCAAGCCCTGCATGGGATGGGTCAGAAACAGAGCCCGATTCGGGGCAGAGAAGCCTTGCACGAGCTGTGGTGTCAGGTGCTTTAATCCTGGGGGTGCTGCGGGCCGGAGAATCCCCGTTGCTCAGGCTGTGGGACGGTGGCTCAAGGTGGGCCGAGGGGCAGAAGCTGCGCTCATCAGGGTCAGGGGAGATGCAAATAGAGACGGCTGGGCCAAGTGCAGCCGCACGGGTCTGCGTATAAATCTGGGGGAGGGGCTGGGGCCTGGAGCTGTGGACCCGGATCCCACGGCTCGCCCCCGGTCACAGCGAGCTGTAAAGAACAGGAAGAGCCCATTAAAGCAGCCCCAGTTCTGACCTCCCCCTGTCCCCAGCATCCCCCCTTCCCCAGGCCCTGCCTTGGGCCCGTTCCCAGCACCCCGAGACCTCCACATCCCCCTTCTTGTGAGACACACACCACTCCTCATGCACTAGGGAAGCTAGTGCAAGGGCATGCCCCAGCTGGGATGGGGGGGCTGCCTTAACCCCCCCCAGCACGTCAGAGCTTGCTGTCCGGCAGGATCCTGCCGCGCTCTTGGAGTCATAGCTTCACAGACCCCCAGGCCAGAGCGGCCCATTGTGGCCAGCCAGGCTGCCCTCCGGCCTAGCACCCCCAGACCTGCCCGGGAGAATCCCTTCCGCCGAGCTTCTACCCCAGTGTTCACAGCCTTTGGGGCTGGTGACCCGCTTTGGACTTAAGAAAAATCATGCCCCCCCCACTAGAAAAATTGTGACGACCCCCCCCCCCGCCCACCACCACCTTCAGCCCCCCTCGGGGCACAGGGCTTGGGGCTTCAGCCCAGTGTGGGGCTGAAACCCGTAAATTAGCTTGGGGGGTGGGGCTGTGGCATGTGGGCCCAGGCAATTGCCCTGCCTCCTACTCCCCTAATGCCAGCCCAGCTTGCAACCCCTCTAGGCCCCTGCCACGGCCCCAACCCCCGTCTTCGCCAGCCAGCCAATCGAGCTATAAATGGCCAGCGAAGGAGAAGCCCCCACGGCCCTCGCTCTTGCTCCAGTGGGTAATTCTCACTGTCAGAAATGTACACCTCGTCTCCAGCCTGAACCTGTCGGGGTGAGACCTGCCCCGGCTAGACTGAAGAGCTCGTTAATGAACAGTCCCCATGTGGGTGCGCTCAGACGGGGATCAAGTCACCCCGGAGCCTTCTCCGTGCTCAGCTAACCAGCCTGAGCTCCGCGAATCTCCCACCGTAAGGCAGCTTTCCAGTCCTTTACTCATCCTGGGGGCTCTTCCCTGACCACCCTCCAACTTACCAACATCCTTCTGGAACTGTGGGCCCCAGACCTGGACCCAGGATCCCAGCAGCGGCCGCACCAGAGCCAGGTACAGAGGGAAAATCACCATGTGAGGCTTCCCTTTGTTCCCTGCGTCCCCTCCCCTCCCCAGCAGGGAGTCACCTGTGTGTCGAGGGCGGGGGGTGCAGGGCCAGGCAGTCACTACGTACCCCTTCACGGCTGCACCCGCTTCCCTCTCCTCCACATCCGGAGCCAAGGGAAGAAGTAAAAGCAGCCCCAGTAGATTCTGGAAAATCCACAGGCAGGAGAAAGCAATGTTATTATTAGCTGTATTATTGTAGGGCCTAGTAACCCCAGCCATGGGCCAGAACCCCAGTGTGCTAGGCACTGTACAGCCACAGGGCAAAGACGGCCCCTGCCCCACGGAGCTTACAATCTATGTATGGTTGGATGCAGGTGCTGACATCTTATCTGTAGATAGATACTATTGGATGGATGGGTCAGAGGGTGGAGCTGGATGGTTCAGTGGGTGGAGCTATGTGGCTGGATCAGGGGGTGGAGCTGGCTGGTTCAGTGGGTGGAGCTATGTGGCTGGATCAGGGGGTGGAGCTGGCTGGTTCAGTGGGTGGAGCTATGTGGCTGGATCAGGGGGTGGAGCTGGCTGGTTCAGTGGGTGGGGCTATGTGGCTGGATCAGGGGGTGGAGCTGGATGGTTCAGTGGGTGGGGCTATGTGGCTGGATCAGGGGGTGGAGCTGGCTGGTTCAGTGGGTGGAGCTATGTGGCTGGATCAGGGGGTGGAGCTGGATGGTTCAGTGGGTGGAGCTATGTGGCTGGATCAGGGGGTGGAGCTGGATCGTTCAGTGGGTGGAGCTATGTGGCTGGATCAGGGGGTGGAGCTGGATGGGTCAGTGGGTGGGGCTATGTGGCTGGATCAGGGGGTGGCGCTGGATGGTTCAGTGGGTGGAGCTATGTGGCTGGATCAGGGGGTGGAGCTGGCTGGTTCAGTGGGTGGAGCTATGTGGCTGGATCAGGGGGTGGAGCTGGATGGTTCAGTGGGTGGAGCTATGTGGCTGGATCAGGGGGTGGAGCTGGCTGGTTCAGTGGGTGGAGCTATGTGGCTGGATTGGGGGTGGAGCTGGATGGTTCAGTGGGTGGAGCTATGTGGCTGGATCGGGGGTGGAGCTGGATGGTTCAGTGGGTGGAGCTATGTGGCTGGATCAGGGGGTGGAGCTGGCTGGTTCAGTGGGTGGAGCTATGTGGCTGGATCAGGGGGTGGAGCTGGCTGGTTCAGTGGGTGGAGCTATGTGGCTGGATCAGGGGGTGGAGCTGGATGGTTCAGTGGGTGGGGCTATGTGGCTGGATCAGGGGGTGGAGCTGGCTGGTTCAGTGGGTGGAGCTATGTGGCTGGATCAGGGGGTGGAGCTGGATGGTTCAGTGGGTGGAGCTATGTGGCTGGATCAGGGGGTGGAGCTGGATGGGTCAGTGGGTGGGGCTATGTGGCTGGATCAGGGGGTGGAGCTGGCTGGTTCAGTGGGTGGAGCTATGTGGCTGGATCAGGGGGTGGAGCTGGATGGTTCAGTGGGTGGAGCTATGTGGCTGGATCAGGGGGTGGAGCTGGATGGTTCAGTGGGTGGAGCTATGTGGCTGGATCAGGGGGTGGAGCTGGATGGTTCAGTGGGTGGGGCTATGTGACTGGATCAGGGGGTGGAGCTGGCTGGCACATGCTCCCCCTACACATGGAGAGCGTCCTGGATGCTGACATCCTAAGTAACAACCCCCGTGGCAGGTGTCCTGACTTGCAGGGCCAGGAGAGCCCCGTCTGTGTAGCCTGGCCTGGCAATAGCTAGGCTGATGGTGACCGTGCACAGAGCTCTCCGGGCTGCAAGCCCCTGGGAGGGAGGGATGGGGCGAGCTCGGGTGTACCAAGGGGGCATAGCTAGGAGTGATGGGGTGGGATTATGAAAGGGAAAACCCAGGCTGCCTCTCAAGGCGCACGGCCCGAATGCAGGATGGAGCGAGCTGCGGCCCCCTCTCCCAACGGGAACAATGGGGTCCCCCCCACCTGGGACAGCTAAACCCCAACTAGACAACACCCATCTCGCTGCGGCGGTGGCAAGCTGGGAGATGGGCTAGCTGCGCTACCGGGTCCTGGGATCTGTGCCAGCGTCCCATGGATTGCACATTACTGCACATCCCCTCCGTCCTCCCGGGCGCTCAGCTCTGCACCCATCCCCGGGGTAGCTGTGCATGGTGTCGGAGCAATGAGTGGCCATACTGACCCCTCCCTGCTGTCACCCGAACCGTCACACGCCTGCCCCCGGCTCTCTGGGAGTGGCAGACCCCACCCCCCCGGGCAGTATCTCCACCAGCCGCGCCGCCGGCCCCACTGCGTCTGACAGCGGGCTAGCCTCGCGGACACTCACTCCTCCTCGTCGGGCTCACCCGGCAGCTGCCAGCGCTCCGCCCCCGGCTCCTCCTTCCCCGCCATCAGCTCTCCTGCCTGAAGAACAGAGCTCTCCTAGAGGGGCACCTGGCGCCCAGCGCCTCTGGCCGCGCCATGTGCTGGGAGTGTGGCGTGGGGTGAAAGCAGCAGCAGACCCGCCGGGTTTAGCAGCGGCCCAGGGCCGTGGAGCCAGCCCGGTCTGTCCCTGCAGAGTGCCCCGGGGCAGGGCAGAGCACGGAGCGGGTCAGGGGGACGGTGCTGGGAGCAGTGAGAGCCGGGTCAAGGAGCACAGCTCCCTGCCTTGGAGGAGAGCGAGCTGGCCTGTGGCTTGGCCGGAATAGCCCCGTGGTTCGGGGAGGAGGGGAAGGGGCTGCCAGGGGCCTTTGCGCTGGGGTGGCCCAGCTTGGCCCCACTCTCCTGTGTCGATGCCGGGCAGGGGGACTGTCAAGGGCACAGCAAGCACCAGTCCTAGCGGGGTCAGGGAGGGCGGAGCAGTGGAGGTGAGTTTCTAGAGGACCCCTGGGCGGGGGGCTCCTCTATGACACTAGCTGGGATGAAGGTTTCCACTCACACACTGGAGAGCCACGTCCATCGCTCGATAGGCCTCCCGCGGGCCGCGCACCAGCCTCTGCAAGGCAGGGACCTTGGTCAGCTCCCTGCACCGTGGGAGGCCGGGTCAAGGGAGGAGGGCAGGAGAGCTCCAGGGGCCCAGCCCCTGTGGCCCACAACCTGCTGGGGCACCAGCGCCTGGACCCCACCATGCCAGAGCCCCGGACTGCTCAGTTCAGGGGGAGACAGCCCTGCTGGGGACCAGCTGCTGTTGCCAACAGGGACAGCTGCCAGCTAATTCCAGGGCACTCGTGCGGTGGAGGGAAGGGGTAACACCTCACCCTGAGCGCTGGGCACCCCCAAACAGTGCTGCCCGGAGGGAGGAGCAGCGTCTGCAGGGAGGGGGCCTGGTGGCTGTTGGCAGGAGGAGAGCTAGGACTTCGGCCACTGTCCCCCTCCCACCCTTGCTGCCTTCACGGTGATGCCCTGGGTGGGGGTGGTTAATCCTCGTTTTCTGGGGTTCAACCCCCTTCCTCCTCTGGCAAGGCCATTCTCTGTGAGGCCTCCTGCCATCCACCTCAGCCAAGGGAGCTTGCCCTGGGCAGGGGGGCCTGGGTTTCGGCTCCCAGTGATCTGGGGGGGACAAAGCTAGCAATGTGGCAGGCCCATGAACCTTGCAGGGAATTGCCCTTTTCCCTCCAAGCAAGCCCCGCATTTTGCACACCCGGCCTTCTAAACCCAGGGAGGGATGCCAGGTTCTGCGGGCGTTGCTGGGAAAGCGGGGTGTTTGGGGACCCAAGCGCTCAGAGTATTCCACCCGCCTGGGTCCGCCGAGGGAGGGGGTGAAATGCAGGGTCGCCTGGTTCCGAGCTCGTGCCGTGCCCTGGGGTGCTTCACAGCACCCTGCTGCACTGCTTCTGCTGGGTGGCACCTTGGCCCTCCATGGTCCTGACCCACATCCCCTGAATGCTGTCACCCCCTCCCTCCCCACACCATGCCAGTGCTTCCCCTGCCTTGTGGTGGTGCTCGCTCCCCTCCGGCTGAAACCCCAGCTTCTCCTCAAAGCCCCTCTGGAAGAGTTGAGGCTGAAACAGAGGGAGAAATGCTTAGAGTCCATCCCAGGAAGCTGGGGCGATGTCCTCAGCAGGGAGACTGGAAGAGAGACCCCGTCAGCCCCCAGCCCTACCTGCTGTTCTCCTGCCATCAGCTGCTCCTCACACTCCCCTCCCTCCACTAGCTGGCGCGCCAGCTTCTTCTGCTGCAGGGAAAGGAGAGGCCATGGCCGATGAGAGCCCAGCAAGGGGGGTGGGGACACCCCCAGCCCGCTGCCATGAGCGGGGCGGGGACAGGTCTCGCACACTCATCGGGTGGCTGGGATTGCACTGAGCCTGCATGGGCATTTCCCTTTCTGTGTCACAACCGCTGGATTACATGGCTGGCTGGCAGGTGTCACCTAGCTCACCCGTCATCTAGACAGCCAGACAGTCAGACATTACTCTGCCTCGTGTCTCCTGCCAGCCTCCGTTGGGGTTCCCTTTATGCGGCCAGAACAAATGGCCTGCCCCAGGGCATTCACGTCCCGAGTGGCTGGGCTGGGTCATGCTGGCTAGAGCTGGCTGGTGGTGGACACGGTGCAGTCGCGAGCAGTGACCTGCAGCCCCGCTTTGCAACTGTTGCTGGACAGAAATCTGATGATGTTCAACAAGGACAAGTGCAGAGTCCTGCACTTAGGACGGAAGAATCCCATGCACTGCTACAGACTAGGGACCGAATGACTAGGCAGCAGTTCTGCAGAAAAGGACCTAGGGGTTACAGTGGACGAGAAGGTGGACATGAGTCAACAGTGTGCCCTTGTTGCCAAGAAGGCCAATGGCATTTTGGGATGTATAAGTAGGGGCACTGCCAGTAGATCGAGGGACATGATCGTTCCCCTCTATTCGACACTGGTGAGGCCTCATCTGGAGTACTGTGTCCAGTTTTGGGCCCCACACTACAAGAAGGATGTGGATAAATGTGGAGAGAGTCCAGCGAAGGGCAACAAAAATGATTAGGGGACTGGAATACATGACTTATGAGGAGAGGCTGAGGGAACTGGGATTGTTTAGTCTGCAGAAGAGAAGAATGAGGGGGGATTTGATAGCTGCTTTCAACTACCTGAAAGGGGGTTCCAGAGAGGATGGCTCTAGACTGTTCTCAGTGGTCGCAGATGACAGAACGTTACCGAGTTAAAAAGTCAGCGGGCTCTGCCTACGCTACGGGTGGCTCCAGGGCAAGGGAGCTGGCTAGACAACGATCGCCGCTGACCTGGTTAGGGCACGGTTCTGTTCTGTAGCGTGGCCGTCGGTGCTTGGATGGGGTCTTTGCTGAAGTCTGGGTTCCACCCCCACGTTTTCTCTACACTAGCACGGTCCAGGAGGTCTCCCACCAGCACAGCTGCCACTGATGTCTGAACCCCGGTACGGCAGTGGCGTACTCACGTCTGGGCCAGTCAGCCCTGCGCCGAGCGGGGTGGGAATGGCACGATGTGGTAAGAATGCCGGGGACTTGCCTAAACTAGGGCTCCCACCGTTGCTAGGGCACCAGTGGCCGGCTTCCTGAGAAAGGTAGACACAGCCGTTGTGAGGACAAGGCCCTGCTAGCCACGGTACCGTATACCCTGCAGAGGGAAAGCTGCCCGGTGCCCTCTCTGCCCAGCCTGCCCATGCTGCAGCCTATCTGAAGCCCACTGACCCGGAAGGCGCCATCTCTAATCAGGGCAGCGTTGCATTCTCCCCCAGACCACAGCAGCTCCTTCAGCTCCTGGGCACTCATGTCAGACCCCGACTGGGCTGGCGGCTCCGCCTGGACCTTGAGCTGGTACATCCCGTCCGTGGCCCAGGGCGACGGTCACAGTGAAATTCCTGAGGGAGGCAAAGACTCTGGTCAGCTCACGAGCCATGGTACGGGTTGAGATGGGGTTGGAGAATGGTACCAACGGGTCCTATTATTTGTATGCCTGTAGCATCTCGACACCCCAGCCAGGGCCCGGATCTCATCGGGCTAGGTGCTGTACACATGCCAAACAAAAAACCCACAGTCCCCGCCCCAAGGAACTGGGCCCCTGGTTGCACTGTGCAATTGGGCCCCGCAGGAGCTAGGCTCAGCATCAGAGGGCCCTGCTGCAGGTCACCTGCCTCCTCTGCCTGGCAGTGCTGGTCTCAAGAAGGTCCCAGGTATCACGCTCCCCCCACCCCACGCAGGCCTGCAAAGACTCCAGGAGACACCCACAGCCAGGGTGGTGAATCCAGGGCAGGCCCACCACCCGTCTGTGCCCTGCGGACGAGCGATCCCTGGGGCCCGGCCTGCACCTTGGCAAGAGGCTGGAGTGCGTCTCCTGAGATGTGGGGTGTGTCTGAGCCCTCTGCTGATGCGGCAGGAGGGGAGGTATCCAGCACCCTGCCCTCTCTCAGTGGGGCCAGTGGTAACGGGCTTCCTTCATCCGGTGAATTGGCCTGAGACCCAACAACTCATTTCACACAAGCCACCAAGCGAAAGATGCTGGCCAGAGATGGGCCCGAGCCAGGAGGTTCCGCTCCGAACCCAGATCCGAACCTCCAGGGGCTTGGATCTGAGGTTCTGGGTCCAGCCCGCCTCGAGTCAGGACTTTGGTTCCCCGCTGACTGGCCTGGCTGGGAGCGAGCCACTGAGAAAGGCTCCAGCCGTATCACCCTGTGCCCGATGGCCGGAG
Organism: Eretmochelys imbricata; assembly: GCF_965152235.1. NCBI lineage: Eukaryota > Metazoa > Chordata > Testudines > Cheloniidae > Eretmochelys > Eretmochelys imbricata. The sequence continues at coordinate 3,014,213 of NC_135576.1, read as the reverse complement.
CCATCCAGCCCCACGCTCCACCCATTGGCACTGGCCTGCCCAGTGTCACCTTCACCAGATGGCCACGGCCGGCAGGAGGCGCCACGTGTCCTTTCAGAACAGCCACCCTTCCCCCCCAGCCCCTGGTTTCCATGCATTTCGCGGCGGGCGGGCAGTGCATCCTGCCCTGGCCACGGGCACTCAGCGGGAGGGCGGCTGCACGCTGGGGCGGCACTGGCCACCAAATAGCCCAGCTCCAGGTGCCAGGGCCAGGCTCGTGCCTGACTCACCCGATGAGCCCCCCCGGCGGCTGGGAGGTCCCGTCCGGCCCACACGGCTCCCTGGGGCCTCTCCGGGAGCAGGGAGGAGATGGGGCAGCTGAGGGGAGACCCCAAGATGGCCTCCCTGTGCCCGGGTTCTGTCGCCAAGGCGCTGAGGTCACAGCACTGAGGTTCCCAAGAGAGACGGGGGCCGTGATGGAGCATTGGGGGGCCGCTGCGGCCTGCCGGGGCCTGAGTTCAGAGCTCTGGATGGTCCCTGATGGCAACGTCCGCCCCAAGAGCCCCGCGGGGAAATGGCCGGCTTGTGTGCCCAAGACAGCACCCACCGGGGCAGGGCAAACACAGCAAGCGGCTGCTGGGCAGGGCCTGTGTCAGTGATGGGGACGGTCTCTTTAACGTTAACAAATTCTGCTCCAGGATACCCTGGCAGGGAGCAGCCCGGGACTGTCTGCGTGTCTGTCCCCGGAAGTCACGGGCTGGATTCTTCAGTGATTCCTGTCTCAGACTCTAGCCCATGTCAGCTCGGGGGCTGTGACCTCCCTGGGGGTCACAAGCAGGGGTCAAGAGCGGTGAAATGGGTGGGGGACCCAGCTGGATGGGTGCAGGGCCCGGGGAGGGGGGCCCGGGTATGGAAGAGATTGGCAACCCCGGCTCTGAGCGCCTCACAATGTTTTAAAACAAGAGTTTGTACTTTTTAAAAAATATTGTACCACGTTTATTCTCCTGACCTTGTTTGCTGATGAAAGCAATTCTTCCTTCCAGTCCTTGTAATTTAGCTAGTCCTGGTGACTGGACTCCAGCCCCCGCCCATGCCTGACCCCGGCAAATCTCTGAAGTCTGGGCCCACCCACCTTTTGAGGGATTTTAACATCATTCCCCAGGATCATTCCCCTCTGCTCACCTTCCCCACTTTACATCAATATATGGGCAGCCGCTTCCCCTAGTAAATCCCCTGGCCAGTACCCATGGCTTTGGCTCAGGGATGCTGCTGCTTTGTGATTTGATTTCTAGCGAGTGTGCTGTATGACTGTTTGATCGAGGGTATATATTTATTAATGCGAGCGCATCTGAGTCCCGCGTGAGACACAAGGAGACTCACTCAAGAATATGTATCAGTTGGGGATTTTGGGTAATTTGGAAACAAATTACAGTCATTGGAAGGGAGGATGTGCACGTTCACACAGCCTCCTGAGCCAGGAGCCTGGAAAATGTCAGCATCCGAAGGGTTAACCATTATCCACCCTGGAAATGAAACCCTCAAGAGCCCGCAAGAGGCACCCACCATTCCTGAGGCCATGCGGAGGCCATGAGAATCTGCCAGGGCGCTCACCCTGCATCCTGAAATTCCAGGGTCGCTCCCAGTTGTCCCGGATCTGCCACGTCTCCTGCCAGCAGCTGGAATGGAAGTTATAAAGGCCTAAGTGTCTTTGGGGCTTCACCGTGCTCGGAGTCTTTCGTCCGCATGTACCGAAGCACCGTCAGTTCACAAGGGCGCTGATGCCATTGTGTTGGGATGTGAAGACGCCAACAGCGCAGAGAGGTGCGGGCAAGGCTTGGGGGCTTTCACGACTAAAGCTTATTAAGAAGAAACTCTCTGAGGTGCCAGCTCATGCCAAGGTCCCCATGCCGCCACTGAACCCTGACAAATACTTCGCTGGGATCAGTCTGGCTCACCTGAGTGTTAGAATTGTTCAGACAGGTATTAGGGTTATAAAACTGTGTTTGGTGCTTAGACTTTATTGAATGCTGGTGAGCTGCTGCTGGGATTAATCTCACTGATAACATCTGTATCCCTTATTGCAAGGTTATATTTGAGCAGTTGTATAATGAGCCTCTGTTGCCATGTAAATCACTAGGCAGGAAAGAACTAGTGGGAAGTGCTGAGCTCCAACAGAAGGCATTACGTCCTGCTCAACAGGAAAGGTCCATCAACACCAGACAGACTATTGTGGGATGATAAAGAGGACAAAAGGCATTGATTTGTCTTTCCCTCGTGGAGTTATGCAAGCAGATTCCTCCCATCAGCTGAGTTTGCAGCTCAGAGCACAAGAGTGAAAGGGGATTGAAAACCCCTCACAAGAAGGAACTGGATCTCTTTACTGCTTGCACTCTGGTGGGCGAGGGGACAAGATTTACTAAGCATAAGCAAGAGCTCCCCAGTGCATAGCCTGGGTTAGCGCTAAAGGACATACAGAGCTTGCTTATTATAGAAGCTTCTACTACTTTCTGAAACTTAAGATTGTAACTCATTTGTGAATACATGTTTACCTCCTTTAACCTTGCAAACAACTTTATTTCCTTTTCCTATGAAAGAGATCGGTATATAGTTTATTATAGGATTGTCTGCAAGTGTTGTCTTTGGTGCGAAATCTAAGGTGCAACTGACCGGGAGTAAGTGACTGGTCCTTTGAGGCTGGGAACAACCTGACTCTTGCTGTGAACTTGGTTGTAGGGACTGTCTATCGCAAAGGCAGGCCCGCCTGGTGGTGCCGCAGATCGGAGCACCCACGGGGACCGTCTGGGACTCCACGGTGAGGCTGTTATAGAGCTTGAGTGGCTCCTACTATAGAACTCCCGGCCACTGTGGGGTTTGTGCCCAGCATCCTGCCAGCCTGGTCTGAGGTTGGTATCCGCATTCTCGCGTCACTGCAGGCCGCGTTACATCCGACAATCCCTATGGGCCAGTGAATGGTGGGGTAGGGAAGGAATAAAATCCTAAAGCTGCCCCTAGAAATTTCCCAGCAGGACAAGAGGGATGGTGCTGGGAGCCTCTCTCAGGGTATGTCTACATCGAAGCTGGCGCTATGATTCCCAGCTTGGGTAGCCATACCCCGGCCAGCTCTGATCCAGCTAGTGCGCTAAAAACAGCAGCATAGCTGCCGCTGTATCCGCAGTGGGACAGGTTAGGGCGACCCAGTACGACCCCCTCTGAAAGCCTAGGTGTGTACTGGAGGGGGCAGCCTTTTCAGTGCACTCGCTCTCTCAGGACTAGTGCGAAAGTGTCTCCCCGCCCTGGAGTCACACCTCCTGCTCCTCTGCATTCCGTTTGCCCACTAGATGGCAGGCGGTCCCTTCCGATCGATTGCAGACGCTGGCTCCCTTAGCTAAGAGCAGAGACTAAGGAGAAAACTCTCCTGAAGGTAAATCAATTAACATGGGTCAAGCAGCATCTTGTGGCTCAGCTAAAACCCTCCTGCAGCTGAAACAAATGAGGTGGCCACAGGCAGCCAGATGCTCTAGCCGGGTCTAGCAATGTCCCTGCGCACTTGGAGCAATTGTACTAAGAGTTAAAACCTACATAGCGGGGCCGGGGGCGTAACAAAGTCTCAAGGAGTTCAAATAAAGCTGTGACAGGCGTTTGAGATGTGCCATAAATACTTAGATTAGATCAACTGGGAGAGCCGTAACACCTTGAACCTTGGCTCGAAGCTCGAGCCAAACCTTGAAGCTTTTACAAAAATCAAACAAGTTCCAGTCACTTTCTTCTTCATTTTCTTGGTGTCCGTGACACTGCGGGGTACAGCCCGGAGCACCGAGGTACCTCGGGGGAGCCCGTTCCCATGGCATTGACAGCTGGGCCAGAACTGGGGACTCTTAGGATTCTCATGGGAAAGCCTGGAGAGCAAGTTTTCTAGACCTGTTCTGCAGGCTCAAGGGGACGGATTTTCATAAATGCCCACACTTCTCCCCGTCCTCATGGAGACTCCAATGTGTGCGTGCAGCCCTGCACACGTAGGTATGTACGTGTGCAAATCGTGGGGTTCAGATGCCTCAGCAGTGTGCACACACAATTGGGGAGGTGGACGCACCTCACAAGCGTGCACACACACAACTGGGGGTTGCACGCACCTCACAAGCGTGAGCACACACTCGGAGGCGCACGTCCCTCCGAAGGCCTGATCGTTTAATATGAACGTCCAGGCTTGCCTTCGTTTATCCATCCAACCCTCTGGGGCAGCTCAGCCACCCCTGGTGATGCACATGCGCTGATGGCTTTCCACCAACTCTCATCTGGCTCTGGAGCTGCTGATTGCTCATTATCGATGCATATTTAAACACACTGGGCCATAAGTTATTAAAGAGTTTAACTGGGGCTGGTAAATGTTTAATCAAGACAAATCAAGCCAATTAGAGAGGGATGAGGTGAGCTGTGGCCCATGGGAGGAGATCTTGGGGACTAAGTTCTGCATTGGAACATGAGCATCCGGCTGGCCTGAGGCCAGTGGCATTTCTCAGCTGGGGTTCGTCCCATTTAGAGAATTCTCCAGCTCATAAACTGGGGATAAAGGCCTGTAGGTAGCTGGTATAACCCAGGACTCTGTATGGGCTGCAGTGCACATAAGCAATAACCCATCAACCGATGCTCAGACTCAGTGGTCGTTTGCCATGGCCACCTGCAGCTAGAACCTCCAATGCTCTCCAGGGAAGAACTTCAGTACAGATGTTTTATCCTGCAAAGAGACACCGCAGAATCAGTTGGGCAAGCTGGGTGTCGGAGCCGGGGCTGGATTTCTAGGAGGCACTGGTAGTCACATAGCCTTTACCTGGTTTCTGAAAAACAGCTTGCTGGGTTTCTGAAGAGCCAGGAATCACTTCACTGAGCAGTGTTAGCAGCCAGCTGGGCGACGGAATATAGCTGCTGCTTAGCAACACCCGGCAACGCTCATGGATGGCAGGCTGGGAAGGGAAGGATATTATCGCCAATTGAAACAGCAAAGAGAATTTCAGGCACTGGGGTGATGCAACACCTGCCTTCCAGGATAATATAGTGGGCTAACGCTGTGTAAATATTTGTGTGAACTCATGCCAAAGCACAAATCATTCAGCAAAGAAGAGGCATGCTCTGCTGTTTAAGAGATGCCTTAGGCTGTGTTCATGTTGCGGCTGAAACAACTGGGACTCGGAGCATGAGGTAATAAAACCACTGACATGTTAATAAACGAAACCCAGCAGCCACGTTTCCTTTCAAAGTGCGGTAAGTGATCCCACTCCTTTCAGCAATGTTTATGTGAAGCTTCTGAGGCTCAAATCTTTGCCTCAAACATTTCCTGCCGCAGGATGTTACTTGGCATCATTTAGTTCAGATTGGGAAAACTCCCTCGGGTTTCCTGAATGGAGGTCATGCTTCCGCTAGGAAGAGCGAGTGCATGGACACTGGATGGCCTCTTTCTCAGCGGGAAGTCCCCGCGAGCGGCTTCTTTATGGTAAAAAGAAGGAAGGGGGAGGACTGTCAGAGAATAGAAACTGACATGCCACAGGCTGAATTCACAGCGAAACTTAGCACACAGAACCCTGCTCAGGCAAGAGTCCTTGGCAAAAGGACAGGCATGCTCCGATTCTGTGCAACAGGGTGTCTGGCCACTGACCAGGGTACAGCCATGAACAAAGAAGGCTGGGCTCCCCACAGGCACCTTAGGGCTCCCCACAGACTCCTGCCAAGGCAGGCAGGGCTCCCCTCTAATATGTGCGAGTCCCACTCAGACTCATGCTAGGATGGGGGCAGCCCACCCCAGTGCAAAGGGTGGTCTGGCCCACAGAGGCTGTGATGCACAGCCCGGGCCATGCCCAGTGGGCAGACATGCACACCTCCCCACTGGAAGGCAAAATCCCCAGAGATGGAGAAGGAGCAGGAGATGGTGCCACCAGCAGCTGGTTTTTGCATTGGTGAGTGGTCCCACTGCTGGGAGCCACAGAGCCCTTTCTGGGGAACACAGAACCAGGGCCCCTCTGAAAGAAGAGTCAAGATCTAGGGCCAGTGCACTGGTTGAACCAAGAGGAAGTCTAACTAAAATTCCCTGGCAACCTTTGGCCTGTTGGAGTCGTGATTCTCAACATCCCCTCCTGCAGGACCCGTGGAACAGGGGTCCCACGTTCTCCTTAAACAGCTGCCGCATTCCAGCCTAGCAGTGGCTGCACTGCAATGGGGGGCGGGGGGGGGGATTCAGAAAGTCACAGATTTTAAGGCCAGACGGCGCCATTCTGTCATCGAGTCTGACCTCGTCTGCAGCCCAGCCCAGAGGGTTTCACCCCCTCGCCCCTGGATTAAGCCCCAAGAGTGGTGTTTGACTAAAGCAGGAGGGAGCTCAGCACGCTCTTCCCTGCCCTGGCCCTCTCCTTGACTTGAGTCGGTGGCTGGGGCTTCTATACACAACCCTCGCAGCTACTGGGCCAGATCCATCGCATCATGGACTTCAAGGCAGCTGCACCGGTTCACATCTGCTGAGGTTCTGCCCCCCGCTGCCCGCCCCGTGTCTCTCCTGTTGCTCTGTCCTGCCTTTGGGGCCAGGTGGTGGGGCCAGAGTAAGGAACCCGGCGGGCTGTGGAGCGGCTCCCTTCCAGGTCCCTGGTTCCAATGCTCCCCTGGGGCTGGGGGCTGGACGGCATTATCAGGGGCGATGGCTCTTTGTGAAATGGGTTTGCTGGGGTCTCCATTCTTGGCGGGCACTAGTTTGTCTCCCCATTGTTCTTTAATTCAGTAACCTGTAATAATGCTCCTGATGCCCCTGGGGGAGAATCAAACACAAACCTACACTGAGAGGTCAAGGACTGGACAGAGGGAGAATAAACTCTCCTCTCTGTCCTACGGGGTCCTCCAGGGCAGGGGCGGGGGAGGGATAGCTCAGTGGTTTGAGCATTGGCCTGCTAAACCCAGGGTTGCGAGTTCAATCCTTGAGGGGGCCATTTAGGGATCTGGGGCAAAAATTGAGGATTGGTCCTGCTTTGAGCAGGGGGTTGGACTAGATGACCTCCTGAGGTCCCTTCCAACCCTGATATTCTATGATACTTCTATGATCTATGAAGTGTGTGTGTGTGAGAGAGAGAGGCCAGTTCACACTCCTGCTGCCTGTGTTGTGCCAATTCGGTGACCAAACAGGGAGGCTTGGAACTGCAAGGTGGGCAGCCTGCGACCCTTAAATCCCTCTGACAAAGAGGAAAAGAAGGCAACGCTCCTCTTCCCTGCTCTTGTCCCACCTCTCGGAGAGGGCCGACACTCTCATGTGACTGCAGCCTGCTTGCAGATATCAGAATATGCCCCAACCAAAGGATCCCAGCTCCAAACACCTCTGAGTTTGGGGAAAGACAAAGAGGGGATCGTAAGTGACTGGGAAAACAACACAGAAGCAACTCCCAGACGCTCTGCTGGTCTCTCCTTCAAATAGCAGGCCCAGGAACTCCTTATCCAAGGGCATTTCACTCCCGTTTGCCTTCCGGCTTTTCTGCCGGGTCAGAGTTCCCAACGTAACACAACATTTGCTCCAGGCTTATTCTACATGGTCCGTTAATGCCTTTGCTCTCATCTCCTTTAAAGGCCAGGGCAGGACGCTCTGGGGCAGACAATACAAAGGAAGAATCCTGCATCCTGGCAGGGGGGTTAGACGAGATGACCCTGGCGGTCCCTTCTAACCCTAGGGCTCTATGATTCTAATCCCCAGCTGTAATGTCACACCTTGAGCTGCCCATTGCAGCCACTACCCAGATTTTCTGGCAAACAAAAAAAGGAAGTGAAATTCACATGCATATGTTACAGTGAGGCCCATTCTGCTCTCCTGTAATTCCTCATTCTGCGACTTCCTTCCTTTGTTTAGTAGGTTCCGTTCTGATCATCTCATCTGGACTCCCACATAACCCTAACCCTGACCCTCCAGCTCCTACCTTCCCCTGGAGCTTGAGGGGACAGTTTGATCTTTTCGAAAGACATCCAAGCTCCAACCCGCCACAGCCTCCTCAGCTAATCCCAAAGCAAACGCACTCCCCTGCCAGGCAGGCGATCGGCTGACAATATCAATGGAAGACCCCCAGAGAGGACATGAGGATGGTTGCACGCACAGACACAGGCATGCCCCTCAGATGAGCATCAGTCCGGCGTCTGATCTGGGCGAGCGTGTGGGGGGGGCTGTATTTTCAAATTCTCTCCCAGGAGCCTGTTCTAGACTCTGTCCGAGAGCAAGACTGGGCTTGTGGTCAAGGCATTGGACCTGGGCTCAGTTCCTGGCTCTGTCACGTCATCGCTCTTCTCTAGGTGCACAACGGGGGGAACATTTCCATTCTCCTTCTCTTGGCCAGGCCACTCGGTTTGGATTGTAAGCTCCTCAGAGCAGGGCCTGTCTCTTACTGTGGGGCTGCAGTCTGGGGTGGGGGCTGTTGGTGCGACAGTCACAGAAAGGATAGTCAGAGGTAATGATCGGCTGCAGGAAAAGTTGTGTGTGCTCCAATCGAAGTCACGTCGAACTCCTCTTGGACACGCGGTTCTGGAGCAGCACTGCTGGCCCAAGGACAACTGGCTCCTTCTGACTCTCCTGTGGACGGGAATAAACACGTTTTCTGTCCAGGGTCCATACAGCTCTGGGAGAGTGACCTGGACTCTCGTCTGACCCACGTGGCGTCAGCTCAATTCTAACTGCTTCATCGCCACTGCTGCTTGAGGGCTTCCCAATTACCTGCGCTCGAACTCAGTCAAGGTCCCGGGCTTGATTCAGGGATCCCTTGATGGCATTTTCTGGTCTGTGACCTACAGGGGGTCAGACGAAATAATCTAATGGTCCCTTCTGGCTTTAAACTCTGTGAATCTATGAAAAAAAATGAAGTGATTTTCAGAACGGTCGGTGTGTTCCCGCACCCATGGATGTGTCTGTTTGCATTATATTTTGTTGTGTCTCACTGTAATTAGATGTGACATCAAGTATCACCAGCGACTTATGCCTTAGTGCAATGAGATTGTGGCTAATTCCCCAGGGAGCTGCAAAACTGTTTTCCTCGGGCTGGGTCATAAGCGTCTTTCAATAGTTCCACAGTTAATACCTAAATATCATCGGCTGATAAGCTTCCTGGTAAGACTGGCTGGCTGATTACCTAGCGGCCGATCCAAGGGCTTTTAATATCTTTATTGGGTACAAGATACACAAACGCAGTAAATGTTTCCAAGAAAAGAGACAAAAAGAAAGGAAGAAATTAAATTGATTGCAGCACTGCATTTGTTAGTCATTTTGCCATCTATACAGGGCTGCGGTGTATACAGCTGTTTGGTGCTTGTTTAAATATTCATAATTACATAATCCAAAGCTTAGACTTAAAGAGACATTGTCACAGAAAACTCCTCTCATCTGTCCGCTCTCTTTCTCTTCGTTTTAGATCACATCCGTCTGCTGATAACTGAGGCCCAGGTCCTCAACGGCATGTTGATTGAAGTGGGAGCTGTGCATCACAATACCTTTGAGGATCTAGGCTGGAGTCTCTCTCCTTTTCCAAAGGGCACCCTTTCTCAGCTCTGTTATGCTAAGAATACCTGAGATTGTCTGTCCCAGGCATTGACTGAGGCAGGGGACCTGTGTTAAAAATGGTATGTGAGTGTGTCACTGACGACTGTATCATAGTGCATATGCTCAAGGGGGCTGAATTAAGGTTGTGCAGGCAGCCTTAATGCTGGAATTTCCTAACTGTTGACTTGACCCCTAAGTCGTCTTCTTTGAGTATTGTTATTTTCATATGTAATATTAATATAGACAACGCTGCTTTCCTGGACACCTGCATTCAGGGCAAACCAAGAACATCTAATTCACCACTGAATAATATTTCAATTAGCTGATCCCCATCACTCCCACATGCTCAGCAAGTCTGTGCCCGCTTGTAAATTCTCCACAGTTTAACGTGCCTCAGGGGTCATTCCTCCCAGCATCCAGCAGGCAAATCTAAGACAAGGAGCAGCAACTAGTTACAATAGAAATTGTCAGGAGTGTTTCTAGTGTGATCTCCTTCGCAGCTGCCTCCTCTCTTCTTTGGCTAACTTGAATGCAATAAGAAATAATAGATGATTAATCATAGCACTGCACACACGTTAATCAAGCCTGCCCTTTCCTGCCGGAGGATGGTGTTATCATCCCCATTCAACAGCTGGGGAAACTGAAGCACAGAATGCCAAAGTGACTTGCCCTAGTGTGACCCAGGGTGCCTGGGGGACCCCTTCCTGAAAATGCCAAAGTCAGGGCAGGCTGCAAAAAGGAGAGCAGATACTCCCAAGACTGGTGAGTAACACTGAAGTTAAACTCACCAACCAGTCACAAACTGTGCTCCTGATCCCACCCCCACCGGTTATCAAGAAGCAAAAAAAAAAAAAAGTCACACAGCCCCCTTTATTGCATTCTAGTTCCCTGGCTCCCAATCAGCACCTAGGTCCAGAACAGTGAGAAGTTATTTCAAAATTCTGCTCACTATATAAAATGTTCTTCCGACCCCAAAGGCTCAGCCACATTGCCAGGTCATTCTAGGTTTGGATCTTACCCAAAATACCATGGGCTGCCAGCCAGTCCTTTCGTGTCTAAAACTAAAGGTTTATTAGAAAGAAAAAAGAAAGAAAAAGAAGAGAGATGTTAAATGATAAAGCACTCAAATACACACAGAGACTTCAAAGTCCATCGATCAGGTTCTTAGCAGTATTGGTAAGTTTGCTGGCTTGAAAGTCCCTCTGGAGCACATCCGCCGCTTGGGTGGGTCATTCAGTCCTTTGTTCAGAGCTTCAGTTTGTAGAGAAGTTGTTTCAGAGATAAGAAGCCGGATTGAAGACCAAATGGAGACGGGGCAGCTGCCTTTTATATTCCTTTTGCCATGTGGTTGGTCCTTCCTTTGTCCCAAACACAAACTGTCCAGCACATGGCATGGAAAAGCCGCAGAGTCCTCAGTCCACTGTAGGCATGCCACTGCATGCCTTGCTGAGTGATAAGGTGTAGCCCTGGTTCCTTTCAATGAATTCATTGTACAGCCGATGACCCTTATGTCACGGAGTGTGAGGGAGTCCAGGCCCTGCACCCCTCTTCCTGGGATTCACTGAGACTCTCAGCCAGCCAGTAAAACAGAAGGTTTATTGGACAACAGGAACATAGTCCAAAACAGAGCTTGTGGGTACAACCTGGACCCCTCAGTCAAGTCCTTCTGGGGGAGCAGGGAGCTTAGACCCCAGCCCTGGGGTTCCCTGTGTTCCTCCACCCAGCCCCAAACTGAAAACTAAACCCACCCAGCAGGTTCCCTGCTGCAGCCTCCCTCCACATTCCTGGGCAGAGGTGTCACCTCTCCCTCCCCCTCCTGGCTCAGGTGACAGGCTCTCAGGTCTCCCCTCCCCAGGGCACATTCCCAGGTCAACACGCCCCCCTCCCTGCTGCGTCACATCGTCACATCTCTCCCCCCTTCGAGACTGAACTGAGCTGGGTCACTGTGACCAGTGACCTGGGGAAGTTCGGGGCCCCCTCTCCGGGACAGCGCATCCGCTATCAGGTTGGCCCTTCCCTTCACGTGGACCATGTCCATGTCATAATCCTGCAGGAGCAGGCTCCACCTCAGGAGTTTGGCGTTGGCTCCTTTCATCTGGTGCAGCCAGGTCAGGGGAGAGTGGTCGGTGTACACGGTGAAGTATCACCCAAAGAGATAGGGCTCTAGTTTCTTGAGGGCCCACACCATGGCCAGGCACTCCTTCTCGATGGCCGCGTAGTGTTGCTCCCGGGGTAGCAACTTCTTGCTCAGGTACACGATGGGGTGTCTCTCCCCCTTTTCATCCTCCTGCATTAACACTGCCCCCAGTCCCGTGTTGGAGGCGTCGGTGAACACCACAAAGGGCTTGTCAAAGTCTGGGTTTGCCAGAACTGGGCCACTGACCAGAGCCTCCTTCAGCGCCCGGAAAGCCTCCTGGCACTGCTCAGTCCAGACCACCTTGTCTGGCTTCCCCTTCTTGCATAGCTCAGTGATGGGGGTGGCGATGGCGCTAAAGTGGGGCACAAATCTTTGGTAGTATCCTGCCATCCCAATAAAGGCTTGGACCTGCTTTTTGGTGTGGGGAGCGGGCCAGTCTCTGATCACCTCCACCTTGGCTGGTTCCGGCTTTAGGCGGCCGCTCCCCACCCGATGGCCCAGGTAAGATACTTCCGCCATCCCCACCTTGCACTTCTCCGCTTTTACGGTCAGCCCAGCCCCCTGGAGTCGGTCCAGCACTTGTCTAACCTGGGACACGTGGTCCTCCCAGGTCTGGCTAAAGACACAGATGTCATCAATATACGCCACGGCAAAACTCTCCATCTCCCTCAGTAGCTGATCCACCAGGCGCTAGAAGGTGGCCGGCGCTCCCTTGAGGCCGAAAGGCAGGGTCAGGAACTCATAGAGCCCCAGAGGGGTGATAAAGGCCGATTTCAGCCGGGCATCTGCATCCAGCGGCACTTGCCAGTAGCCCTTTGTAAGGTCCATGGTGGTAAGGTACCGAGCTCCTCCCAGCTTGTCTAGGAGCTCGTCCAGTCTGGGCATGGGGTAGGCATCCGATACAGTGATGGCATTGAGCTTCCGATAGTCCACACAGAACCGGACCGACCCGTCCTTTTTGGGGACCAGCACCACCGGCGAGGCCCAAGGGCTGGCAGATGGCTGGATCACCCCCAAAGCCAGCATGTCCCTGACCTCTCTTTCCAGGTCCTGAGCAGTTTTCCCTGTGACTCGGAAGGGGGAGCATCTTATCGGCGGGTGCGACCCGGTCTGCACCCAGTGGACAGTCAGATTAGTGCGTCCAGGCTGGTTGGAAAACAGCTGTCGGTACGGATGCAGCACCCCCCTGACCTCAGCTTGCTGGGTAGGGGTTAGTTGATCCGAGAGGGGAATTGTTTCCAGGGGGGAACCAGCTCTGGTCCCAGGGAATAGATCCACTAAAGGGTCATCTCCCTGCTCCTCCCAATGTCCACACACGGCAAACACCACATTCCCCCTGGCATAATATGGCTTCATCATATTCACATGGCACACCTGGCGGTGGTGCGACCGGTTCGACAGCTCCACCACATAGTTTACCTCATTGAGCTGCTTGACAACCTTGAAAGAGCCCTCCCAGGCGGCCTGTAGTTTGTTCTTTCTCACGGGGATGAGAACCATCACCTGATCCCCGGTGGCGTAGGCCCGGGCCCGCGCCGTGCGGTCATACCAGACCTTCTGCTTCTTCTGGGCTCTGGCCAGATTCTCCCTGGCCAGGCCCATGAGTTCAGCCAGTCTCTCTCGGAAGATCAGGACATACTCCACCACTGACTCTCCATCGGGAGTGGCCTTCCCCTCCCATTCGTCTCTCATCAGGTCCGGGGGCCCCTCACCCTCCTTCCATATAATAGTTCGACAGGCGAAAATCCGGTAGACTCCTGGGGCACCTCCCTGTACGCGAACAGCAGGTGGGGTAAGTACTTATCCCAATCCTGCGGGTGCTGGTTCATAAAGGTTTTCAGCATCATCTTTAGCGTCCCGTTAAACCTCTCCACCAGCCCATTGGACTGGGGGTGATAAGCTGAGGCCCAGTCGTGCCGGACCCCACATTTCTCCCACAAGCACCAGAGCAGGGCCGACATGAAGTTGGAGCCTTGGTCTGTCAAGACTTCCTTGGGGAACCCCACTCGGCTGAAAATGGTCAGGAGCGCATCGGCCACGGTGTCTGCTTCAATGGAAGCTAAGGGCACTGCCTTGGGGTAGCGGGTGGCAAAATCTACCACCACCAGAATGTATTTCTTCCCTGACTGGGTCGTCTTGCTGAGAGGCCCCACGATGTCCATGGCCACCTTCTGGAAAGGCTCCTCTATGATGGGCAAAGGTCTCAAAGCCGCTTTCCCCTTGTCCCGGGCCTTCCCCACCCTCTGACAGGGGTCACAGGATCGGCAATCCTGCCGGACAGAGGTAAAGACCCCGGGCCAGTAAAAGTTCTGTAGCAACCTCTGCCGGGTGCGCCGGATTCCCTGGTGCCCTGAGAGGGGGATGTCATGGGCCAGGTACAGGAGCTTGCGGCGATACTTCTGGGGGACCACCAGCTTCCTCCGCATCCGACAGGACTCCACTTCCCCTGGGGGAGCCCATTCTCGGTACAGGAACCCCTTCTCCCACAGGAACCTCTCCTGGCAGCCTCTCCTCATGGTCCGTACCACACCGCCACACGGCCAGGTCCCTGAGCTTCCGCAAGGAGGGATCTTTCCTCAAGTCGACCTGGAACTCAGCGGCTGGGGAAGCGATGGGGCCCGGTTCCCCCTCAGTGGCCAGGTCTGAGGTCTCTGCCTCTCTGAGCCGTGCCCCTCGGCGCTCCCTCCCCACCAGGGTAGGGTCCTGCGCCTCCGGTGTGGTACCCTCGCCAAGGTCAGGATGCAGTGCCCTGCGCCGGCTCTGGCTATGGGTCACAACCAGGGTGGTCTGGGGCTTGCTTGGCCAGTCCTCTAGGTCTTCCCCCATCAAAACCTCAGTGTGCAAATGGTGGTGTACCCCCACATCCTTGGGGCCCTCCTTGGCCCCCCATTTCAGGTGTACCCTTGCCACGGGCACCTTAAATGGTGTCCCGCCCACCCCTGTCAGGGTCAGGTAGGTGTTGGGCACCACCCGATCTGGGGCCGAGGCCAGCGTCACCTCCACGCCCGTATCCCAGTATCCATTGACCTTCCTCCCATCCACCTCCAGGGGAACAAGGCACTCGCTCCGGAGGGACAGTCCCGCGCCCACCCTGTAAACCGAGCACCCTGAGTCCAGAGCCTCCAGCCCTCTGGCGGAGCTGGCCTGGGGTACTCTTCCTTCCTGCGCAGGTGGTAAACTGGCAGCCCCCCTTGCCTGGGTCGTCTGCCCCTCGTCCAGCTGGGTCCCTACCCAGTTAACCCTGGGTAGGTTGGGTCTGCTCAGTCTGTCCCTGAGCCTGGGGCACTGGGACCGTACGTGGCCTCTCTGGCCACAGTGATAGCAGCTCATGTCCCGTTGGTCCCCTCGAGCAGGTCGAATGGTCCTGACGCCAGGCGTCCCCCTTGGGAGGGGGTTCTCCACATTTCCCCACTGGGAGGTTCCATGGTGACTCTCTCTCTGCATCGGGGGGGGGGCCTGTCCTTTTGGGACTCCTCCCTGCTACCCCCTGACCGACTGTTCACAAACTCATCAGCCAGCTGCCCTGCGTGCTGGGGGTTCTCTAGCTTTTTGTCCACCAACCACAGCCTCAGGTCGGAAGGGCACCGTTCATACAGTTGCTCCAGTACGATTAGGTCAAGCAGGTCCTCTTTAGCTTGGGCCCCAGCTGTCCACTTGCGGGCATATCCCTGCATCCGGTTGACCAGTTGTAGGTAGGTGACCTCAGGCGTTTTACGCTGACTCCGGAACCTTCTCCGGTACATCTCGGGGGTCAGCCCAAACTCACGGAGCAGGGCCTGTTTGAACAGTTCATAGTCCCCTGCCTCCGGCCCTGTCATCCGGCTGTACACCTCCACGGCTTTGGGGTCCAGTAAGGGGGTGAGGAGCTGGAGCCTGTCTGCAGGGTCAACCCTGTGCATCTCGCAGGCATTCTCAAAGGCTGTCAGGAAGCTATCTATGTCCTCCCCCTCCTTACCCTGGGCCAGGAAGCACTTATCAAAGCTCCTTGCAGTCTTGGGTCCTCCCTCACTCACCACAGCCAGGGCCCCACTGCTCCTCAGCCTGGCCAGCTCCAGTTCATGCTGTCTTTGTTTCTCCTCCTGATATTCCTTCTCCTTCTCCTCCTGCTCATGTTGACGTTGTTTCTCCTTCTCCTCCTGCTCATGTTGACGTTGTTTCTCCTCATGTTGATGTTGTTTCTCATGATCCTCCAGCTCCCTCATTTTCATCTCCCTCTCCCATTCCAGCCGCCTCCGCTCCAGGGATGGGGAGCTCCGCCGGGAGGATCCCCTGCTGGCTGCTGGGGTCAGGGTGCCCTCGGTATTCGCTGGGCTTCCCCCAACCCCTCCCCCAGACATAGGTAGGAAGGGTCTCGGGATGTCCTCGGCAGCAGTCTGACCCCTCCCAGCCCGGTCAGGCTCCAGGGCCCATGCTGCGTCTGCCGGGCGGCTTCCCTCAGGGACAGGGATCGGGTCATCCAAGCGATCCCTCTCCTCCAACTGGGCAATCAGCTGTTCTTTGGTGGACCTCCCGATGCGCAGCCCCCTCTGCCTGCACAGCTCCACCAGGTCACTCTTCATTTAGTGTACATCTCCCTGCTGGCCACTTGCAGGCCGGGCAGCTTTCCACGGTTTCCGGGAAAAGTCCTTAATGTGCCAGTCCTTCTTGAGGTCACCGACTCTTTGCCAGGGTCAAGCTGCAGACTCCTCCGCCCCTGGGACCGCTCGCTGCAATCCCCCGGGGGACCCTGTTACTGCAAAAGTCCTTCTCTCTGGTCACACACTCCCAGGGGTTAACCGCCTCCTGAAATCGTCTCTCTCTGAATCTTCAGCACGCCTGGTCCCTGTCAATTCCCCTTCGTTTTACTGTTCCCCAGTCACTTACTGCAGGAAGCGCCGTTCACGGGGTGCAGTACATCCCACCACTGCCACCAGTTGTCACGGAGTGTGGGGGAGTCCAGGCCCTGCACCCCTCTTCCTGGGATTCACTGAGACTCTCAGCCAGCCAGTAAAACAGAAGGTTTATTGGACAACAGGAACACAGTCCAAAACAGAGCTTGTGGGTACAACCTGGACCCCTCAGTCAAGTCCTTCTGGGGGAGCAGGGAGCTTAGACCCCAGCCCTGGGGTTCCCTGTGTTCCTCCACCCAGCCCCAAACTGAAAACTAAACCCACCTAGCAGGTTCCCTGCTGCAGCCTCCGTCCACATTCCTGGGCAGAGGTGTCACCTCTCCCTCCCCCTCCTGGCTCAGGTTACAGGCTCACAGGTCTCCCATCCCCAGGGCACATTCCCAGGTCAACACTCCCCCCTCCCTGCTGAGTCACATCCTCACACCTTAATAGGTTTCAGAGTAACAGCCGTGTTAGTCTGTCTTTGCAAAAAGAAAAGGAGGACTTGTGGCACCTTAGAGACTAACCAATTTATTTGAGCATGAGCTTTCGTGACAGCTCACTTCATCGGATGCCTACCGTGGAAACTGCAGTAGACATTATATACACACAGAGACCATGAAACAATACCCCCTCCCACCCCACTGTCCTGATGGTAATAGCTTATCTAAAGTGATCATCATCATGACCTTAATAGGCCATCAAACAGGCGAGGCAGTGCCGATGCCAATCTCTCTGGGGGTGTCACCCCCAAACACAGCACCAGCTTGCAATTTTATAATATTGGTGTTGTCCCCAGGGAGTCTCCTCTTTTGGGTCAGGTCAGAACTCTCCTGGAGGCGGGGTTCTTACTAAAACAAACCTTCCTGTGCCCCACTCAGGCCTGGGCAGAGGCAGCTGCAGGAGTGCCCGGCCTGGCCTGGCCTTGCAGGTGCCCTGTTCAACTCACGCACACGACTGCCTCCCCCTGAGGACGAGGAGGCCTGGACCAGGCCGCCCCACTGCAAAACCCTTCTCCTCGGTCCCTGGGGTGCCGGAGATGCCTGTTCACAGCCAGCCACAGGCCCCCAGGGGTCAGTGGGCAGGTGAGTGCTTTCCCAGGATTGTTTTTCTCAGCTGTCAGCTCCTGGCTGGGCTCTGGGATGCACTGATGCACACAGCGTAGCCAGTAATGGCTTTGGGTAACAGGATAGCTTTGAGTTCTGCCCACCCAAACAAAGGGAGAAACACCTTTCTGCTCCTTGGCCAGGGAGGACCAGCTCTCTCTGCCTGACTGGGGTTTCCAAGGGAGATTTTAGCGGAGCTGGGGCTGGGTTTTACCCTGCTGTCTCCAGAACGCAATGTCTCATAATGTTCTCATAGCACTCGTGGGCCTCTCTGCAATGGATCAGCTCCCTGGGGATGAGTCAAGTTCTCCATTGGCGGGGGAGGGGGGACTATTCCAGCCTTGGGCTCCCTGCTGGCAATGCTCCCTGTGATGAGGGTTTGGTGGGGTTGACAAGACAATTTCTTCCCCTCCCTGTCCATGTGCTTTTCTGTTTCCTGCCTCGACTGTGAGCATTTTGATGGAGGGGCTATGGGTTATCCAGGCCCTCGGCCAGCCCCAGGCAGGTTGGTGGCATGCTACGTTGGCACGGCAGTCCTTAAGCGGGAAGCATTTGTGATGCTGGCAGACCAGGTGCCAGCTCATGCCCAAGCCCTCGGCCTCGCTGAATGCTTACCAATGCATGGCTGGAAGCCAGCCCCATTCACTTATGTATCAGTGTAGATCAAAGTGATTACTGAACGGATAAGAATGCATTTGGAGTTAAAACTTCATGAAAACTACCGGGTTGTTACATGCATTGTTTTCACGTAGCTGTATCCTGGTGTAAGGTAGGAGCAAACATGTACATAGTGTGTACCCCCATCACTAAATAACCCATCCGACAAGAGAGAAGCCTTGTGGAAGGCAGATGAAGAACTTTAACAGAAAAAGGCTAATTTCAAAGAAAGTGATCATGGTATGTGACGATCGGCACTCACAGACTCTACACACGTTCCTCACTTTCCATCATCAAAGGAAGAACCCTTGTGAGCTGCGATCCTTGCAGCTTGTTTTCTGTGAGAAGCTATGAGCAGGATTCAGGGAAAATCTTTCTTCCCTGGACTGTTTGGACTCTTCCAGGGAAGGGCACTAGATGAAAAGCAGAGACCCCCAGAGACAATCTGGGTCCCCTGAAAAGACTTCGGGGAGACTGGCAGTTTATTACATCACTGCCACCATTTAGAATTACAAACTGTGATTCACCTTTACATATTTTACCCGCTTTAACCCCTCAATAACTCTCATTCCTTTTTCTTAGCTAATAACCCTTTTGTTAGTTTACTAGAACATTGGCTGCCAGCATTGTCTTTGGTGTAAGATCGAGGATCCCAGTGGATCTGGGGTAAGTGACTGGTCTGTTGGAATTGGAAGCAACTTAAATGTGGTGTGATTTTTGGCGTAAGTGATCATTATCACTAAGCCCAGCTTGTCTGGGAGACAAGATAGACTGCAGCATCTCAGGGGATTGTCTGTGACTCCATGGTAAGACTGTTTTAGTGACCTAGGAGTTCTCATTTGTTACTGGCTTGGTGAAATCTAATTATACAACACATCACCAGCTTGGGGCATCTGTCGTTTTCTGACAGTCCATCGTGAGGTAGGCACTCCCGGTCAGGAGCCACTCCAGACAGTCGTGACAGGATTCACGTGCCCCAGGTCAGTTGGGTTTATAGATCATAACCCCAGGGCAGTTAGAAGTTTAAATTGGATACTGAGAGTTTTTAAGGGTGAAAGATTGGTCCCAATAAGGGAATTACAGTCCTAGGAGGGTCTTGGGACAAAAGACCTGGAACATTCGTGCTTGCTAAGGGGATTATCCTTTAAGAGGAAAATCTCAGATAAGGAATGGAGAGCTTTGCTCATAAGCTATGACCAGGCGTCCAAATGCCCTGCAGCTCCAGACACTGCAAGGGAACTGGCCCGACTGCAACTCCTGGAAACCCAGAAACAACAGGAAGAAGAAATGACGATGGCGGAGTTGTGGATAAGGGAAACTGAGGTGGGGAGAGCGCACACGAAAGATGCATGGAACATTTGGCAGCAGTCTAAGCCAACACTGAAATGGAGGGAAAAGCCCACCAAAGATGCAGGGAACAGCTCGTATTTGAGGAGAGAACACATACAGTGCTGCTCAAAGTCCTGGAGCAGCACGAGGAGCAGCCTCAGACTGGGGGTTCAGGCCCTCTCAACAGCAGGGAGTGGGAGAAAACGCCCAATTTCTGAAGAGACTGACTGCACTGAGGAGCTCCTGTCCACCTTTGACAGACGGTGTGGGGTCCATCTGATTCCAGAGGATACATGGATGCAGTGTTTTCCCCAGGAATTGAAACTGGGGGGTTGTTCGAATTTACAGAGGGGGTCAGGGCTGATGAGGGGTGAGACCGTGAGGGTGAAGATGGGATGTATGGCACCACAGTAAAAACTGAAAAATGTTTCATGACCATTTTATTAGATTTTAAAATCATCACTCAAATTAAAGTTGGCTACTCAAGCCTTCTATGAAGCACGACGTCTGCATCCTTCTTGGTTTCTTGTTATAATTTTGCACAGCTCTGTTAATGAACTTCTTGAATGCAACGCATTCATCTTTGGTGGCTTCTCGTGTGTCCAGTACTTCCAGTCCTTCCATGGATATACTCATTAGTTCAGTCACAGGATCAGGCAGAAGGCGACGTCTTTCCGAACACAAAATTCTATTCAATGAGGCAAAAGAACGCTCAGCTGTGGCTGTTGTGACTGGGAGTGGCAAGAGATGAATTCCCACTTCTCTCAGCCCAGGAAACAGAGCACAAAGATCAGGTCGAGCCACTAGTGATGATAAAGAAGAAGTTGAAGTCAAATCTTCATTCATTCGTTGTACGATATTCCACTGTGTGTTCAAATTCTCTATTCTCTCCTGAGCACACGGCAGCCCCATGGCTGCTCGTGCCTCACTCCACTCAGCTGTCGGTGTTTTATAGGACAGGGATCTGTAAAAGCTGCGTAGAGGTTGAGTAGAATCTAGAAGTCGCTGTTGTCGATTTTTAAGAATCAAGTCTGTGTACTTTTTCAGTTGTCTTAACAAACACTTCTTGTCCTCTTCTCTTAAGGATTCAATATAAATGCCTTTATTAGTCAACTTCTGGACTGAAGTCTTTGCTTCTTCCAGTACTTTTTCAATGGATAGCTCTCTGATTGAGATTGATCCAAATGTAGCTTCTAGTGCTGGACAAAGATCTACTACTGTTGTAAAAGATGTCTGGATGGCACTGTTTAATGGCCCAAGCAGTTTCAACAGTAGACTTACAAGAGAGAGAGAATGGCGATAGTCTTCTCTGAACGTAGTAGCAAAAGTAATCCACTAGCCTCACTACTTAGATCCATCCCATCTTGGTAGATACTTTCCAAAGCCAGTATTAATGGCTGGAGTAATTTTAAGACAACAGCCAAGGATCGCTCATGAGAAAGCCAGAGGGTTTTCCCAGGTTGGACTAATTTGAACTTCAGTCCCAGTGTATCTTCTATATTTTCCAAGATACTCAGTCTTTTTGGACTCTTGCTGAAAAAAGAATACAATGAAGACATTAAATTTGTAGCTTTTTAAATGTCTTTTGAAGAGTCTGCAGCCCGTACTAGCACTGCTTGGAGTAGATGGCCTTTGCAGTGTGTATAGGAGAGACTAGGGTTACACTTTTCTCTGAGCAAAGCTTGTACTCCACCGTGTCTTCCAGAGAAGTTTGCAGCTCCATCAAATGCGCAAGCAGCCATCTGTTTGGGGTCCTATTGACAAGCATTTAACTCTTCTAAGATGTGGGTTGCACAGATGCAGCCAATCTGTCCTCTATAACTTGAACATCTAGAAATGCATCTACTGGCCTACCGCTGACATCAAGATAATGTACACAATGACTTAATACTTGATGACCATTTGCATCGGTGCATTCATCAGCCATGTATGCAAATTTTTTGAATGTGGTGAGAGAGTTCTTCACTTTTTCTACTGTTGAGTCTTTCATTGTTGCACCACATGCTTCTAGCCAGTCAGCTGAGTTTCTTGCAGAAAGACAGTGAGCATTTGCTGGTCTTGTTTGGAACCAGTGTTCAACTTCAGGATGAACAAGTGACCATGCACTTAACATTGGCCTCCAGTTCGTAGTGTGTGGCATCTCTTGCTTAAATAGAAAGTAGGATGCCACAGCCATGTATGTTCGTGTGAACTGTGTTGTGTCTCCAGCATTCTTAACAGTCTCATGAACACTCACCGGTGTTGTCCTTGGTCAGTGGAGACTCAGAGTTCAGAGGTGCTTTCACATGAGTTCATCTCCCAGGTTTGGGGCAAGAAGGCACCTTGCTCGTTCCTCCAGCTGCTCACTGTTCGCTCTGGCCACTGTTGTTCGTTGTGCCACCATTCACTCCATCGCTCTGTTGCCAATGGCCCTGCGCCGTCACCTTTGGCTGCCACCTGCCACTGTGACCTCTGTGAGTTGGTCTCTTGAGGTTCCACCAGCTCTCAGTGATTTCAGCTGAGCTCTCAGTGGGGGAACCTCGCTGCTAGTGCAGACTGGGCCGTCTCTTCCACAGAAACGCTGTCCCACAGCAGGTCTAAGTGCTTAGTCCTGATTATCAGTGATTTCAGCTGTAGTGGTCACTGAACACAACAAAAGACTCTCTATGGAGCCTAATCAGCTCTGTCCTTAAACAGGGGAGAGAGGCAGGTCAAACAGTACTTGTGACTCAGACAGACCATCAAGCAAAACACCTCTTCCCCACCCTCTCTCTCCATGCCCTCAGTCAGCACAGGCTAAGTACAGTTCTACTGCCCTTTACTCCTATCATAAGAAAAACAACATTTCATTCCCCCCCTTCCCCCCTCATTCAAGTGATTTGTAACCTAACCCCAGCCAAAATCTATCACTTGGGCAAGGCAGCTCTGTTTGCTGGATACCTAGGTAGATGAGGTGTAAATGTAAATACAATCTGGTCCTGAAGCCTTTCCCCCCTACCCCCAGCTCATCACTAGCTGTCCGGGAGAGCTCATTTAGACTTTGCTTACAAATCATAGTTTGAAACGATTAGGTTGGCCAACATCACCGAAATGAATGCACTGACATGGTCATAAAAATAACAACTGTATAAGGAAGCTAGTCCATGTTCATACTTTTCAGATCTATAATACTTTTTCAGATACAGATTGACAGAGCCAGAAGAGTATCCAGAAGTTACCTGCTACAGGACAGGCCCAACAAAGAAAATAACAGAACGCCACTAGCCATCACCTTCAGCCCCCAACTAAAATCTCTCCAACGCATCATCAAGGATCTACAACCTATCCTGAAGGACGACCCATCACTCTCACAGATCTTGGGAGACAGGCCAGTCCTTGCCTACAGACAGCCCCCCAACCTGAAGCAAATACTCACCAGCAACCACACACCACACAACAGAACCACTAACCCAGGAACCTATCCTTGCAACAAAGTCCGTTGCCAACTGTGTCCACATATCTATTCAGAGGATACCATCATAGGGCCTAATCACATCAGCCACACCATTAGAGGCTCGTTCACCTGCACATCTACCAATGTGATATATGCCATCGTGTGCCAGCAATGCCCCTCTGCCATGTACATTGGCCAAACCGGACAGTCTCTACGTAAAAGAATAAATGGACACAAATCAGACGTCAAGAATTATAACATTCAAAAACCAGTCGGAGAACACTTCAATCTCTCTGGTCACTCGATTACAGACCTAAAGGTCGCAATGTTACAACAAAAAGACTTCAAAAACAGACTCCACCGAGAGACTGCTGAATTGGAATTAATTTGCAAACTGGATACAATTAACTTAGCCTTGAATAGAGACTGGGAGTGGATGTGTCATTACACAAAGTAAAACCACCCCCCCCCGCCACCGCCCACTGCTCCTTAGACGTTCCTGCAATGGCCCACCTTGATTATCACTACAAAAGGTTTCTTCCCCGCCCTCCCACCGATGAGGTAAAAGCAGCCATCCATGGCGAAAAACCTTCCACCGCTTTGGAAACAGCAGACATTGCTGATGAATGTACTGAGTCAGTCCAGGGCTCGTGGGGGGCACAAACCTCAGGGGAAGGAAAATCCTCCTGTTCCCCAGGGTAAGAGGGAGGAGGGTTTAGGAATAAACCTACTCCCAACTTTGTTAAAAAACCTCAGGAGAGCCCAGATTCTAAAAACTCTTGCCCTAAGGGAAGGCAGGTCGTCTGCTGTCACCGTGAGGCCTCCTGGCCATATCAAACCAAATTGCCCAACACTTAATGTCACCCACAATCTGCATCCACAGCCCCCACCGTGAGTGCCAAGGCTACCCCCTTGATCCCAAAGCAGATTGCAGAGGAGGAGATTGGGCCCATAAACTCCATTCGGACTGAGTCTTGGGAAGGTGGAGAAGAGTTTATTAAGAGTGCAAGAATGAATGGCATTGAATGTACTGGGTGGAGAGACACTGCGTCACACGGCACCTTGGTTAAGCAACGTTTGGTCGGGGAAGAGGACAGACTTCCTGGCAAAAGCCTTACTATTAGCTGTGGATGAATTTTCTATGACCGTACCTCTAGCTACAGGCCACCTCATGTGGGAAGATTTTACGGGTGATGTAGTGGTTGGCACCAGAAATTTGCTACCTGATGCTATTTTAATAGACAATAACATTTTAGCCACGTCTAAGCGTATTAATGTTGTAGTCAGGTCCCATAGAGAGCGTGGATCTGATTCACCTGCTTTGGCTGTGGGTCGGCATCATTTTGTAGTGTAGACTTCCCCGGAGGAGGAATTTGAAAATTCTTCTGTTGTGCCGGAGTCTGGTCTGGGCTTAGGTGAAAAGCAAAAGGAGTTTGTGGCTTCCCCGGAAGCGGACCCTTCTCTGGAACAAGGGACAGTTGCAGCTCAGAATGATGCCCCAGCTGGGGAAGGAAAAGGTCGATTTTTTTTGGTAGGTTTGTTGTATAGGGAGGGTCCTAGCAGGAAAAAGAGGATGGCTGGGGAGGTGTGCAAGCAGGCACCTGTACCTGAGAATACAGGAGGGACTTGCTGAACGCAGCTCATGATCGTCCATTTGCAGGACACGTAGGAGTGGACAAAGCCTGTGACAGACTGAACCAGAATTTCTATTGGCCTCACCAGTTTGAGGCAGGAAAAGATGACTGTCAGAGTAGTGCCTTATGCCAGAAGCATAAGAGATTAAAGGGCCCCTGCAAAGCCCCATGGCAGCCTTTGCCCATTATTAAACAGGCAGTTACCAGAGTGTCTGTAGATCTGTGGGACCTCTCACTAAACCTTCCAGGAATGGAAAGAGAGATTTGTGTTGTGCTGGTTTCTCCCACCAGATACCCTGAAGCCAGCGGGTATTGAAGCTGCAACAGTGGCTACAGCTTTATTCAACTGTGTAGGTTTTCTCAGAGAAATCTTGACAGACGGTGGTGCAAATCTCATGTCTGCAGTCTCTGAACAACGCTGGCACTTATATGGAGTGAAGCATGTAAAGGCTGCTCCCTATCACCCTGCAACTAATGGGCTTATGGAAAGATTTAATGGTACTTTAAAAGCTATGCTAAGAACGTGTGTGTCCAGGCATGAGATCGATTTGGACGTGTTTCTCCCTTATCTTCTATCTGCCTACAGAAGTGTTCCCCAAGAATCTATTGGCTTTGCCCACTTTGATCTACTGTAAGGGAGGCAGGGGAGGGGACCCCTAGACTTGATTGGTGGCTCTTAGGAGGGCAGTACCGAGGAAACAGGACAGCCCATAGGGGAGTATGTCACTTGTTTTAAGGAGAATGTACAGGTTATGATGAATTTAGTGCAAGGGAACCTGAAAAAAGTCAGAAAGTTTAGTATGATTGGCCTGCTGGAGACAGATCAGTTCCAGTTTGGTCTCCCTTGTTCACCAGGGTCCATGACCTTGATCCAGCATGCAGGGACATCTGGCGTGTGAATAATACAGTGCAAGCAAACATATGCCATAATACCAGTAATCACAAGTGGCAGCTGCGTGAATTTGCCCTGCAGACCACACACCAGCTTCCCTGGGCCGCCTTAGCCTGGCTGGAGGCTTTCAGAGCCATGTCCGAGCACTCACACTGAATGAATCCCACTCCCTTTTCATTGGTCCATTGCTCTTTGACTGCTCGCCATAACCATGGAACCAATTCACCTGTCACCTAGGGGTGACAGTGGACGAGAAGCTGGATATGAGTCAGCAGTGTGCCCTTGTTGCCAAGAAGGCCAATGGCATTTTGGGATGTATAAGTAGGGGCATAGCGAGCAGATCGAGGGACGTGATCATCCCCCTCTATTCGACATTGGTGAGGCCTCATCTGGAGTACTGTGTCCAGTTTTGGGCCCCACACTACAAGAAGGATGTGGATAAATTGGAGAGAGTCCAGCGA
This sequence comes from Eretmochelys imbricata, assembly GCF_965152235.1. Lineage (NCBI taxonomy): Eukaryota > Metazoa > Chordata > Testudines > Cheloniidae > Eretmochelys > Eretmochelys imbricata. Next base: position 2,988,200 of record NC_135576.1, on the reverse strand, counting down.
AGGGCAACAAAAATGATTAGGGGTCTAGAACACATGACTTATGAGGAGAGGCTGAGGGAGCTGGGATTGTTTAGCCTGCAGAAGAGAAGAATGAGGGGGGATTTGATAGCTGCTTTCAACTACCTGAAAGGGGGTTCCAAAGAGGATGGCTCTAGACTGTTCTCAATGGTAGCAGATGACAGAACGAGGAGTAATGGTCTCAAGTTGCAGTGGGGGAGGTTTAGGTTGGATATTAGGAAAAACTTTTTCACTAAGAGGGTGGTGAAACACTGGAATGCGTTGCCTAGGGAGGTGGTGGAATCTCCTTCCTTGGAAGTTTTTAAGGTCAGGCTTGACAAAGCCCTGGCTGGGATGATTTAACTGGGAATTGGTCCTGCTTCGAGCAGGGGGTTGGACTAGATGACCTTCAGGGGTCCCTTCCAACCCTGATATTCTATGATTCTATGATTCTATGATTAATTCCAACTCTGGTGGAAGCCTATACCCCTGACCACCCAGCCCCAGGCTCCTAGTCCAAGCTACCTAGCTGCGAGGGTGCCCCAGCGGGCAGGTCTGTCCCTAGCTAGTTGATGGTTCCTAAAGCTGGCCCCTGGCACACGGGGGCAGCACGGGTTCTGTGGCTGATCACAGGGTCCTACTAAGGGGTTAAGCACAAGCCTCTCTCCTCCATTTCTGGTAAAAAGTCACTCCTTGCTCGGCGCCAGGCCAGCCCAGCATAATAGTACATAGTTTAATAGTAAACATGGAACAGCAGGCCAGGGACTTTCCACAGTTTTGCCACTGCGCCCGGTGACTTCAAAGACCAAATGCAATAACACTGTGTTGGGTCACCATGTTTTTCCCTGGGACATTCCCCCGGCATCCCTTCCTCTCCCTGTCCCCAGGTGGTCTTCCCTCTGCCTGGCAGCTCTAGCCCCCTGGGGGGTCTCACTCTTTCCTTTCCCTCTTACCTTGCTCTCTGGTTGTCTTGGGTCTCTCCCACTCAGCCATGCACACACTGTCTATCTACGGTCTATCTATTATCACCGTATCCAAATGCCATGCTGGAATGAAAGCTAGCCTGGGCTCTGATTGCATGGCAATATCCTCCCAGCCATCTTCAGCCCACGTGCGCATTTTGTTGGCTTCTTCCTCCTTCTTTCTTGTCTTATGTCTTTGCCCCTGGCATCCACTACAGGGTGGTCCTGAGACAGAATGCGGTCTGGTTGGAGAGTCCCTCTGCAGAGTTGTAAATGGCCAGGCTGCCTTTGGGGTCACTCCGCTCAGTCTGATCTGTGCTGGGTAGATCAGGAGTAGGACATTACATTGAACCTGAGAAGGGAACTGATCTTCAACCCTGGGGTGGATATCTGGGACACAAACAACCTCCTCCCTCTCCTCCCTCTGCCATCACCTCCTCTGTGGAGATCAAGGCTTTCAACTGTCCCATCTAGACACTGAGTTGACTCCCAAGAGGCGCTTGCACCCTGGAATCATCCAGACCAGCCTGGAGGAGAAATCCACTTGGCTTCAAGAGCAACACACTGAGTAGCTAGCAGAACAGGACACCAGACTGCTCTCTCCACCCTCGGTCACCTACACCAGTCGCCATGGACCACTGACGCAGGGCAGAAGACTTGGGCATCCATTCTGTTCTGAGTCCCACTGACAGAAATGGGAGACATTCTAGCTGTGAAGGGAGCCAGGATAATGTCGTCCACCTGCCAACTGCTCGGAAAAATCATAGCAGGGCCAGCTCTTTCCTACTATAGAGCCCCGACTGCACAATCTGAATCTCCACTGCGGGCATCCCCTGCTGCGAGCACTGGGAAGCCAGGTGCAATACGGCACGAGGGAGCAAAGGACATGGATGCATGAGTAACACAGCTGTTTGGAGGGGAACTTTGCTGGGCTCTGGAGAGTGTCATCCTCCTCCACCTTTCCCATCCCCTAGTAGCTGCGTCTCTCAACATGAAAACATCAGCTGCATCCATGACAGACTCAGAAGGCCCAAAGAAGCGAAGTAATGCAGAAAGCAGTGCCCATCCCGCATGGAGCGTGGCTCTGTCACACATACGGGGACTTGCAGGAAGGTTTGAATCACTCTCTGGGAAGCAGACCCCTGTGACTAATGGATGGAGAAAGCCCCCTGGGTTCCTCAGACTACAGTCAGAGTTGCAACCAGGCTGAGGCATGCAGCGGTCCTGTCAGCTCTCAGAAATGTCACACTGGGCGCGCCCTTCCCCTTCACCGTTCCCAGAATCACTGAGAAGAAGATGGTGACCAGAACCCAATAATGGGTGACCCAGGTGCATCTCCTCCACCTTCAGGCCATAACGTGTCCTCCAGCCATCACGCGGCTGCACAGCCTTGGACACATCGCTACGCATAGATACTCAGATAGCGATGATGCAGCTCCCTCTGCCCGGGGTTGATGAACAATCTCACTTGGGAATGTCAGGGCAGCATGGCTCGGTAGTGTGAGGAATGCATCCGCCATGACAAGAGATCATGATGGACATGGAAATATTGCAGTTTGCACCCAAAATGCCAATGAAGTCAATCAACTCCAGAAACTACTCTGGGCATGAGACACCCGTCACTCATCACAGATATGCAACCACTTATGGGGGAGAATGTGTCAGCTGTTTAAAAGAGCAGAGGAACGCCAGACCACAGTTTAAATTAAAAACCCACAAAGAATCCCGTAGCCGACTGAAATTGTGGAGGGGATTTTAAGCAGGGAGAATGTCACTACTCCCGCTGGGCCAGGGCACCGTGGTGTCCTTCAAAAAGTACCAAGGATCATTTCATGTTCACGGAGTCCTCTGGGCTTTGGTTTAACCGCTCGCCCGAGAGCAGCTGACCTTTACATGTGCATGTTTAACCGCAGAACAGAAAAGGCTGCCAAATAAAATGAACAAAGCAAAGAAGACAAAAGCTGCAGGGAGCAGCCACCACACAATGGCTTGTTCTGGCTGTCAGTGCCGCCCAGGCTGGCTGGCAAGGCACAGTTGTCACTCAAGAGCATTTACTTAAGGATTCTGCACAAGAAAAGCAAAGGCACCCAGAGAACTTGGCTCTTTCGAGGCCCTTCCCCAGCCCCCTTCCCCTTTGTTTGTTTCCTCCCCAGAGATTTGATGACACCCTGGCACTACCATGCCGCTAGCCTCAGGGTCGAACATGCCTAGATCTGTTTTTGTTATCGCTTTGCAGTCAGCTGTGGAGCTCACAATGAATATATCCCACCCACGTAGCCTGCGGGGCCTCGGGGTTAGGCAAGTCACCAAGGTGTGTGCGAGGGAAGGACATGCCAGCTGACTTAACAGAAAAATACACAAGGCCTCCTCCTTCTCCAGGCCACATGCAGGCCAGACCCCTGCCACCCAGGGCCTGAGCCTGCAGAGGGTTGTCAACTTTCTACTCGCACAAAACCGAACACCCTTGCCCCGCCCCTGCCCCACCCCTCCTCCGAGGCCCCGCCCATTTTCCGAGACCCCCACCCCCGCTCACTCCATCCCGCCTCCCTCTGTCGCTCGCTCTCCCCACCCTCACTTACTCAGGGGGTTGGGGTGCAGGGGAGTAAGGGCTCTGGGGTGGGGCCAGAAATGAGGAGTTGGGGGAGCAAGTTCTCCGGGCAGGGACTGTCTCCCTCCGTGTCTGCACGGTGATCTCAGCTGAGCGGGGCCTTCTAGGTGCTAAATACCAGGTGTCCTCCCTATCCTGGTCACCACATTCTACCTCGCACCTGCTGTGCACCAGCCCTGGGCAGGATCGGGCACAAAGTCGTGTGGGTGAGACATAGAATCATAGAATATCAGGGTTGGAAGGGACCTCAGGAGGTCATCTAGTCCAACCCCCTGCTCAAAGCAGGACCAATCCCCAACTAAATCATCCCAGACAGGGCTTTGTCAAGCCAGGCCTTAAAAATATCTAAGGAAGGAGATTCCACCACCTCCCTAGGGAACCCATTCCAGTGCTTCACCACCCTCCACGTGAAAACGTTTTTCTTAATGTCCAACCTAAACCTCCCCCACTGCAACTTGAGACCATTACTCCTTGTTCTGTCATCAGCTAACACTGAGGACAGTCTAGATCCATCCTCTTTGGAACCCCCTTTCCAGTAGTTGAAAGCAGCTATCAAATCCCTCCTCACTCTTCTCTTCTGCAGACTAAACATCCCCAGTTCACTCAGCCTCTCCTCATAAGTCATGTGTTCCAGTCCCCTAATCATTTTTGTTGCCCTCCACTGGACTCTTTCCAATTTTTCCACATCCTTCTTGTAGTGTGGGGCCCAAAACTGGACACAGTACTCCAGATGAGGCCTCACCAGTGTCGAATAGAGGGGAACGATCACGTCCCTCGATCTGCTGTCAGTGCCCCTACTTATACATCCCAAAATGCTATTGGCCTTCTTAGCAACAAGGGCACACTGTTGACTCATATCCAGCTTCTCGTCCACTGTCACCCCTAGGTCCTTTTCTGCAGAACTGCTGCCGAGCCATTCGGTCCCTAGTCTGGAGCGGTGCATTGGATTCTTCCGTCCTAAGTGCAGGACTCTGCACTTGTCCTTGTTGAACCTCATCAGATTTCTTTTGGCCCAATCCTCTAATTTGTCTAAGTCCCTCTGTATCCTATCCCTACCCTCCAGAGTATCTACCTCTCCTCCCAGTTTAGTGTCATCTGCAAACTTGCTGAGGGTGCAATCCACACCATCCTCCAGATCATTTATGGAGATATTGAACAAAACCGGCCCCACGACCGACCCTTGGGGCACTCCACTTCATACCGGCTGCCAACTAGACATAGAGCCATTGATCACTACCCGTTGAGCCTGACAATCTAGCCAACTTTCTATCCACCTTATAGTCCATTCATCCAGCCCATACTTCTTTAACTTGCTGGCAAGAATACTGTGGGAGACCGTGTCAAAAGCTTTGCTAAAGTCAAGGAACAACACGTCCACCACTTTCCCCTCATCCACAGAGCCAGTTATCTCATTATAGAAGGCAATTAGATTAGTCAGGCATGACTTGCCCTTGGTGAATCCATGCTGACTGTTCCTGATCACTTCCCTCTCCTCTAAGTGCTTCAGAATTGATTCCTTGAGGACCTGCTCCATGATTTTTCCAGGGACTGAGGTGAGGCTGACTGGCCTGTAGTTCCCAGGATCCTCCTTCTTCCCTTTTTTAAAGATGGGCACTACATTAGCCTTTTTCCAGTCGTCCGGGACCTCCCCCGATCGCCATGAGTTTTCAAAGAGAATGGCCAATGGCTCTGCAATCACATCCACCAACTCCTTTAGCACTCTCGGATGCAGTGCATCCAGCCCCATGGACTTGTGCTCGTCCAGCTTTTCTACATAGTCCCAAACCACTTCTTTCTCCACAGAGGGCTGGTCACCTCCTCCCCATGCTGTGCTGGCCCAGTGCAGCAGTCTGGGAGCTGACCTTGTTCGTGAAGACAGAGGCAAAAAAAGCATTGAGTACATTAGCTTTTTCCACATCCTCTGTCACTAGGTTGCCTCCCTTGTTCAGTAAGGGGCCCACACTTTCCTTGACTTTCTTCTTGTTGCTAACACACCTGAAGAAACCCTTCTTGTTACTCTTAACATCTCTTGCTAGCTGCAATTCCAGGTGTGATTTGGCCTTCCTGATTTCACTCCTGCAAGCCCGAGCAATATTTTTAGACTCTTCCCTGCTCATTTGTCCAATCTTTCACTTCTTGTAAGCTTCATGTAAGAGACATGCCGGGCAGGAGCTGAGAGTGGGGCGAGCACCCACCTGTTTGCTTTCTGCAGCACCTGCCCTGTCCCGGACAGAGGGCCAGCGGGGGGTTCCATGTGGTCCAGCAATGGGAGCTGTGTTCCCCACACACTCGGGTGGAGCCTGGCATTTGGAATGAGCCTGATATGACGAAGTGGGACTGTTCTTAATGTTTCCTGTGAATAGTGTGGGGGTGCCTCAGTTTCCTCTAGGCAGTACTTAAGTATCTAGGGGGTGGGGTAAGGGTGTATGATCACTGCAGAGCCCTAGAGGGCAGGTGTGTGCAGGGGTCTGGACACAGAGAATGGCCGACACCCTGTTTCCTGGCAACTGATGGCCGGGTCCCTTCCCCACTGCAAGGTGAGAGCTAAAGGGTTGGAGAACAAAGGAATCAGGTGACCTCCTGGCCCAGGAAAGGGGAAAGCCCAGAGGAGGAGGGGCTGGAGAGAGTTTTCAGTTTGGGGGCTGGCTAGGACATGGAGTGAAGGGCAGACGGGGTTGTCTGTCTCACTGCCCCCCAAAATGGACCCAGCTGAGGGGTCCTGTTGTCTGCACCTGCAAGCTCTGTGTTAGACCATGTTCCTGTCGTCTAATAAACCTCTGTTTTACTGGCTGGCTGAGAGTCACGTCTGACTGCGAAGTTGGGGGGCAGGACCCTCTGGCTTCCCCAGGAGCTCCGCATGAGCGGACTCACTGTGGGAAGCGCACGGAGGGGCAGAGGATGCTGAATGCTCCGAGGTCAGACCCAGGAAGGTGGAAGCTGTGTGAGCTTTGTGTCCTGAAGAGAGTCTGCTCACAGGAAGGCAACTGCCCTAGAGTCCTGACTGGCTTCATGGGGAGCAGTTCCAGAGCATCGCCCAGGGACTCCATGACAACTGGTGGTAAAAGTGGGATCTACTGCACCCCATGGAAGGCACTTCCTGCAGTAAATGACGGGGAAGCAGTAAAAAGAAGGGGGATTGACGAGGACCAGGCATGCTGAAGATTCAGAGAGAGATGGTTTCAGGGGGCGGTTAACCCCTGGGAGTGTGTGACCAGAGAGAAGGACTTTTGCAGTAACAGGGTCCCCCGGGGGATTGCAGCGAGCAGTCCCAGGGGCGGAGGAGTCTACAGCTGGACCCTGGCAAAGAGGTGGTGACCTCGAGAAGGGCTGGTACACTAGGGGTTCTCCCTGGAAACCGTGGGAAGCTGAGAGCACACAGGCCTGTGAGTCCACAACAACTTGGGAAGAGCGGAGTGACGGCCTGTCACTGTCTCCTTAAGAAGGACATTGTAACCCTGTGCAGAAAGAGAGGGTTGCGCATTGGAAAGTTCACCAAAGCACAGTTCATCGTGCAGCTGGAGGAGGATGACCGCTCTAAGGGACAGATTCCTGACCCCAAATGGGGCTAAAGCAGGATCTGGGAGCAGCTGGAGTGGGAGCCAGGCATCGCCAAGACTCCTGTCCCCGACCAGACGGGGGTCTTCGCGATCGGGTTCCCCATTGGGGGATCGGAGACGGACGGGATTGGAGCTGAGTCCGAGGGAGCCAGAGGACTGTGGGAGACAGCGAGAGCCCGAGAAAGAGCTGCAGAAGCAGCAGCAGCATGAATTGGTGGTGGTGGAGCGGAGACCCCCCCGGGGTGAGTGGGGATAGACGCTGGGGGGCCAGTTCCGCAGGGAACCTCGTGACTAAATTGCTGCCCCTGGTTAAGGACAGGGGGGATGTGGATGCCACCTCACTGCCTTTGAGCAGGCTGGCGATTTGAACCAGGGGGACCCTGCGGAAAAGCCCCGGTGTCTAGCTCCCTTGCTGGGTCCCAAGACCGTAGACTCCGTCAGCCAGATGGGTGGGGAGGTGGACAGGCTCCCACTCCTGACCCCAACCTATATGTCTGTGTGGAGTTTCCTGGGGCCAGGCCCCTCGGACCCCCAGTGGGAGCGGAAGGTGATGATCAATGGGGAAACATTCCTGGTGTTGGGGACACTGGGACATGGCCACTAGGTAACTCGAGGGGATGGAAGATCATGAGTGTCGATGAAGCCCCCTCGCACTAGGCCCAGGTGTCCTTGGTCCCCCCGCCCCCGCCTGGGGCACTCGCAGCAGCTCTGCGTACTAGGCCCAAGTGCCTTGGCCCCCCCGCCTGGAGGCACACACAGCAGTTATGCTGAGGATCTGCAACAATATGTTGCAGAGTCAGACTGCCTGAAACTAAGCAAGGCCAAACAGGGGAGATATGGAAGAACAATGCTGAATAAAGCAGCTTTATGTATAGTTTAACAAATGATACAGAGAACCAGGGAACTAGCTGGGAACTGGATTGGCTGGCTATATGGATACTTAGGGCAGCTTGCTGTTGGATAAGTATGATGGGAAAAAGGATGTATAAAAGCCTGTGTAACTTCCTGCTCTGGGTACAGGATTTGAGATTCAAATCTCCCTGTACCTTTTTGAAGCTTCAAATAAACTTTTCTGCTTCTCCACCCCGTTGTGATTATTGGGTGCAGCACACCGGGTTGCGAACCAACTCAAGCTGTTGTTCAGCCTCTCGGCACTGGGTGCCGGCAACACTGGGGTGGCGAGATCCTGGGACAGAGAGAACTGGTGTCAGGCCCTGGGTGGTGCAGCCTCAGATGCTGAGGGGCTGTGTGAGCTGGGTGAGGGTCCCAGGGATGAAGCCCCTCGCCCTGCCTATGGCCCAGATCCCTGTGCAGATCCAGGAGGGGTGGGGCTGGCTGGTCGTTGGGGTGCTCCAGGATACCAGCTGCGAGACCCTGTTGTGGGGTGACTGTCTCTTTGGGACAGGATCCAGGCCCTGCTCCGGTAACTGCCGAGGGTTTGAATTTGAATCCAGGGAACCAATCGGTGGAGAGGGAAATGGTCAGTGAAAATGCAGATGACCTGGCTGGCAGGGGGGAGGAGCGGCTAGGCTCAGGCTACCTGCCTGCCTGTAACCAGACCCCTGGGGCTCCCCACCCCCCTTGCACACCGGAGAGGGGGCTCCCGCTGGTCCTGACGCAGTGAGGAAAGCAGCGAGCTCGCTGCCTACCCCACTGGGACACCAAGGGCAGCGCTGAGCCAGGGGGGAGCTGAGATCCCAGCTGAGTGGGGGGAGACACAGGCAGGGCAGGGGATCTGTTGGGAGTGGCAAGGTGCTGGGTAAGGAAAGTCTGGATGAGCCTAGGCAGTCTTGTGAGCTGATGGCTGTGTCTAGTCAGCAGTGGGGGAAGGCGAGGAGAGTGGAAGATGAGTGTCCCTGGACCTTACCTGTTAGCTGGGTGGAGAATTGGGACAGGGAAGGAAACGTGTCTGTGTCTGTCAGGGGTATTGACTTGCCTATGGAGGGAGCTACCCTGGTCTCCAAGCAGTTGTCTGTGACCAGCCTTGTGTGCTGGGACAAGGGGAAAGAGATCCCAAGCTGTGTGTCTGGGAAAGGAGAAAGAGTGTCCAGCTCTTCTTTGTCTGTGGAGCAGACAGAAGGAGCCTTTCAGCCTATGATGGTTGAGGGGAGTGCAATTGTCTCGGAGTTGGTTCTGGATTCAGCTAAAGCCCAGGAAGGGAAGGGTCCTAAGTTTGTGTCTGCTCGGGAGAATGGGCCTGTAACTAGGTCGCATCCAGTTAGTGTCTATGTAAAATCCCAGAGCCCAGACAATTCTGGTGCTTGTATTTTGCCTGTTGCTAGTGTGTGGTTGGGAAAGGGTGTCGCAACTCTGTCTAATCAGGGTGAGATCCTAGCCAGGGCACAAGGAGAGCATGAAGGTGATGTGATTGTGTTACCTACTGAGGGTGTGGAAACCTGTAGCAAGAAGGAAAAGATTCCTGAACTTGTGTCAGGTTTCAGAGTAGCAGCCGTGTTAGTCTGTATTTGCAAAAAGAAAACGAGGACTTGTGGCACCTTAGAGACTAACAAATTTATTTGAGCATGAGCTTTCGTGAGCTACAGCTCACTTCATCGGAGCTGTAGCTCACGAAAGCTTATGCTGAAATAAATTGGTTAGTCTCTAAGGTGCCACAAGTACTCCTTTTCTTTTTGCTGAACTTGTGTGTGGCAAAGGGAAGGAGAATGCTTCTGACCTTTTATCTAGGAAGTCTGTAAGTTTGCCTGAAAGGGGATTGTGTAGGAATCCGCCGGATCGGCCAAAGGTAATTCTGGATGTAAGGGAGACCCAGAAAGAGTCTCTTGTTGCTCAGGAAAGTGTTCCTCTAGAGCAAGCCCTAGGTAAAGAGAGTAAGGGCTGAATTTCTGCGAGGGGTGAATTGTTGCAAAGAAAAGCCCTAGGTAAAGGAATCCTCATGGAGTCTTTGCAAGCAGTTTACTGCAGCTGAAGGGTGTGAAAGTGATTTAATCAAGAAAGTTTCAGTTCCTAATAGCCAGAAATTTTCTGTGGGGAATGGATCCACTGACTTTCCTGCTGAAAGATCCAGTGTGGATAGCTTTGAGAAGGTCTCAGATGAAGTGAAAGCTGTTAAGAAAGTTAAACAGTCCTGTAACCAAGTGGCTGGGTTTGGCCAGCTTGTTGGGGAGAAGACCCAATCCCAGTTTGACCCCCTGGGGTTTTGGGGGTGGCCAAAGGGCACGGGCCACATAAACCTTCCCACATGCGGCCTGCGAGTGCTATCGACCACACCCGACTTAAGGGAGGGCGTGAAACTGGAAGGGCCTGGTGTAACTCCCATCAAGGAATGGGAGAGATGCTGGAGCATCCATGGGAACGTTGGTGGCTTCGAACTTCCACAGGTCAGCGGCTAAACTGACCCCGCTCAGTTTGATCTCGAAGGGGGGAGAGATGTGACGAAGTGGGACTGTTCTTAATGTTTCCTGTGAATAGTGTGGGGGTGCCTCAGTTTGCCCTATGCAGTTCTTAAGTATCTAGGTGGTGGGGTAAGGGGGTGTGATCATTGCAGAGCCCTAGAGGGCAGGTGTGTGCAGGGGTCTGGACACAGAGAATGGCCGACACCCTGTTTCCTGGCAACTGATGGCCTGGCCCTTCCCCCCTGCAAGGTGAGAGCTAAAGGGTTGGAGAACAAAGGAATCAGGTGCTCTCCTGGCCCGGGAAAGGGACAAAGCCCAGAGGAGGAGGGGCTGGAGGGAGTTTTCAGCTTGGGGGCTGGCTGGGACATGGAGTGAAGGGCAGATGGGGTTGTCTGGCTCACTGCCCCCAAAATGGACCCAGCTGAGGGGTCCTGTTGTCGGCACCTGCAAGCTCTGTGTTAGACCATGTTCCTGTCGTCTAATAAACCTCTGTTTTACTGGCTGGCTGAGAGTCACGTCTGACTGCAGAGTTGGGGGGCAGGACCCTCTGGCTTCCCCAGGACCCCGCCTGGGTGGACTCGCTGTGGGAAGCGCACGGAGGGGCAGAGGATGCTGAATGCTCCAAGGTCAGACCCAGGAAGGGGGAAGCCGGGTGAGCTGTGTGTCCTGCAGACAGGCTGCTCACAGAAAGGAGACTGACCCAGAGTCCTGACCGGCTTCATGGGGAGCAGTTCCAGAGCATCGCCCGGGGACTCCGTGACACCCTTAAAAGCTGCAGGCTCCAGACAAACCACCGTCTTCCCAGGTTGCGGGGAAAGTGTCTGGAGCTATGAGAACAGCACGTCCTGCCAGGCAGCTCCCCCTCCTCAATGCAGCCTTTATTTATCCCAGCATTACGTGCTGCAGCTGCAATCAAGAGGCATATGATGCTAAACTCCTTGGCATCTGTCCCCTGCATATTTCGGTTATTATTTATATCCTGCAACTCCCACATTCTGCTGAAGAGACAGAGCTGGAGGTGCCGAAACCCCTGCTGGCAGCAGCCGAGTGAGTGGGCCAGGCAGTTGCCAGTGAGGAAAGGACAGCGTCTTCATGCTCCGTGCCCCAGTAGTGAGCACCTGGCCGACTCAGGCAGGTTGGTGGTTCATACGTGGGCGTGCACGACCGGTTGTTCTTGGAGATGGAGCAGCTGCTTTCTCTGGCCAGGCCTGTTAGCCTCTCCCTGCGCTGGCCAAGGCCTACGCTCGTCCTGGGGGGAACCCTGGTTCAGTCCATGGAGCTACTGAACAGAGGAGTCTGCTTCTCATGCTACATCTTCCAAAGGGCTCCCTGCTTGTGTAAGGGGGGGCCTCCAAGGGGTCTGAGGCCGAGCACCCAAAAATGGAGGTGCCAGAATGAGCCGGGACTTTGGAAAATATTGGCCTTGTGGGGCCTCTGCCATCAGGATGCCCTGAGCAGATACAAGCCGGGCCAGGGAGTAGTCTGTTGCTGGCCACACTCCGTGTGTAGATGCAGCCTGCTTTTGAGCACAGCTGGGACTTGAACCAGGAGTTTAGCTTGAATAATCAGAAAGTAAATTGCTAGTAGTTAAATCTACTAGGCTCCCCAGAGGAAGAGGTGGGAGCTCCCACCCGTGAGTCATTCCAAGAGAAGGCCACGAAGCACGTGCTGGAGGGAACGCTCCTGCAGGGGCCAAGGGATGAGCTGAGGTGGGTGGCCGTCTCCGGCAGGGGCTGAGTTCCTGTCCATGTCTGCTGGGAGGAGCTTCTATTTTCTAAGAGGAAACTGGTAGTCATGCACCCAGAAGGTGTACGCACCTGCCACATACCCTCTGGATTAGACTTGCTTTCAGCAGGACTAGCCACCAGGTTACTCTGAACCGGCTCAATCCCAACAGCGTGAAGATGGCTCAGACTGAAATGGCTGAAATAGTCCTCCAACAGCGCCTTTCAAAAATCCCCCGAAGCCGCTGCTTCTGAGAGCACGTGGCGGGCCCTGCAGGCCAGTAGCCAGAGGGCAAAACAGGAGCGTGGGTGGGAAGTGAAAGGGCGTTGGTTCAGAGAACAATTCAGCACCGGTAGCGAGGTGGCACTAAGCTGTTTGCCCTTACAACGATCTTGTCCCAACTGCTCAGTCCCAGCGTCCCGTGTGGACAGGGCCTTTGAGACACTCAGAGAGTCTGGGCACTTAAACCATTGCTTTTGATTCCAGTTAGGTATAGAACCCCTCTTCTCCTCCTCCAACTGGGAATTGTTCAGAGTTGGCTGGTGGGGATGGGGGGGAGGGGGTTGGTTGGGGAACTGCTGAGTTGTCTAAAAAGAAAGTGGAACTAGTCAGCGGTGTGCAAAGCAAGCAACTCTAGCTCCGGGCGTCTCCAGATGGCACTTCTCCTTTCCTTTGACGTGGCACTGGGCCAGTCATCACAGCAGAGGTGAAAGGTGCATTCCAAAAGCTTCTTCAGATAAACAAGGAAGGAACAGGAGGATGGGCACAGGAATGACAATGGCTGGTTCTCACTCAAAGCCAACTCTTCCGCTGATTATCGTGAGAAAATTCCTTACTGAGAGTTCCACCAGGCTGTGGACGCTTCTCGCAAGAGAGCCCTGGGGGCCTCATTGCTTGAGCAATTGAAACAAAATCCACAAAGGAACAATCCTGCATCGGCAGAGGTGGGGGATGGACAAAATAGGACCTAAAGCCATAGGGTCTTCTCCAGCTGCAATATCCGTGATTCCGTGGAGCAAAGTCCATTTCTCGTGGGAGAATGGAGCAACGTAGAATGACAACGGGGCTAGAATCACTTCACAGATGCTGGAGTGTGGGTGGCTCCCAGAATGCACCTCACCAGCCATTTTGTGCTTTTGACACGCTATGTATTTGGCTGGATAAAAATATGCCTGCCTTGGGCCTAAGGCAATCCGAAGAAACGTTTTGTGATAGAGGCACAAAATGGCCGCCGCACATTTCCCAAAGGACACAGATATAAAGGCGGGCATGAGGAAGGGACATTGTTTCTCACGTCATTTAAATTCCAAGAGGAACATGGGCAGGCCGGGATTCCACGCGGGATTTTAGCCAAGACAAAGCTTAACGCTTCCTCAGAGTGCCTCAGATCCTTGACTGCTCATTCAGGAGGCCTTATTTTGACTGAAGGTCCTCCCTAAAGGCCCGTGCCTTTGGCAGCGCGGTGACCCCAGCTGCCGCAGTGGGGCGCTGGTTCAGTGATGGGCCGGACCGGGCAGGGCACAGGGCTTTGTCCTGGACGGCACGGACTGAGAGCTGTTTGAAAGACTTCGCTGCCAGTCGGGGTGGTGTGGGGGAACGATGCGGCAAAGGGCCAGCTAGGAGACACCAGCGTAGGGCCGCAGCTGTCTCTCACCGCGTGCCTATGCAGTGCCCAGCACGGGGGGGCCTGATCTCGGCCAAGGCCTCTAGGAGTTACTGCTCATCATGCTGCGGCTGCTAATCAAGGCAGGCATTTGGCTCCGTAGCAGAAGCCAAACTCCCTCTGTCTAGCACGGATCTAGCCCAGGGAGGCTTCCTCCCACGCAGCACTATGGGGAGGCCAGGGTGGTCCCAACCCCTGATACCTGTTGGGGAGCTGGGACCCCCGGGCTGAGAACCCCTGTCCTAGCCAACAGGCATGGGAGACAGCTGCGAGCTCTCAACTTTAGTCCGGAAAGCTAGCACATTAATGCCAGGCGCCCGCTGGGCTGGGCTCTGCAGCGTACGGCCCTGCCCACTGCAACTCACTCCTCCTACACTCACCTCGCAGCAGTGAATCCTGCCCACTGTCCCTTCAGCTCCCACACAAACACACGGCACGGCTTTACTCCGATTCCCAGGCCAGGGCGAGCTCAGACTAGACAGCCCATGGCTGCTTGGGGAGCAGTTAAGAAGCCAGCCCTGATTTACAGCTGCCCCCTTCCAGCTTCATGTACAGGAGCTGGGATTCCTCCTCTCCAACGCCTTGAGCGGCGGGGAGCAGCTGGCACCCCAGGGTGATGAACGGGCCAATGCCCTACCTACGCTAGCCCCATCCGGAGAGCTGCCCTGGGAAGCTGGCAGGAGGGGCAGAGTACAGACACAGCCTCCGGGGATCATTCCTCCTTTACTGAACCCACTGGTTTGTTCACTCCCGCTTTCCCAGAAGAGCTGGATTTTTTTGACTAAACCACAGAATAATTGATTGTTCCTGTAATGAACCAGCCTGAAGACCACCCAAGCTGTGTGGCTGTCAGCTAGAGCCTCTTTCTTAGCCATCCACGACCTGAAAGGCAGCCAAGGAAGCCTCTAAAGAAGAGGTCCAGAATGAGCAGGGGCAGGCAAACTAGCCTCCCCACTACACCCTCCCTGCCCTCTAGCAAAGAGGACTCCAGGACACATTCAGCCCTTGGCCGCTCTCTGCTGAGCCTGCCTGGGCGGGACCCCATTAGTGACGACGGTGCCTGTCAGTTCAATGCCGGGGAGCCATTTCCATCCAGTGTTGGACTGAGACACATGGATTCACGAAGCTCACGTGCTATAGAACAATCTAGATTTTATCAGCGAGGCCAGGGATATAAGCTGCGGTCTGAACCCAGCTCAGCTTTCACTTGACTCCAGGAGCTGGGGCTTTACAAAAAACAATATAATATTGTAAGAGTCAGCGAGGCTGCCCTGGGCATTAGCATGGGACGGGGCAGGGAGAAAGATGACTAGCACCCATCCACCTTGCTAGCTACTCATAGAATTAAAGCATGGGCCAGTTGCACAGTCCATTTGGCTTCTCAAACCTCCCTGCTTTCTCTTTAATGGACATGGGGGTCACAACCTCCCTTTGCATTGGACATGGGGCGTTAGTGGCCCCCGAGGGGGTGACCGAGATAGAGGCAAGCACTTAAGCCGAAAGCACCCGCTTTCTCTTTCCGGGGAGTGACAGGCGGGCAGCTGGCTCAGCTCGCCAGCAGCCTTGCATGTCCTTGCTGGGTCACTGTGCAGCCGGGGCTGCAGCATGCATTCCCTGTGCCTCGTTCAAAGAAAGCAGGGTCCCCTTTAAAACATAAATCTCGGCCCAATACCCCGGTGTGGACACGAGCCACTGCCTCCATCACATTATCCTCAGGCACGACGAGCAAACGCCCAGGCCTGCCGAGGGGGGCTTGGGAAAGCACCCCCAGCTCCAGACACTTGCCCCGTGATCAGCCAGCTTCCTGGCCTGGGCGCCATCGCACCTTGTGCCATTGCCTGGTCCCCCGGGACAGATGGAGCTCTGGCTAGGTTCACAGCAGGACGAGGCGGCCAGCCAAAGGCCAGCGGCCTGGAGAGACGCGACGTTGCTAACCCTGCAGATGGTCCCCTTCCTGTCGAGTCAGTGCTGACTCCAAAGCCCCAGTGCAGCACCACAAGGAACGGGGTGTAGGCTCCCTACTGAGGGTTGTCCCCTAGGAGTCAGTTCTGACCCTGCTGCCCCCGAGCAGCGGTAGGGGGCTCGATGTTGCAAGGCATGGGGGGAGCGATTCCAGAGGGGGTGCTCTTCCCAGTGTGGCACTATGGGGCACTGTGCTGCAGGGAGTGAGGCGGGGGCGGCTCAGTAGGGGAAGCACTCCCCTTGCGGTCCGTGCTGACCCCAATGCCCTTGCATAGCCCTGGGGGAAGGGGGGGGCGCTAGGCTTCAGAGCGTGGTGCTGGCAGTTTGGGAAGTAGTTCTCTTTTCTCTGATTCCATCTGGACCTCGCTGCTCTGTGACGACACAGGGCGTGGTGTCAGTGGATGTGTCAGCTAGTGCAGGAGAATGAAAACGGAAAAAGTCTGTACACGAAAGACCCAGCATTGCTTTTTGTAACAATAAAAGTGTGTCAGCCAGACTCCCTCCATGCCCTCCACCCTGCCTCCCTGGGCCCGCCTTAGGCTTTCTGTGGGATACAGCAGGCAAACTCCGGGATCTGCTAATGGTGGGTAATGTAAATTAGTCTGCCAGTTAGCTACGTCGTTATGAAAGACACTAAATTGCCTGAGATCGTTTGCTTCAGACAAGCAACAATCATCCAGCGAGGCAATCTGCTGCCTTGTCTGGCGAGTTGAATGTATTTTGGATCAGATCTCCATGAATCATCACCATTCAAATACCCCACAGTGGCTGCAACACAATGAGGATTTCTCGGGCATGCAAGAGCAAAAGCAGACTGTTGCTCCAGCCCCTCAGTGCCAGGGTAACACGTATCCTCATCAATATGTGGACACTGGGCTCCACTGGTCTAGAAATTCAAATAATCATCATTGGGGCAGTCACTGGGTGGTAGGGGCTTGCCCTTCATCCCTCCTCTAGTTCTTGTCATGCAGGCTGAAAGCAGAAGACCGGAGTCCGAATTGCAGGCACGGTGATGTTTATTGGGGCTAGTTTCAAGCAAGCATATCCATAGCTATGACACCGCAGAGCCTTGTCCCCGTGTCCCAGTTTAGCAGGCATAATTACACCTGCATGCACACCCCTGGTCCCACCCCTGACAATGTACGGTCGTGTTCCGGTTTGGAGGGTCTTGAGTCTGGGGGCTTCAACACCACCTCTTTTGAACCCCATAGGTGGTGTTGAAGGTGAGGGAGTGAAGTTGTGCTTCGGTCAGGGACAGGCCTTTCTTTAGCCTTTTCATGTTTCTTACACGTTCCCCTCCCATCCCTTCGCCCCTCCCAACTGATTGCTTGACCTTATCTTAGGAGAGGAGCTTGAGGCAGGACCTGTCCTTCAAGTGTGCGCTCGTAGGTTACATTCCCACTATACCCAGTAACGCTTGAGCTCTGTTTCTTATCTTTCCTCGTTGTGCTTATCTTTCCCCATCTGGTTGTGGAAAATGCAACACACAGTGTCTTTGTTCTTTGTCCACACATTTTCGTAAGAACTTAAGAACATAAGAACAGCCATACTGGCCATCTATCCCAGTATCCTGTCTGCTGACAGTGGCCAGTGCCAGGTGCCCTGGAGGGAATGAACAGAACAGGGAATCGTCAAGTGATCCATCCCCTGTCGCCAATTCCCAGCTTCTGGCAAACAGAGGCTAGGGATACCAGCCCTGCCCATCCTGGCTAATAGCCATTGAAGGACCTATCGTCCATGAACTTATCTAGTTCTTTTTTGAACCGTATTATAGCCTTGGCCTTCATAACATCCTCTGGCAAGGAGTTCCACAGGTTGACTGTGTGTTGTGTGAAGAAATACTTCCTTTTGTTTGTTTTAAACCTGCTGCCATAGGCACCGACTCCGTGGGTGCTCCGGGGCTGGAGCACCCAGGGGGAAAAATTGGTGGGTGCTCTGCACCCACTGGTAGCTCCCCGCCCCAGCTCACCTCCACCTCTACTCCGCTCCGCCTCCTCCCCTGAGCACACCGCTGGGTCCTGCTTCTCCCCCCTCCCTCCTAGCGCTTGTGCCATGAAACAGCTGTTTCACGTGGCAAGCCAGGGAGGGAGGAGGGGGAACACAGTGCGCTTGGGGGAGGAGGCGGGGCCGGGGCAGGGATTTGGGGAGGGATCCAATAGGGGCAGGGAGGGGCAGAGTTGGGGCGGGGGCAGGGGGGGGGAGGGCGCGAGCACCCACCGGCACCGACAAAAGTTGGCGCCCGTGCCTGCAGCCTGTTCATTTCATTGGGTGACCCCTAGTTCTTGTGTTACAAGAAGGAGTAAATAACACTTCCTGGTCTACCTTCTCCACACCACTCATGATTTTATAGACCTCATTCATATCCCCCCTTTTCCAAGCCGAAAAGTCCCAGTCTTATTCATTGCTCCTCATACAGGAGCCGTTCCATAACCCTAATCGTTTTTGTTGCCCTTTTCTGAACCTTTTCCAATTCAAATAGATCTTTTTTGAGATGGGGCGACCAGATTCACACGCAGTATTCAAGATATGGGCGTACCATGGATTTCTATAGAGGCATTAGGATATTTTCCATCTTATTATCTCTCCCTTTCTTAATGATGTCCAGCATTCTGTTTGCTTTTTTGACTGTCACTGCACATTGAGTGGATGTTTTCAGAGAAGTATCCACGACTCCAAGATCTCTTTCTTGAGTGGTAACAGCTAATTTAGACCCCATCATTTTATATGTAGAGTTGGGATTATGTTTTCCAATGTGCATTACTTTGCATTTATCAACATTGAATTTCATCTGCCATTTCTTTGCCCAGTCACCTAGTTTTGAGAGATCCTTTTGTAGTTCTTGGCAGTTTGCCTAGAACTTAACTATCTTGAGTAGTTTTGTATCATCTGCAAATTTTGCCACCTCACTTTTACCCCTTTTTCCAGACCATTTATGAATATGTTGAACAGGACTGGTCCCAGTACGGACCCCTGGGGGACACCACTATTTACCTCTCTCCATTCTGAAAACTGACCATTTATTCCTACCCTTTGTTTCCTATCTTTAACCAGTTACCAACCCATAAGAGGACCTTCCCTTGTATCCCATGACAGCTTACTTTGCTTAAGAGTCTTTGGTGAGGGACCTTGTCAAAGGCTTTCTGAAAATCTAAGTACATTATATCCACTGGATCCTCCTTGTCCACATGCTTGTTGACCCCCCCAAAGAATTCTAGTAGATTGGTGAGGCATGATTTCCCTTTACAAAAACCATGTTGACCCTTCCCTAACAAATTATGTTCATCTCTGTGTCTGACAATATTGTTCTTTATTATAGTTTCAACCAGTTTGTCGGATACTGAAGTGAGGCTTCCGGCCCGTAATTGCTGGGATCACCTCTGGAGCCCTTTTTAAAAATTGGCGTCACATTAGCGATCCTCCAGTCATCTGATACAGAAGCTGATTTAAATGAGAGGTTACAGACTACAGTTAGTAGTTCTGCAATTTCACATTTGAGTTCCCTCAGGACTGTTGGGTGATACCATCTGGTCCTGGTGACTTATTACTGTTTAGTTTATCAGTTTGTTCCAAAACCTCCTCTATTGATACCTCAATCTGGGACAGTTCCTCAGATTTGTCACCTAAAAAGAATGGCTCAGGTTTGGGCATCTCCCTCACATCATCAGCTGTGAAGACCAATGCAGAGAATTCATTTAGTTTCTCCACAATGACCGTATCGTCCTTGAGTGCTCCTTTAGCACCTTGACCGTCCAATGGCCCCACTGGTTGTTTAACTTGCTTCCTGCTTCGGATGTACTTACAAAATTTTTTGCTATTACTTCTTGAGTCTTTGGTTAGCTGTTCTTCAAATTCTTTTTTGGCCTTCCTAATGATATTTTTACATTTCATTTGCCAGAGTTTATGCTCCTTTCTATTTTCCTCACTAGGATTTGACTTCCACTTTTTAAAGGATGCCTTTTTGTCTCTCACTGCTTCTTTTACTTTGTTGTTTAGCCACGGTGGCACTTTTTTAGTTCTCTTACTATGTTTTTTAATTTGGGGTGTACATTGAAATTGAGCCTCTATTATGGTATCTCTAAAAAGTTTCAATGCAGCTTGCAGGGATTTCACTTTTTGCGCTGTACCTTTTAATTTCTGTTTAACTAACTAACTCATTTTTGTGTAGTCCCCCTTTCTGAAATTAAATGCTACCGTGTTGGGCTGCTGTGGTGTTTCCCCCACCACAGGGATGTTAAATTCAATTATGGTCACTATTACCAGGTGGTCCAGCTATATTCACCTCTTGGACCTGATCCTGTGCTCCACTTAGGACTAAATCAAGAATTGATTAAGAATATAAAGTATCAAAAGTTAAAAGGTGAAAAAAAACAACCCAAATTCTATCTCAGACAAATATACAGGCCTACATACTAACACTGGGATTCGGTGCTCAGATGTGTGCCCTGGATGTACAATTTCGGGTGATCTCTTAGGGAGTGATTTCAGAGATCCAGGTTCCATCAGGGCTTTTACACCACAATCCCCAGCTTTTGTGTACCTTGACCGTGCTCCTGGTACCGAAAACGTATGTCAGAACAAGCCATTCAGTCCCACCTTGGAAGGTCCTTGTTGGGACCATGGTTAACCTAAGAGCTGCCACAATGGGTCAGACCAATGGTCCATCTTTCTAGGATCCTGTCTCCGACAGTAGTCTGTACCAAAGCTTCAGGGGGAGTGTACAGAACAGGGCAATTTGGAGAGATCCTCCCATGTCTTTCACTCCCAACTTCTGGTAGTCAGAGGTTTAGCATCCCTGACCTTCTTGGCTAATGGTCATTGATAGTAATTTATTGCTGGACCTATCCTCCAGGAACTCATCCAATTCTGTTTTTGAACCAGTTATACTTTTTGGCAATCATGACATCCCACAGCAATTAATTTCACAGGTTAATCATAGAATCATAGAATATCAGGGTTGGAAGGGACCCCTGAAGGTCATCTAGTCCAACCCCCTGCTCGAAGCAGGACCAATTCCCAGCTAAATCATCCCAGCCAGGGCTCCGTCAAGCCTGACCTTAAAAACTTCCAAGGAAGGAGATTCCACCACCTCCCTAGGCAACGCATTCCAGTGTTTCACCACCCTCTTAGTGAAAAAGTTTTTCCTAATATCCAATCTAAACCTCCCCCACTGCAACTTGAGACCATTACTCCTCGTTCTGTCATCTGCTACCATTGAGAACAGTCTAGAGCCATCCTCTTTGGAACCCCCTTTCAGGTAGTTGAAAGCAGCCATCAAATCCCACCTCATTCTTCTCTTCTGCAGGCTAAACAATCCCAGCTCCCTCAGCCTCTCCTCATAAGTCATGTGTTCTAGACCCCTAATCATTTTTGTTGCCCTTCGCTGGACTCTCTCCAATTTATCCATATCCTTCTTGTAGTGTGGGGCCCAAAACTGGACACAGTACTCCAGATGAGGCCTCACCAATGTCGAATAGAGGGGGACGATCACGTCCCTCGATCTGCTCGCTATGCCCCTACTTATACATCCCAAAATGCCATTGGCCTTCTTGGCAACAAGGGCACACTGCTGACTCATATCCAGCTTCTCGTCCACTGTCACCCCTAGGTCCTTTTCCGCAGAACTGCTGCCTAGCCATTCGGTCCCTAGTCTGTAGCGGTGCATTGGATTCTTCCGTCCTAAGTGCAGGACCCTGCACTTATCCTTATTGAACCTCATCAGATTTCTTTTGGCCCAATCCTCCAATTTGCCTAGGTCCTTCTGTATCCTATCCCTCCCCTCCAGCGTATCTACCACTCCTCCCAGTTTAGTATCGTCCGCAAATTTGCTGAGAGTGGAATCCACACCATCCTCCAGATCATTTATGAAGATATTGAACAAAACCGGCCCCAGGACAGACCCCTGGGGCACTCCACTTGACACCGGCTGCCAACTAGACATGGAGCCATTGATCACTACCCGTTGAGCCCGACAATCTAGCCAGCTTTCTACCCACCCTATAGTGCATTCATCCAGCCCATACTTCCTTAACTTGCTGACAAGAATACTGTGGGAGACCGTGTCAAAAGCTTTGCTAAAGTCAAGAAACAATACATCCACTGCTTTCCCTTCATCCACAGAACCAGTAATCTCATGATAAAAGGCGATTAGATTAGTCAGGCATGACCTTCCCTTGGTGAATCCATGCTGGCTGTTCCTGATCACTTTCCTCTCATGCAAGTACTTCAAGATTGATTCTTTGAGGACCTGCTCCATGATTTTTCCAGGGACTGAGAAAAATGGTGCGTTGTGTGAAAAAGTGCTTCCTCAGGTTTCTCCTAAACCTGTTGCCTCAATTTCATTGGGTGACCCCTGGTTTTTGGATTGTATTGGTTCTATTTCCCTTACCCAGGGAAGGGTAACACAGCTGCCACCTGGGACCCCCAGTGTGTGCAGCCGGGCAGCTTGGCGTTCCTCTGATAATTTCCCTTGAAAGCAAAGTTTCCTTCTAGCGAAATCCAGTTTATCCTTTTCGAAAACAGATGGAAACCAGAGCCAAGCAGCCCCAGAGACCAGGGAGCACTAACCACTTTGCCAGTGGAAAAACCAGTTAGACAACCAGCACATCTGCAGCTGCCCTCAACCCCGCCCCGTCCCAGCCACCTGCTCCCCTCTCTCCCCCCATACTCTGTATTCCCCCTCTCTATTCCTCTCGCCCCTACTGGCTCCTTGTGAATGCATCTCGTGCTTTGAATAACTGTCTGAAGCTTAGGCAATCAACAGCTCTCTAGCCGGGGCTGTCAGTTTCAGGGGTCTGCTCCTGTCCCTCTTCACCTACACACACAGTTTCTTTGAATGGGATATTAAATGATCCATGTTTGCTGATTCCAGGGGAGCAGTCATGGCACAGGGAGCTTTTCACCACTGGGGAGCTTTTCACCACTGGGGAGCCTTTCACCACTGGGGAGCTAGCTCCAAGCTGGCCAGATTGGGAATAATCATTGAGACCGACGCCTCTTTGGAGACCCCTGGGAAATGAGTCTGTGGGTCTCCCTCTAGTCCCCAGTGGGGAGGTGTCCCTACATCACAAATCCCACAGTGATAAGTGCCTCCAACTGGCCTCCTTGTTGGTGGTCTTGGCAGAGAGACCAAGGAGCGAGTGGGCCCTGGGCTCTGTGCTTCCTGCCCACCCCGGGGGCTGCGGGGGCAGGCGGGAGGGGTGTCCTGGTTGGTGGGGACCCCAATGGACTGAGACACAAGGTTGTGGGAGGGGTGGGGGCACTGACAGGACTGTGATACAAGCTCGCATCACCATCGGGCCCATGCAATGCGGCATTCGGTGGGAACGGGGAGGGGAACTCTGCTGGGCGCGCTCTCCTGACCCACCTTTGCCCTCCGATCACTGCCAGCTCACTTACTGGAGGCTCGGGCTCCTAGGGGAGGTGCCAGGGAAGGTACTTTCCAGGCTGGGTTTTGGCAGCAGGACAGAAATGCTCCCTCCATTTGTTTGCTATTCCCCCACCGCCCCCACCCCTGTGTTTGCTGCTCTGAGAGGTTTTCACTCATCTCCAGTTGAATTGCTGTCCTGCACGGGCGGGGTGACGGGGCAGAGCCAGGCCCAGGGCACAGCATCTGCATCCGGGTCCCGATTCCAGACCGCATCCGCAGCCCCAGCTCTGAGAGGGTCCAAGCTCCGGGGCGTGGACTTGGGTCTGTCTCAGTCAAGGATTCGATTCCATGCTCTGTAGGCTCGGGCCTGGCTCCGGGGCCTGGGCTACCCCCCGAGGGGTGGGAGAAGAGGCAGCTGGGTGGTGTGAGGCCTGCGGAGGCCAGGGATGCCAGTGGGGACACAGGGTGGGCGGGCATGCCCCATGGATGGACCGTAGAAAAGCAGCCCCCTACTTACCCTGGCACAGTCTCTTGCAGTGGGCAGGCAGACTGGGTCATGGCCAATGCTCACCCCACCAGGACATGCCCGCTCTGGGGCACTGAGCAGTAGTGAGACCCCTTCCTCCCACCCCGGACACTGCCCGTCGCTAGCCAGACCCAAACCCACTGACAGCAGAGCTCTAGCTTAGGCCCCACATACAAAATGCTGCACAGACGCCCCCTGCAACATTACGGCTGCCTCTTGCTGGCTGCAGGGTCTCCCTGCGTATTCCCTTGGTCCCAGAAACAGCCAGCGTCATAGTCTAGCCCTGTGTGCTTCTGACCTCCTTAAGGAACACCATTCCCTAACCCCAGGGCGTGACGCAGCTGGGTCCAGCCCTGCTCAGAGCCAGGGCAGGGACTCTCCTCAGACCTGGCCATGGGAAGGGATACCCTCTCGCTCAGCCATCTCTGTTAGCTCCCGTCCCTTTCCCGTCTTATGTTTGGACTCAAGCCAATATTCAAAAGCCGAAACAAAAATGAGTGTGACTGGATGCCAAGAAACAGAACTAAAAGTTCAGAGCTCCATACACTTGTGTTTGGATCCCCAGATGGGGAGGTGGGAAGCCCCTGGCCAGCCAGGTCTCTTAAACAGCTTTGACTGGAACATCGCTGGGTTCTGTTTTTTCAGTTTGGGGGGGGGTCTATTCTGGGGAGAGGCGACTGAAAAAGATTGGGGGGGGGGGTGGATAATCAGCTGACCACGAGCTCCCAGTGTAACTCTGTGGCCAAAAGAGTTAACGTGATCCCGGGATGCATAAACCAGGAACTCTCAGGTAGGCACAGAGAGGTCATTTTACCTCTGTGTTTGGCACTGATGCAACTGCTGCTGGAATCCTGGGTCCAGTTCGGGTGCCCACAATCCAAGGAGGATGTTGATAAATCGGAGGGGTTCAGAGAAGAGTGACAAAAATGATTGAAGGACTGGAAAACCTTTAGATTGCGCTCCTTGAATCTCTTTAGCTTAAAGAGAAGGTTAAGGGGTGACTTGATCACAGTCTAGAAGTACCTACACGGGGAACAAATATTTCATAGGCTATTCAGTCTAGCAGACAAAGGCCTAATGTGACCCCATGACTGGAAATAGAAGCTAGACAAATTCAGACTAGAAATAAGGGGTACATTTTAAACAGTGCCAGTGATTAACCACTGGAACAATTTACCAAGGGTTGTGGTGGATTCACCATCACTGGCACGTTTTAAATCAAGATTGAATGGTTTTCTTCCCAGAATGCCCCTTGGGTTTATATAGGGCAGGGAGCCAATCAGGAGCCATGAGGCTGCTGTCTGTCAAACCCTTGAGGCGGAACTTCCCATGGGCTGTGTGCAGAGCAGGTCATGGCTACAGCTAGTTACAGCGGCTGCTGGGTGGTAGCCTGGAGGCCGGGGTCCTAGAGCTGTGGGGCCATATGTGCTCTCCGTAATGCTTGTTACCTGCTCAAAGAAGGAGATTTGCTTGGATGTGGTTTGCTCTCGATAAATTCATGCTGTTACTTATTAGGTGCTTACACATTGGGGTTTGATTATTTGCTCCATTATCTTTTGTTTCCAATGGAAACGCAAATTGTGCCTTCGCTGCATTGCCTGGCCAAACCAGAGTGGGGGCAGGGAATTGAACAGGCTTTGGGAAAACCTTCCCTGCTTTTGAAAAGCCGTTTTTCACGGAAAACATTTCGCTCTAGATGGCAGGTGTTATGCTAGGGCCGTGTCCTGGAGGCCACAAGGACCAGCCTGGCTGCATGGCAGATTGTAGCATCTTCCCTTTCCCTTGCCCTCGGCTGGATTCAACCTGGGGGCCACGGCAGGGCTGTGAGGGTGTTCCAGGACTCAGGGGGGACCTTTGCCCCACGGTGAGGTAATGGGATAGGGGCGGGGTAGAACGGCAGTGCTGTGTATTCGGGCCCTCTGCAATCTTCCCAATTTTCTCTTCTACAGCCAGTGAATATGGTCCCAGTCACCCTCCTTCCACCTGCAAAGCTCAGGAAGTCCGTGTCCCAGGGGTGCCCCTTCCACAGCCTTCCTCCCACCTGCCTGCACCCTGTGGATGGCTCCATGGCAGAGAGGTGCAGGGACAGAGAGCTCAGCGGTGGGGACCCTGTCTCGCACTGGGCTTGTCTGTCGCTGTGCTTTGCTCGCTCTTTCCCACGCTGGTTTTGTGGGAACGACAAACGTTTTTCATAAAAGCCCGGGATTATAAAAGCCCAGCACAGCACGGTCATCTCCCTGACTGTGGGCAGCTGCCTCAAGCACAAAGCGGTGTGGGCAGTGCCTGGGGAACCAGCTCATGCCCCGGCCACAGCAAGAGCAGCACGGCTCCTCGCAGAGGAGATGGGGGGCATCCGGGCTAGGCGACCCTCAAGATCTTTGCCGCTGTAGCAATGTGGGCTAGAGGGGGTGATTTTCCTTGGCAAAAGCCCAGGTGGAGAGACGGTTACCCTGGCACAACAGTGCTTTTGCCAGGATTGGTGAATTCCACTCGTGTAACCTGTATTTAAACTCGGAGGGTTTGCTTGCCCGGCTTTATCGCTATGGCTAGGCCATCTGTCTGCCGTGTCCACCCTTTTGCAATGAAGCCCTGCCCCAATCTCTCCCTCGCCAGGCCCCGGCCCTGTGCTAACACCGGCTATTTACTTTCTCTTTCACAAAGGGGAAAAGGGGATTTTTTTTTTTTTTTTTTTGCTGTTATTGCTTTGGTCAAACATTAACTTGTGTGTCAGCAGTGGCTCTAATCTGGCCCTCACTGTCACCTAATGACCCTGCCGTGGTGTGTGAAGGAGGTGCCAGCCTCTCTCCAGTTCCTAGTGGACACTTGTGCCCGTCTCCCCTGGCAATGGGCACTTGTTACTGCTGGTTCCGCGGCAGGACCTCATGGTGAGTGGTTCCTGGAGACAGATCGCTGCAGGTCAGGGTGGAGGTACCATGCAGGGCCCCCGGGTGCCCTGTCACCACGCAGTCCATCCTAAACAGAGAGCTGCATGCTGCCACGTTGCCAGCCAGGCACTTCAGCCTCCCTGGGCCATTCACTCCCCACCACCCTGCTGGGAACGCCAGCCAGGAGCCAGCCACTTCCAGCTGAGACGTGGACATCTGTCCACTAAAAACGGACCAAGGCCCACTCCCCACTTCCCACGGGACACCTGAAAGGGGTCTGGCCTCGCCCAGAGTGGAACTGGCATCCTAGAGGCGGAAGGATCTGTAGCCCATTAGACCCTCCCCCCAGGGTACATTGCAACCTGCACACAGTGCCGCGGTTTGCCTCTGCCCCTAGGACAGTGCAGTGCATGGGCTACGCCATGGGGAGCAAGGCTCTTGTGGGGAGAGCTGTCAGATCTAGGCTGTCTCTTGTCTCTACCACAGCTCCCTGGGTAGCCTGGGCCAAGTCGCCCCCCCGGCTGGAGCTCAGTCTCCCACGGTGTGAAGTGCGGTGCACTGGGGCTGGGAGGCTGACGCTCTCTTGTCCGTGGGCTGATGGGCTCCTCGGAGGGCAGGTGCCGGAGACGTTCAGGGCTCCAGGATTAGATATCAGCTGGTGATGAGATTACCAGGTGACATATCTGTGTTGGCCTCTCCCAAGTGCTGATGCGGGTGAAAGGGCTGCAGAAGGGCTGGCGTCGCTCCATGTGGAAAGCCCCAGAACGCGTTTCTCCTCCCGGCCCCACTCTCAGCTCAGGTGGAGCCTGCGGGGCTGTGCAGAGGGAAGCCTGGTTTACACAGTAACCTGACAGTAAACAGCTCTGGCAGGGCGAGGGTCTGGCTGGGGAGTGGAGGCCCGTTACAGGAACCTCCCAGGGTGCATTACTGTTCCTCTAAATAATAAAACCTTCCATCGCTCTGCAATGAGCCCCCGGGCCCACCTGCAGGGAGCCCGGACACACCCATCCAGCTCCTAGTGGAGCAGGGCTGGGGACTGAACCTTTAGACTCTAGCTCACCCGTTCAAATCCATCACAGACTAGTGCCGTAAAAACCAAACAGGTCTCCTAGCAAACGGCCGTGATTGTGAAATGAGCCAATGGTGACCACCCAGGTCCCAGCGGGGCAGGCGGCCACATCTCTCCAGCTGCCTTGCCATTAATGTGCCCCTCAAGGATCAAGCAACCCCTACTGTCACAACTCCCCTCTCAGGCCTAGAGGCGATCCTCCATGGACAGGGATGGGGGGCTGGATGGGATGGGGCAGGGCAGAGGCTGCTGGAGCTGCACCTATCCTGGGAGGAAGGTCTTCAGACTCCAGAGCTGTCAAGCCAGCGGGTTCCACCAGGCCTTGGTTCAGCCCCGCGCTCAGAGAGCCAGAACACTAGCTCTGTACCCACTTGCCATCCAGCCGGGTGAGGGGCCCAGGCAGGCCCAGCTGCACTCATGGCTTAGCATATGCCGGAGAAGCAGCCCCAAGCTTACACTGCAGCAGGAAAAATTCAGCCTCCATGTGAGCAAAGGCGTTATAACCACACAGGCAGTGCAATGGTGGGGTGAGCTGCCCCGGGAGGCTGTCGCTGCAGATCATCCAGCTTGAGAGCAGACAGCCTTCCCCAGGGCAACACAGGTCCTCAGCACGGACTGCACCCGCCACCTTCCAGCCCGAGATCTCCAAGCCTTAGCCGAGGGGGGCAGTGTTCTCATCTCCAGTTCACCGACGGGGATGGGGAGGCCGGAGGCAGGGATTCCTGGGGTGGAGTTCCTGGGGATTTAGTGCAGGTTAGAAGCTCAGTCTGCAGCAGGGCAAACGAACTCCATAATGAGAGTCCAGGCTGGTCCCTCTGTGTCGCTGTGGCTCGTCTGTAGGATCAGTGTGAAGCGGTGGGAAAAGCTGCAGGCGTGGGCAGAGGGCTCTTGTTATTCAGCGTAGCAGCAGGGAGAGTCACACTGAGACTCGCCGCCTGCTAACGGCCAGTTTTTAAGTCCTCAGATGCTGTTAACTTTTGTACACACCCAGCTTTACAAATGACTCCCATGTGCCACGCTTACAGCTCCTGGTTAACCATAAAACCCACAGATGGTTGTACCATAATTACCCATTTCAGGGATTCTTGCACCTTCCTTACAAACAGATGGGTCTGGCCGCGGTCAGAGACACGATGCTGGGCTAGATGGGACCCGGGGTTGGCGCCAGTCTGGCATTTCCTATGTCGTTAGGAAGTCAGTTTTGGTGCAAATGAAATGGTTCCCTCTCCTCAAATCTACCAGAGGGGGAGCTGTCTGCAAGACTGAATGGGGAGTCCTGCTCTGAAAAGTGACTTGGGCATTGTGGGGCTGCTGCCTGCTTGCCCCCTCTGTGATTTCTGCACCCACTGGGCCCACTTCACATGCAAAAAGAGGGATTTTTCTAACCGCTGGCCCTGCAGCCTCAGCCTGCGCTCAGAGCCAAGCCGGACTCTGCCCTTCTCAGGCACTAACCCCAGCAACAGAGGTTCTGCAGGCTAAACCAAGCCAGCAGTGACCCCTGGGCAGCCCCATTGCCTTCAAATCATGCCCTCTGTAGGCCTGTGACCGCTAGGAAATGGAGCCCCAAATCGCCGACACTGCAACCCAAAAGGAGATTTTAGAAATTTCCTGCACAATGAAATGTTTGAAAAGAAATCACAGGGGGTGAAGCTAAACATCGTGTTCCAATTTCGACCTTTTGATAGTCCATGCTCGGCGACTGCAAAAAAAGAAGTTGTTTCGAAACAAAACAATCAAAATGTTCTGTTAAAAAATGTCAAATCAGAACATTTGGACGTTATCATAGAATCATAGAATCATAGAATAACAGAGTTGGAAGGGACCTCTGGAGGCCATCTAGTCCAACCCCCTGCCCAGAGCAGGACCAATCCCAACTAAATCATCCCAGCCAGGGCTTTGTCAAGCCTGACCTTAAAAACTTCTAAGGAAGGAGATTCCACCACCTCTCTAGGGAACCCATTCCAGTGTTTCACCACAGCTCCTAGTAAAAAAGTTTTTCCTAATATCCAACCTAAACCTCCCCCACTGCTATTTGAGACCATTACTCCTTGTTCTGTCATCAGCTACCACTGAGAACAGTCTAGATCCATCCTCTTTGGAACCACCTCTCAGGTAGTTAAAAGCAGCTATCAAATCCCCACTCATTCTTCTCTTCTGCAGACTAAACAATCCCAGTTCCCTCAGCCTCTCCTCATAAGTCATGTGTTCCAGTCCCCTAATCATTTTTGTTGCCCTCCGCTGGACTCTCTCCAATTTCTCCACATCCTTCTTGTAGTGTGGGACCCAAAACTGGACACAGTACTCCAGATGAGGCCTCACCAATGTCGAATAGAGGGGAACGATCACGTCCCTCGATCTGCTGGCAATGCCCCTACTTATACACCCCAAAATGCCATTGGCCTTCTTGGCAACAAGGGCACACTGTTGACTCATATCCAGCTTCTCGTCCACTGTCACCCCTAGGTCCTTCTCTGCAGAACTGCTGCCTAGCCATTCGGTCCCTAGTCTGTAGCAGTTCATTGGATTCTTCCGTCCTAAGTGCAGGACTCTGCACTTGTCCTTGTTGAACCTCATCAGATTTCTTTTGGCCCAATCCTCCAATTTGTCTAGGGCTCTCTGTATCCTATCCCTACCCTCCAGTGTATCTACCTCTCCTCCCAGTTTAGTGTCATCTGCAAACTTGCTGAGGGTGCAACCCACACCATCCTCCAGATCATTAATGAAGCTATTGAATAAAACCGGCCCCAGGATCGACCCTTGGGGCACTCCGCTAGATACCGGCTGCCAACTAGACATGGAGTCATTTATCACTACCCGTTGAGCCCGACAATCTAGCCAACTTTCTACCCACCTTGTAGTGCATCCATCCAGCCCATACTTCATTAACTTGCTGACAAGAATACTGTGGGAGACCATGTCAAAAGCTTTGCTAAAGTCGAGGAATAACACGTCCACTGCTTTCCCTTCATCCACAGATCCAGTTATCTCATCATAGAAGGCAATTAGATTAGTCAGGCATGACTTTCCCTTGGTGAATCCATGCTGGCTGTTCCTGATCACTTTCCTCTCCTCTAAGTGCTTCAGAATTGATTGCTTGAGGACCTGCTCCATGATTTTTCCGGGGACTGAGGGGAGGCTGACGGGCCTGTAGTTCCCAGGATCCTCCTTCTTCCCTTTTTTAAAGATGGGCACTACATTAGCCTTTTTCCAGTCTTCCGGGACTTCCCCCGATTGCCATGAGTTTTCAAAGAGAATGGCCAATGGCTCTGCAATCACAGCTGCCAATTCCTTTAGCACTTTCGGATGCAACGCATCCGGCCCCATGGACTTGTGCTCGTCCAGTTTTTCTAAATAGTCCCGAACCACTTCTTTCTCCACAGAGGGCTGGTCACCTTCTCCCCACGCTGTGCTGCCCAGTGCAGTAGCCTGGGAGCTGACCTTGTTCGTGAAGACAGAAGCAAAAAAAGCATTGAGTACATTAGCTTTTTCCACATCCTCTGTCACTAGGTTGACTCCCTCATTTAGTAAGGGGCCCACACTTTCCTTGTCTTTCTTCTTATTTCCAACATACCTGAAGAAACCCTTCTTGTTACTCTTAACATCCCTCGCTAGCTGCAACTCCAGGCGTGATTTAGCCTTCTTGATTTCATTCCTACATGCCCGAGCAATATTTATATACTCATCCCTGGTCATTTGTCCAATATTCCATTTCTTGTAAGCCTCTTTTTTGTGTTTAAGATCAGCAAGGATTTCACTGTTCAGCCAAGCTGGTCGCCTGCCATATTTACTATTCTTTCTACACATCGGGATGGTTTGTCCCTGTAACCTCAATAAGGATTCTTTAAAATACAGCCAGCTCTCCTGGACTCCTTTCCCCCTCATGTTATTCTCCTAGGGGATCTTGCCCATCAGTTCCCTGAGGGAGTCGAAGTCTGCTTTTCTGAAGTCCAGGGTCCGTATTCTGCTGCTTTCCTTTCTTCCTTGTGTCAGGATCCTGAACTCGACCATCTCATGGTCACTGCCTCCCAGGTTCCCATCCACTTTTGCTTCCCCTGCCAATTCTTCCCGGTTGGTGAGCAGCAGGTCAAGAAGAACTCTGCCCCTAGTTGGTTTCTCCAGCACTTGCACCAGGAAATTGTCCCCTACAGTTTCCAAAAACTTCCTGGATTGTCTGTGCCCCGCCGTATTGCTCTCCCAGCAGATATCAGGATGATTGAAGTCGCCCGTGAGAACCAGGGCGTGTGATCTAGTAGCTTCTGCGACTTGCCTGAAGAAAGCCTCGTCCACCTCATCCCCCTGGTCTCGTGGTCTATAGCAGACTCCCACCACGACATCACCCTTGTTGCTCAGACTTCTAAACTTAATCCAGAGACTCTCAGGTTTTTCTGCAGTTTCATACTTGAGCTCTGAGCAGTCATACTGCTCTCTTACATACAGTGCAACTCCCCCACCTTTTCTGCCCTGCCTGTCCTTCCTGAACAGTTTATACCCATCCATGACAGTACTCCAATCATGCGAGTTATCCCACCAAGTTTCCATTATTCCAATCACATCATAATTCCCTGACTTTGCCAGGACTCCAATTCTCCCTGCTTGTTTCCC
The DNA here is from genome assembly GCF_965152235.1 of Eretmochelys imbricata. Taxonomy (NCBI): domain Eukaryota; kingdom Metazoa; phylum Chordata; order Testudines; family Cheloniidae; genus Eretmochelys; species Eretmochelys imbricata. The sequence continues at coordinate 2,955,925 of NC_135576.1, read as the reverse complement.
AGGCTTTGTGCATTTGTATATAGGCTTCCCTTCAATGGGATTTCTAACCGAAATGTCATTGAAATCAACATGTTCCCACAGAACATTTTAGTTTCGGTGAAACAGTATGTCCAAGGGGAAGACATTCCACCTGAAGATTTTCAGCCAGCCCCACTCATGAGCTAAGTCCCTGCCTGAGTGGGCGAAATGTTTTGAGCCAGGGAATAACAACTAGTCAATAGCAAATCCTGATTTAGTTGGGGATTGGTCCTGCTTTGAGCAGAGGGTTGGACTAGATGACCTCCTGAGGTCCCTTCCAACCCTGAGATTCTATGAAATTGCGAATAGTGAACAGTGACTAAATAATGGGTCTTGTTGACTTGTGCATATCCCGGTTCACATGCATTTGAAGAGGCACCTTGGGTACATTTGAGTTTCATTAAACTAATAAATAACAACAACATGAGCAGCCATTCTCTAGACATTTGTGCAAACAAACCCAGCATTTTGCACCAGTGTTCCAGAGCAGTGAATCAAAAGGAACATGTATAACAGAGAGCCATCTGGAATTCAAAGGAGCGTGTGCCTGCCCTTTGTTTCAGTATCTATCCATCCATGTCTGTGCTATGCAATGAGAGAGGGCGGGGAAAGGCAGGTGGGGAATGTTCTCCAGCACAGCCAGAGCAGATTAAAAGTAATATTTTCAAAAGCCCCTAAACCATATTTTCAAAAGTGTCTCAAGGCCAGATTTTCAGAGCGATGCCGGTGCTTAAAGATGCCTAACGCTGGATTCCTAGTGGGAACTGAAAAAGTGCCCAGGTGCCTACCCCCATAGAAATCCAAAATTGGAACTGAAATCCCATTGGCTTCCCATGAGACTTGGCAGCCAAGTACCTGAGTCATTTTTGAAAATGGGATTCAAGCTCCTAAATCAATTAGGTGCTTTTAAAAATTTTGCCCTAAGCCTGTGTTTCGTGGCCTGTGAAATCTTCTGTATTCTGTCCTGCTCAGGCCCATCATCATGGTATCTGAGCGCCTCTGATTCTAGTGGCTCTCTCCAAGGCAGGGATCTGTCATTGTTAATGCTTTTCCCAGTGCAATTTCACAGCCCTGGTTCCTGCTCTCTGGCTATGGGGTCAGCTTCAGCAACCCTAACCCGAGGAGGAGGTGGAGGAAGATGCTGCATGGGAGAAGTCGCCAAGATAAACACAGTGAGTGTGAAAGGAAAATAACTGAGGCTTGACAGTTCCAGGCCCCTGGGTTTGCTTTGGCAGCTCTGGGGCTCTTCCCTGTCCCCGGTCCCAGAAGGGGGGCACATTCGTGGGGAGGTGGATTTCTAGAAGCAGCAGCCAAGTTGGCAATGCCCCTTGCTGCACCAGCCCACAAGAGCCGAGGCACCAGCAGGGGCAGCGTGCCATCTGGGCTGGAACCTGGGCTCACTCCACCCCAAAGTCCTGCTGGGGGGAGCCCAACCTTCCTTGCTGGAAGAGCTGTGCCAAAACTAGGAGAGGCTCTGGGGTGAAAGGTGCAAGGTGCTGGGCACGCTGGCCCTGCTCCAACAGAGCACTTAAGCACATGCTTAGCTGTGAGCTGGTGAGTGGGTCAATGGGACGATGCTGGACCGGGGCTAAGTGCTTATCACTGGGGCAGAGAGAGTCCTGACGCAGCAGGGACCATAAGGAAAGGGAGAGATAATAAGGCAGAAAATATCATTTTGCCTCTATACCATGAATACTGTGTGTAGATCTGGTCGCCCTATCTCAAAAAAGATAGATTTGAAATGGAAAAGGTGCAGAGAAGGACAAGAAAAATGATGAGGGGGATGGAACCACTTCCATATGGGGAGAGAGTAATCAGACTGGGACTTTTCAGCTTGGAAAAGAGACGATTAAGGGGGGATAGGACAGAGGTCTGTAAAATCATGACTGGTGTGGAGCAAGGGGATAGAGACGTGTTATTTACCCCTTCTCATAACACAAGAACCAGGGGTTCCCCGATGAAATTAACAGGCAGCAGGGTTAAAACAAACACACTATCAGAGGCTCGTTCACCTGCACATCTACCAATGTGATCTATGCCATCATGTGCCAGCAATGCCCCTCTGCCATGTACATTCGTCAAACTGGACAGTCTCTACGTAAAAGAATAAATGGACACAAATCAGACGTCAAGAATTATAACATTCAAAAACCAGTCGGGGAACACTTCAATCTCTCTGGTCACTCGATTACAGACCTAAAAGTTGCAATTCTTCAACAAAAAAACTTCAAAAACAGACTCCACCGAGAGACTGCTGAATTGGAATTAATTTGCAAACTGGATACAATTAACTTAGGCTTGAATAGAGATTGGGAGTGGATGGGTCATTACACAAAGTAAAACTATTTCCCCATGTTTATTCCCCCTCCCACCCCCCACTGTTCCTCAGATGTTCTTGTCAACTGCTGGAAATGGCCCACCTTGATTATCACTACAAAAGGTCCCCGGTCCCCATCCCCCCTGCTCTCCTGCTGGTAATAGCTCACCTTTCCTGGTTTCAGAGTAACAGCCGTGTTAGTCTGTATTCGCAAAAAGAAAAGGAGTACTTGTGGCACCTTTGAGACTAACCAATTTATTTGAGCATGAGCTTTCCTGATCACTCTTGTTACAGTGTGTATGGTAACACCCATTGTTTCATGTTCTCTGTGTCTATAAAATCTCCTCACTATATTTTCCACTGTATTCATCCGATGAAGTGAGCTGTAGCTTACAAAAGCTTATGCTCAAATAAATTTGTTAGTCTCTAAGGTGCCACAAGTCCTCCTTTTCTTTTTACAGATACAGACTAACACGGCTGCTACTCTGAAACAAGCAAGTACTTTCACACAATGCACAGTCAGTCTGTGGGACTCGCTTCTAGGGGATGTTGTGAAGGCCAAAAGTATAACTGGGTTCAAAAAAGAATTAGATCAGTTCTGGAGGACAGGTTGTAACGAGGCTGGTTCTGGAGGGACCCAACGGAGAGTGACAATTCAGGACAAATTGTTTAAAGCCGGGCAGTTACAGCCCAAGGCTGGGGTTTCTTTGCACACCAAGACAAACCAAGCCAGCCAAACAGAGAAGACTTTGGTTTTACCCCACTGGCTAACCACAAGTCACACAAGCAATTCCCTCAGACACCCCAGTTTCCCAGTATCTCCACCAGTGCCACTCATTATGGGGACAAATGGGTATGAAAACCAATACCCCCGTAAAAGAACAAAGGTTCCCTCGATCCCAAAGGCCCAAGCCCCAGACCCAGGTCAATACACAAATCAGATCTTACCCACAAATCAGGCTGTTGCCAAACCTTTAGAATCTAAAATCTAAAGGTTTATTCATAAAAGGAAAAAGAGAGAGATGAGAGCTAGAATTGGTTCAGTGGAATCAATGACAGGCAGTGATGGCCAAGTTCTTGGTTCAGGCTTGCAGCAGTGATGGAATAAACGGCAGGTTCAAATCCAGTCTCTGGAGAACATCCCCAGCTGGGATGGGTCTGTCAGTCCTTGGTTCAAAGTTTCAGGGTAGCAAAGTCCCTCCAGAGGCAAGAAGCAGGACTGAAGACAAGATGGCGGAGCTGCAGCAGCTCTTTACAGTCTCTTGCCATGTGGTCTTTCTTTCTTTGTCCCAAAGACAAGCTGCCCATCCCGTGGCCTGGAAACACCTCAGAGTTCGGTCCATAGGCAGGACCTGCAGACCTTGCTGAGTCGCAAGGTGCCACAAGCCCTCCTTTTCTTTTTGTGAATACAGACTAACACGGCTGCTACTCTGAAAGGCGTGTCTGCCTTCTCTCAGTGGGTCAGTTGTATAGCTGATGGTCCTTAATGGCCCATCCAGCAGGCTAGGCAGAGCTGACACCAACGTGTCTGGGGTGTCCCCCAGAAGCACAGAACAAGTTTGAAATACAGACAGTCTAGAGCCAATACTTATATCTTTAAATACAAAAATGATTCACACATATAGACAGCATAATCATAACTAGCAAACCATCACCTCGTCTTACACACCTTATTTGACCCCTTTTATACAAGATTCGGCGCCACTACAGGACCTTGGTTGCAACAATGGTCTATACAGTCCCAGTTCATGTCAATAACATCACACCCCCAACACAAAACTGAGACAGGAAGGGATGACACAAACATCACTGACTGCATCCCAAGAGCTCCCCATCCTGGGTTCTGCCTTACTACAGCTAGTATTGGGTTAGAAGCCGTACCAGTGTAGAACAGAAACAGTTCATCAAAGTCATGTTCAATAACCTGATTGAATTTCTTTACAAACTCAACGCAAAACTTGGTTAGAACAATAGTGGATTGGATCTGCTCTTGCAGCATGGTTCCTGTATGTCTCATGTGATCTTGCCAAGAGCTAAAGAACATAGCTACTTTATTCATACAAACTCTGGCAAATGTTTGGAACCCAATTAACATCAACTTAATGTAGATATTACTGTTGTTTATAGAACAGGAATCTTGGCATTTAGCCATGAAAGCAATATAGTAGTGTGCCTCAGTTTCCCTTTTCATACAGCACATCCGGTCTGGAATGTCTTTTCCCCTGTGAAAAGTTCCAGTACTGTTTACAGGCATTAACTGTGCAACATCAGCATAACAAGGCCTTTTAACATAAAGGGTGATCTTATGTATCACTTTTAACATATTCAAGGGATTTTCCAAAAGATTAGGCACATTGTACATTTTTACAGTTTTTGGTAATAGCATCACATTAGTTACAAGAATTACCATGAGCAATAACAACAAATTCATTGGAAGTGTCCATTTACAATCATTTCTGTCATGCCACAGCTTTGGCTCAATACCATTGGGGTTTGGGCCTTTTAGGGTCAGCCTGTGGCTTCCCTTTGCAAAATTAAGGTCTCATTTTCCTCCTTGTCCTGAAGGATCAAACCCTGATTTCTCTTGCTTAACAGAATTCACTGGCTGATTGCGTGTGCTCTCTGTGCTAACAGCTATTAGCAAGTCCTTCTTCCTGCCAGCAAAGTAATTTGCATTACCACAGACAGGAGCTGGTTCACCCCTGTTCAGATCCTTCACTGCTACCAATCCCAAGGCTGGACTCTGTCTTAAAGAGAAACCGTCCATTTTCACTAACAAGCTAGACTCCCAAGTTCTGTTGTCCTTCCCTTACCAACCTCTGCTTCCACATGGAATCAGATATTAAGTTCGCTGAGAGACTACAAGTCATATCCAAAGTGTCTAGAGATGAGAGTTTACCTGCCACCCCCTGCATTCTCCAGAGACTAACTACACAGCTGTTCTGCTTTGCAGACTCAGCTCCCCAGTCTTCCCTCGGAACCTGAGATACAGACGGTTCACTCACAGAATCAGCGTGGAGACATTTCTCTCTCAACAACCTTGTCTCCCCAACAGCTGGCCAAACCCAGCCACTTGGTTATAGGACTGTTCAACTTTCTTACCAGCTGTCACTCCATCTGAGACCTTCTCAAAGCTTTCCACACTGGATCTTTCACCAGGAAAGTCAGTGGATCCATTCCCCACAGATTTCAGAGTAACAGCCGTGTTAGTCTGTATTCGCAAAAAGAAAAGGAGTACTTGTGGCACCTTAGAGACTAACCAATTTATTTGAGCATGAGCTTTCGTGAGCTACAGCATCCGATGAAGTGAGCTGTAGCTCACAAAAGCTCATGCTCAAATAAATTGGTTAGTCTCTAAGGTGCCACAAGTACTCCTTTTCTTATTCCCCACAGAAAATTTCTGGCTGTTAGGAAGTGAAACTTTCTTGATTAAATCACTTTCACACCCTTCAGTTGCATTAAACTGCTTGCACAGACTCCATGAGGATTCCTTTCCCTAGGGCTTTTCTATGCAACAATTCACCCGTCACAGAAATTCTGCCCTTACCCTCTTCACCTAGGGCTTGCTCTAGAGAAACACTTTCCTGAGCAACAACAGACTCTTTCTGGGTCTCACTTACATCCAGAATCACCTCTGGCCAGTCAGGCAGATTCCTACACAATCCCCCTTCAGATAAACTTCTAGACTTCCTAGATAAAAGGCTAGAAGCATTCTCCTTCCCTTTGCCACACACAAGTTCAGGAATCTTTTCCTTCTTGCTACAGGTTTCCACACCCTCAGTGGAAATCACCTTTCTGCTCTCCTTGTGCCCTGGCTAGGGTATCACCCTGATCAGACAGAGTTGCTACACCCCTTCCCAGCCACACACTAGCAACAGGTAAAACACAAGCACCAGAATTGTCTGGGCTCTGGGATTTTGCTAGGACACTAACTGGATGCAACCTAGTTACAGGGCCATTCTCCCGAGCAGACACAAACTTAGGACCCTTCCCTTCCTGGGCTTTGGCTGAATCCAGAACCAACTCCGAGACAACTGCACTCCCCTCAACCATCACAGGCTGAAAGACCCCTTCTGTCTGCTCCACAGACAAAGAAGAGCTGGACACACTTTCTCCTTTCCCAGACACACAGCTTGGGATCTCATGCCCCTTGTCCCAGCACACAAGGCTGGTCACAGACAACGGTTTGGAGACTGGGGTAGCTCCTTCCACAGGCAAGTCAATACCCCTGACAGACACAGCACATTTCCTTCCCTCTCACACTTCTCCACACAGGTAACAGGTAAGGTCCAGGGACACTCATCTTCCCCTCTCCTCGCCTTCCCACCCTGCTGACTAGACAAAGCCACAGCTCACAAGACTGCCTAGGCTCATCCAAAATCTCCTTCCCAGGCACATTGCCACTCCCCACAGATAAACTGCTGTTCTTTTCACTACACTGAGCTACTTCCAGCAAATCACCGTTACCCTTTTCCAGGTTCACTTTTACAAGCTGTACTAGCCAACAATCCATCACCCATCAAAAATCTACCCTTTCCTTTCTCAGTTAGGGCTTCCACCTGACCATCCACTTTAATCTGCTCCTGAGAAACATTGTCCTGACCAATGAGTTCTTTCTGTGCTTGATCTAATTCCAGCTTCACTTCTGAGACATTAGACAGACAGTCAGAAACTTCATTCACAGACAAATAGCTACTTTCCAAAGACAAATTTTTGGAAAAACCCTCCATAGACACAACTTTAGGCTTGGTTTGTGTTAACTTGACTGAACATAGCTTTAATGTCCTTTCCAATCATAAGATCCTTAGGGACTGTGTTCTTCACTCCCACAACCATGGTGCCCTCAATCTCTTCCCTTTAAGGTGGATTTTAGCCAAAGGCACCCTGACAAAATACTCAGATAGGGCTACCACGGTTACACTTTCATCTGGCCAATAATCTTCCTCCCTGACAAGACTTACTTTAACCAAAGTAACATCTGCTGCGGGGTCCCTCCATGCCGTACACCTCACTCCATTCACTTCTGCCCTGCTAATAAACTCTGCAGTATTTTCCCCATATTTAGCTTCAATATGAGTTTTAAGGTCAAATGCTTCAGAGACCACAGAAACAGCAATTGCACACAGGGCACCAGCGCTGGGCTCTGTGTGGCTTGCCTGTGAGTTTATAATAACAGGATTAGCATTTGCCATGGCATTTGGGGTTGCTGGTTTTGAGCCTCCCTTCAGGGTTGGGCAATCTGGTCTCATGTGGCCCAGAACACCACAGTGATAGCATTCAACCTGTTTATTCTTGTGGTGAGAGTTCCTACCCTCTGGGCCCCCATGAGCTCCTTTATAATAGTCAGGGCCAGGTTTACTTTTCAATCCTTCCCTCTTCTTGAACTGGGGAGAATGGTGATGAATTTCCCCCTGGGGTTTATACCCTTCCCGAGCCCTGTTTTGGGTATGGGCATCCGCAATCTCTGCAGCCCGTAGGACTGACTCAGGGTCCCTATCACACATAGCTGCTCTCACATGGTCAGGCACGATGTCTAAGAGCTGTTCCAAAGTTATTAACTCCAGCAGTTTTTCAAAACTCCCATGCGCCTTTGGTCCCACAACCCACTTTTTAACAAAACCCATCAGCTTATGAGCACATTCTACAAAAGTACAAACATAGGACATTTTAAACTTTCTAAACTTAACTCTGTAAGAATCGGGAGTAACCTTGAACCGCCTTGTCACAGAGTGTGGGGGAGTCCAGGCCCTGCACCCCTCTTCCTGGGATTCACTGAGACTCTCAGCCAGCCAGTAAAACAGAAGGTTTATTGGACAACAGGAACACAGTCCAAAACAGAGCTTGTGGGTACACCCAGGACCCCTCAGTCAAGTCCTTCTGGGGGAGCAGGGAGCTTAGACCCCAGCCCTGGGGTTCCCTGCGTTCCTCCACCCAGCCCCAAACTGAAACTAAACCCACCCAGCCGGCTCCCTCCTGCAGCCTCTGTTCACATTCCTGGGCAGAGGTGTCACCTCCCCCTCCCCCTCCTGGCTCAGGTGACAGGCTCTCAGATCTCCCATCCCCAGGTCAACACTCCCCCCTCCCTGCTGAGTCACATTGTCACACGCCTCAACACAGAATCTTTAAACTGCTCATAATCCAAGGCTTCTTGTTCCCCCAGTTCATTCAATACCTCCCTGGCTTTCCCAGTCAGCCTGGTCAGCAGGACAGGCATTCGCTGACCATCAGGGATCTGGTACAGATTGCAGAGGAGTTCAGAGGTAGACAAAAACTCCTCTATGTCCTCAGCATCGTTGTAAATGGGACACATCCTCTCCCAGTTTTCTCATGGCGGTGGGGAAGTGGAGTATCAGGTGGCGATGATTTTCTCCGCTCTTCCATGACTTGGAGCTGAAGTTTGGCTGTCTCCTGTTCCATCTTGTGAGCCTCCTGTTGCCTCTGTCGAACTTTCTCCTCAGCTGCCAGCAGCTCCAGATGCCCCTTAGGAGCTTTTTCTTCTCTCTCAGCCACTTCTCTTTCGAACTCAGCATGGTTTTGCTTCTCCAGCAATCAAAGATCTGCTAGATTCTGTTCATGCTCAAGTTGCAGTTTATTTGTTGCCTTTTGCATTCTAATTTTTTCTGCAGCTTCTGTATCCTCAGGTAAGGGCTGTGCTCCTGCCTCCTGATCACTGGCCATTAACAGATTTCTCCGTTCTTGATTTGTAGCTTTCTTTCTAAAGCTTATCCCCTTTTCTGAACACAAATGTTCCAGGCCTTCATATGCTTTTTGCTCACCCATTGCAACTGCTTTTTAACCAACCAAACTCTCACTACCAAAATTCAAATTTGGATAGCGCGGGGTTCTGACCCAAAGTTTAATTGACCTGGTTCTGTGGATCCTGCCGACTATGCCATTGTAACGAGGCTGGCTCTGGCGGGACCCAACTGAGAGTGACAATTCAGGACCAATTGCTTCAAGCAGGGCAGTTACAGCCCAAGGCTGGGGTTTCTGTGCACACCAAGGCAAACCCAACCAGCCAGACAGAGAGGACTTTGGTTTCACCCCACTGGCTAACCACAAGTCACACAAGCAATTCCCTCAGACACCCCAGTTTCCCAGTATCCCCACCAGTGCCACTTGTTATGGGGACAAATGGTTATGAAAACCAATACCCCCGTAAAAGAAAAAAGGTTCTTTCGATCCCAAAGGACAAGCCCCAGACCCAGGTCAATATACAAATCAGATCTTACCCACAAATCACGCTGTTGCCAATCCATTAGAATCTAAAATCTAAAGGTTTATTCATAAAAGGAAAAAGATAGAGACGAGAGCTAGAACTGGAGAACTGGAATCAATGACATACAGTCGTGGCCAAGTTCTTTGTTCAGGCTTGTAGCAGTGATGGAATAAACGGCAGGTTCAAATCCAGTCTCTGGAGAACATCCCCAGCGGGGATGGGTCTTTCAGTCCTTGGTCAAAGCTTCAGTGTAGCGAAGTCCCTCCAGAGGTATGAAGCAGGACTGAAGACAAGATGGCGGAGCTGCAGCAGCTTTTACAGTCTCTTGCCATGTGGTCTTTCTTTCTTTGTTCCAAAGACAAGCTGCCCATCCCGTGGCCTGGAAACACCTCAGAGTTCTGTCCATAGGCAGTTCCATAGGCAGGTCCCTGCACCCCTCGCTGAGTCCCAAGGCGTGTCTGCCTTCTCTCAGTGGGTCAGGTGTGTAGCTGATGGTCCTTAATGGGCCATCCAGCAGGCTAGGCAGAGCTGACACCAACTTGTCTGGGGTGTCCCCCAGAAGCACAGCATAAGTTTGAACTACAGACAGTCTAGAGCCAATACTTATATCTTTAAATACAAAAATGACACATGCAAACAGACAGCATGAGCATAACCAGCAAACCATAACCTCATCTTAGACCCCTCATTTAACCCCCTTTATACAAGGTTTGGTGCCACTACAGGACCTTGGTTGCAACCATGTTCTATACGGTCCCAGTTCAAGTCAATAACGTCACACAGGTCCATCAATGGCTATTAGCCAAGATGGTCAGGGATACAACCCTATGCTATGAGTGTCCCTAAACCTCTGACTGCCAGAAGCTGGGTGTGACGTTATCTAATTAAAATATGACCATGCTGCTACCACTATTATATAATTGCTACGAGTCTTATACAAAGTGTGATGCATGGCCAGAAAGGGTTAAGCAGCTTGCAGGATAATTGACGCAGAGTCAAACATTAGAGAGATGGTAGAACAGTATGTAAATGGTTATTAGGGCCATTCCATGGTAGATAGGCTAGAACTTTCAAATGCAAACCTGTATTGTTAGAAATTAGAGGTAATACTAGTTGTATGTGTGTACTCATATCTTGTTTGATGCTCACCATGTAAACAGACAGTTCCTGTCTGTCACTATACCTATTGATTCAGAGATCAAAAGGACATAACATTTAGATGAACTGCAAACACAATAACATCACTGTGTTCGTCTCTCTTTGAAATGTACAGAAACTCACCTGAGAATGATGGAAAACCGGCAATTGCCTTATGTTAATTCATGTAGCTAACTACCCATGATGCTTAGGAAAAGGGTCCACTTCAAAGTCCGCATGAGTCTCTATTGTTCGCCGAAAGACTCCGAGCTGTCACGAGAAGACCTGAAACTGTATAAAGATGCCTTGGATCCCAATCCTTTTTATCTCAGATCTGCTTGATGCTTCATGCAGGGGAAGCTTAAGCCCAAGACTGAGATCTCCAGTCCTAACCTGGAACCACCCTGAATATGAACATTGTACTATAACCTATGGACTATTTCTGAAAGAACACTTTGCAGCTAAGAAGCTCACCATCTCTACTATGAATCTGATCTCAGAACTGTACTCCTGTCTGTATATGTACTGATCTCTTAACCAATGCTCACTCTCTTTTCTTTTTTAATAAATTTTAGTTTAGTTAATGCGAATTGGCTGTAAGTGTGTATTTAGGTAAGATCTGGAATATTCGTTAACCTGGGAGGTGATGTGTCTGATCCTTTGGGATTAGTAGAACTTTTTTAAACGATGAATAAGATTTTCAGTAATCCTCATACTATTTGACTTGGGTGTCTGGGCAGAGGCTTAAGGCTGGGTTGCTTTAAGGGAACTGTATTGTTGGCTTCTGAGGACCCAGGGAGGTGCTATAGAAGCCGTTTTGTGCTGGCTGGGTAAATCTAAGTATTGGAATATCCACCAGCTTTGGGGATTGTCTGCCCCATTCTTTGCAGTTCACTCTGATTGAGTGACCTCATTTGGCTCCCCTGGGACTCCAGTCACATGGGAATGGACAACAGGAGATGGATCACTCAATAATTGCCCTGCTCTGTTCATTCCCTCTGGGACACCTGGCATTGGCCACTGTCGGCAGACAGGATCCTGGGCTGGATGGACCTTTGGTCTGACCCAGTACGGCTACTCTTATGTTCTTATGTTCCAAAGACAGGGCTGGATCCACATGCCAGCCCCCTCCCCTTTGCCATGGCTTGCTCCGCTGCGCCTAAAAATATGTCTGGGGTTTGGGTACAGAGAAAATAACTTGGCCTTAACCATCTTGGTGCCCTGCGTAGGGGGAGCATCTGGCAGGTTTATTTCTATGGTTGGAGAATGCAGGGGAGGATGGGGGAGGGAACGTTAGAGGTCTGCAGAAAAATTGAGTGTTTTTAACTGCAAAAGGAAAAGCCCCAATTTTGGTTTTCAGCAACTGAAAATTTTCTTCCAATATCTGCTGGAAACCAAAACGGTTTCAGGTTTTAGCCCAAACTGTTCAGGTTTGGGGGTTTTCAGTTTTCTGATGAAAAGCCCATTGTTTTGTGGAATACAGTCACACTCTGTGGAAGAGTGCGTTGTGTTGAAAACCCAATTGTCCCTCCCCAGTCAAGCTGCACTGGAGTTTTTTGAGGGCCCCCCCCCCAATCATTTCTCCTTGGGGAGACATTTATCCTTCCCTCCATTCACATCCCTCCTGGAAACAGGGTTTTCAACGAGGGCTACGAGTGCCGCTAACCCACATCAGCTCTAAGCCACTCTGCATCTCTCCGGGCGTGTTTATGGCCAATCTTCGTCCGCCTCTTACTGGATTTATGTCAGTTTATAACATCGTTGGGAAGGGGCTGAGGGGTGCTCGTGTGCATTAAAACTCATCGTCAGTACTTAACAATGCTCTTGCATTCAGAGAGCTGCTCTACTCTGGAACATGGTTTGGGCCATGGGGAACGGTGTGTGCTCACTGATGTGTGTAAGGCTCCTTCCTCTGTCCAGCTCTGGAGATTAGAACAACCCTGCATTGGGCACCAGGTCCAGGCTAAACAACCCGTTGTCTGCTAGGTGTGATTCTGGGCACTGGCTGTACCGAGAGCTCAGGCTGCACCGGCTACCTGGCAGCTGCACAGTTCTACACTGGGCCCTGCAGTAAACGTCAAGGGGAATCAGAAGACTTGGGCTCTGTTGCTGACATGAAGCTTTGTGCCTCAGTTTACCCATGGTCAGGTGAGGATAATGATCCCGTCCCTCAAGGTCTCGGACAGTTCCTAAGTATTATTATATCATTATTTTGATAACATCGATGGGGGCCCTGCCAAGCATCAAGAGGCCTGTTTAGTCTAGGAAGGGGACGCCTGGCGGATCGAATCTGGCTCTGCATTTAAAGTTACGCAAATGCTTAGGTGTCTTGTTGCACAGGGGCCTCAGCGCCCAGACCAGTCTGATTCCCAGGCGGATACCACTGTGGGGCAGCTGCTAGCAAAAGCTGGCTCTTAAAGGCTGCTGGGGCTGGGGAATGGGCTGGATAGGTCTCCACAACGCAACGTCTCCAGGGCTTTGCCCACCTCTCCGCTGCTGAACAGTGTTGCGTGGCAAGCGTCAGCAAGCAGGTGGGCCGGTGCTTCAGGCCCCTTGTGCTCAGGCAAGCAGCACCGCTGGGTGCTAAGAGAGCTCCTGGGGGATGGGGGAGCTTTTCCAGGGCAGTGACTGGGTGCCCAATTTGGTGCCCAGGTCAAATGGGAGTTGTGTCTTCACGACAGAACCAGACCCCAATGCTCGATGTATTTCCCTCCCCAAGACCCCCTCCCCCTCAAACACAAGCGGGAATGTCTGTACATTTCAGGTTTTTTTATTTTAAAAAATCATTTTGATCCCAGCCAAAAAAGGGAGAGCGAGCGAACGAGAGCGAGAGAAAGAGCAAATTCCCTTGTAATTTATCACAGCAAACAGATCCCGTGGCAATGACATGGAGCTTGCTGACGTCAGCGTTACTCCCACCCAGCCGGGGGCGTCTAGACACAGGCCAAGATCAGTCTGATTCAGAAAAGCAGAGGAGCCCTGAGGGTCCCGGAGTCTCTGATGGGAAGGAGAAACCCGTTCCTGCCAAGGAATGTCCAGCCGCGGCGGGCTGCCAAGCTGTCATGCACTCAAGGTGTCACTGCTCTTTTACCCATGAGCGTTGGTCGAGGGAAAGGGCCTGACCCCCGTTTACACTGGAGATGGGTCTGAACCTTTGCCATGGAAGTGCCCAAAGGGATGGCCCGTAACAGCCATGCAGGCTAGGTAAGGTGAAGCCTGTCCTTCGCCCCTCACGCTGTCTCAGTCTCCTCCTCTTCTGGCTGACCCAGGCCTTATCTCACGCTGCTTCCAGGACCTGGGCTGCCTGATCCGGACCACTGCTTTCCTCTTTCCATCCCTTCTGCCAAACATGCGGCTCCTGCTAATCTCGGCCCCCAAGCTGACCTAAGCTTCAGGGACTGGTCCCACTCCCCAGTTTATTGATGTATTTATTGTTAATTAAAAACTGGAGCAAGGCTGCAGCCCAAGTAACAACACGCTTCTTGCCTGGCCTTTCGCTGCTCTCCATCTCCTCTCCTCACCCTTTGGGTCTGGCCAGCTCAGCTCTGCGCAGCTCAGGGAAGGAAAATCCCTGGTGGTTTCAAAGGAACGGAATGGACCCCCCCAAGCCGACCCGATGCAGTGCCGAGGGCCAGCGCTGCCATGCGTTAGCCACCATGCTCTCACCGCCCGGAAGTGGTTCTGCAAAAATACCCACCCGGGGTTCCCCTCACTGGCTCACTCGGTGCTGCCCTGGCGGCTTGGTACAGAGTCATTCGTGGGAGCACAGACTAAAGGTCATGGACCCGATTCTCCTTTATGCCAGGGCCCATGGACACGGGCCTTCACGGGGCCAGGAATTACCCAGGTTGCCCAGAGAGCCCAGGTGGCTCTTCCCTAATCCCGGCCAGTGGAGGATGCTAGCGGTGGGATCGGACGGCCCGTGTGTGTGCCCACAGCAAAAGCTGCTAGTCTCTCCCACTCCCTTCTCTGCCCGCTTCCCTGGCCCTCCCCCATGCGCCTGGCAGGGCCGTTGCCAGGGGCAGGCGGCACAGGGCAGGCTGGCCGGCGTGGGGGTTGGCAAAAAGAAAAACAAGCTTTGTGCCCAAATTTGCCAAAATTCAGAGGGATTGCAGGGCATGCGGGGCTGGAGAATGGGGCCGGATTGGCAGGCCAGGAGACCCAGGACAGGACAGCGTAGGCAGCAGCTGGACTTGGCTCCCCCACACGGCCCCCTCCCTGTGTGACTGCACCTTGGGACCCCCCTAGGCTGACAAACGGGTTCAGTCTCTGTGGCCCATTCAGTCCATGGTCTGCTGCCCACACGGGGGCCATTCAGTGCCAGCTGTGGTTTCTGTAATAGGGGCACCTGCCCACTAGGGGCTGAGCTGAGATCCACCAAACTCATCTCACATCATGGCCACGGCACAGCCAGCCAGGCTGCACCAGCCATCAGTCACCACCTGCCACGGCTGAGTTGAAGCCACTGAGCACAGAGACCTCCCTAATTCCCAGGGGTGCCACAAGGGACCCCCTAGGAGCTGTGGAGGTGCCCAGCTCACTGTGAGAACGCCTCGGTCTGGAACGGATTACGCTCAGAGCAGTGACAGCCGGCACGCCCTGTGTCATTCGCAGCTGGCAGGCCTGGGGCGCAACCCCAGCACAGTCCCCAGCTAAGCAGCACTCAGCTTGACAAATCACAGAAGCCAAGGGAGACTCCCCAGGGCAGGGCAGAGAGCAGAGAGCAGGAAGCGGGGATCTCCAAGGGGGTACAGTACGGTCACACCGGATTCAGTCCCAAAGGAGCTGTAAGCTGCTTGCTCTGCAGCCGGAAACGCTGAAAGGGGAATGCAGAGTTCGCAGGCATCACGATCATCTCTCAGCCCCTTTCCCATCGCCGGGCAGTGGGCCAGCCGCAGGCTTCTCCGGGTCTACTTGCTTCAGAGGTTGTTCTAGGGAATTAGAGAAGGAAAGGTTGATGCTGGTCAACCAGGTGCCTGCTCTTGCCAAGCTCTAGGCGTCAGCTGAGCACTGACAAGCTCGCAGCGGGAAACCAAACCAGCTCAGCTGCATGTTAGTTTGGCTCAAACTAGGTATTAGTCGGATACGACTGTTCTTCGCGTTTAGACTCCGTGGAATGCTTGTAAATTGCTGCTGCAGCGCGGCTGCGTTCCAGGCTGCACGGACAGAGGTCAGCTTTGCTTTGTAACTGTGGAAATGTTTGTGCTGAACTTGGGAACCCAGACCCAGGAATGGTTCCTCCTGCCGACCCAGGAGGCCTATGAAGATTAAACAGGACATTAAGGAACATCACAGTACAGAGGGCTGATGACTGGCCTATGCTGCAGTACAAGGGAGCTTGGCTAAGGGCCTGGAAGGCTAAAGATAAAAGATAAAACAGGGTCACAAGAAAATTTGTCATCTCTTTGGTGTCTGAACTCTCCCAGGGCCAGAGACACTGAACTAAGGCAGAGATCCCCCAGGGTTACTCCTGAGTCTGCCCGGAAAGACATTTTATATTGGCAGATTACTACATCTCTGTCATCTTGAGAAACCGTAGCTGGTAACTCATTTGTATGTATATATTGCTTGCTTTCCCTTGTAGGTAACTCTCTTGTTTCTTTTTCCTAGTTGATAACCCTTTAGTTAGCTGATTACAGGACTGGCTGCTGGCGCGGCCTTTGGTGTGAGATCTGAGATACAAACTGATCTGAGATATGTGACTGGCCCCTTAGGACTGGGAATAACCTGAATATTTGGCGATCTTTGGGGTAAGTGACCATGTCTCACTAAGGCCGGCTTGCTGGGTGGCAGGATAGACTGGATTGTCTGTGACTCCATGGTGAGACCCTTACAGTGATCCAGGAGTTCACATTTGTTACTGGGTAGGTGAAATCTAATCATCGAACAGCATAAAGGGACCCCCGCTTCACCTTCCCAGCAAGCAGCTGCTACCAGGCTGGGCTCTGCTTCCCAGAGTACAGCTACCTCCCCACGTGTGTCAGGAGCCGGGTTAGAACCCGGCCCCTCCAGGGGCGTAGCAGAGACCCCCAGCACTGAGCTAACAAGGCGACTCCAGCAGCTGCTAGGCGTCATCAACTGGTTTCCTCTAGTACACTGGCCCAGAAGGGGGCTGCACAGCTGCTTTGCCCGTGGATTTGCTCCGGTGCCACAGAGGTCCTGCTCTTACCCTCGCTCGGCATGGCCAGGAGAGGAAGAGGAACTGTACGTCCTCCTCTTGGGGCACAGGCGGCTTTAGGGTTTCCCCAGCTTATGCAGGAATGATCCTCCAGAGACTGACCATGCAGCTAGTCCCAGGGGGAGAGGCATGCAGTGCAGCGGTGAGTCCCGGAACAGCCCTTCCCCCTCACACCCGCAGCTCGGAGCTCCTTCCCGCTGGTCTGTCTTCCCCGTTCCCACACCCAGGGAGGAGATGGAGACTAGGTAGTCCGGTCCAGCATGGCCGGAGGCGGGCTCCTCCATTAGAGAGACCAATGGGCTGACCTGGGGCAGAGGGCGGGGTACGGGACGCCGGTGACCTATGGGCTGACCTGGGGCGGAGGGCGGGGTACGGGACGCCGGTGACCTACGGGCTGACCTGGCGCGGAGGGCGGGGTACGGGACGCCGGTGACCTACGGGCTGACCTGGGGCGGAGGGCGGGGTACGGGACGCCGGTGACCTACGGGCTGACCTGGGGCGGAGGGCGGGGTACGGGACGCCGGTGACCTACGGGCTGACCTGGGGCGGAGGGCGGGGTACGGGACGCCGGTGACCTACGGGGTGACCTGGGGCGGAGGGCGGGGTACGGGACGCCGGTGACCTACGGGCTGACCTGGCGCGGAGGGCGGGGTACGGGACGCCGGTGACCTACGGGCTGACCTGGGGCGGAGGGCGGGGTACGGGACGCCGGTGACCTACGGGCTGACCTGGGGCGGAGGGCGGGGTACGGGACTCCGGTGACCTACGGGCTGACCTGGGGCGGAGGGCGGGGTACGGGACGCCGGTGACCTACGGGCTGACCTGGGGCGGAGGGCGGGGTACGGGACGCCGGTGACCTACGGGCTGACCTGGGGCGGAGGGCGGGGTACGGGACGCCGGTGACCTACGGGCTGACCTGGGGCGGAGGGCGGGGTACGGGACGCCGGTGACCTACGGGCTGACCTGGCGCGGAGGGCGGGGTACGGGACTCCGGTGACCTACGGGCTGACCTGGGGCGGAGGGCGGGGTACGGGACGCCGGTGACCTACGGGCTGACCTGAGGCGGAGGGCGGGGTACGGGACTCCGGTGACCTACGGGCTGACCTGGGGCGGAGGGCGGGGTACGGGACGCCGGTGACCTACGGGCTGACCTGGGGCGGAGGGCGGGGTACGGGACGCCGGTGACCTACGGGCTGACCTGGGGCGGAGGGCGGGGTACGGGACGCCGGTGACCTACGGGCTGACCTGGGGCGGAGGGCGGGGTACGGGACGCCGGTGACCTACGGGCTGACCTGGCGCGGAGGGCGGGGTACGGGACTCCGGTGACCTACGGGCTGACCTGGGGCGGAGGGCGGGGTACGGGACGCCGGTGACCTACGGGCTGACCTGCGTGACCCATGCGTACTCTGACGAGGCAGGAGCAGGGTCCTGCGGTGGATGGGTCAGCGGTCTGACCCAGCGTGGGGAGCTGAGCAGCTGGGATCCACGGTGGGCATCTTGTGCTCAGCATGGAGGGGGCAAAGCCTCCCCAGTGTCTGCCCAGCCCTGACTAGCTGGTGCCTCTGTGCTGGCCCAGTGCCCTTACCTTGGCCTGGTACACACTGTCCAGCCTCTCGGTGAGCCGCCGCACCCAGTGGGCATGGGGAGGGGCGCAGAGCTGCTTGCCCCTCATGGTGATAAACCTAACACACAGCAAGGAAACAGACGGGGACAGCTGAACAGAAGGCTCTGCGCCAATCAAAGCAAGCTGCCTCCGTCGCAACCCTCCTCCCTGCCACGCTCCCCACTCGTGCCGCTGGGCAGAGGCTGCGGCGAGGTCAGAAGCAGAAATGGCGACAGCCCCCAGCAGGGCTATTCCTGCCCTGGCTAACCCGAGTGCCGGCTCAGGATCCCGCAGGAGACAGCCTGTTCTCCTGGGACCCCGGCCCCATTTCAGCCTCACGCTGGGAGAGGCTGTCGGAACCAAGGCTCCCAGCTGCCCGAGGCTCCCCCCGGCTGACTCCAGCTGGCAGTCCAGAGCCGCCCGCGCTGGGAAGTGACAGCAGTAGCATGAGAGGAATGGAAGTCCGGCTTGGGCCCACTGGCTGGGGAGTCACTGGGGCGGCCCCAGGCTGGCTCTGACCCGTCGCGTCCAGCTCTTGTGATGCTCGTCGCGACGGACACGCACCACGCGGCGCCGGTCGTGTGCAGTAGGAAGCCGAACTCTCCCCAGCTGCGGAGCGACTCGGGCTCAGGCCCGGGGCTGGGCGCCGTGTGGGCGCGGCGGGCATTTCCTAAGGACGGGCACTGGGGTGAGCTGCCTAGGCCATGCTGCAGCAGTGGACTGTGCTCCCACCTGCCTGCACAGCAGCGAGTGTGAAAGGAGTCTGCAAAGCCTCTGGTTTGTCCGGCTGCCCTCCAAATCCCTTTGATCCCAGCAGCGATCCGACCCCCCACCCCACACACACTCCCAGCACTGAGAGCAATGGCCTGGGGCCAGGCGTCCCAAACCAGCCAGACTTCCCTCATGCCCCCCAGCTTCATCCGTGTATCCCCTTCACTCTGCCCCCCCCCGGCGTTCCCCAGAGCTCGGCGCCCCACGGAGCAGCGAGGCCCAGCCACGGTACTCACACCACGGCATGGATGGGGCAGCCGTCGTGGATCCGCTGCACCTCGTAGTGCAGCACGATTTTGCGGGGGATGGGGACTTGGCTCGTCCTCAGGCAGCAGTCCAGGGCATTGTTGCTGCCGGACACTGGAAGAGAAAAGCGATGGGAGCGATGGGCAAAGGGGAGGCGGGAGGGCGCGGCCGCTGGGGCAGAAAGCAGAGGCAGCCGGGTCCCAGCAAGAGTCCAACGACCGGAAGCTGTCTCATCACTGCGGCAAACTGGTGCCGTTCTTGCAGAACGTCGACACGAGAGATGGAAAAGCCCCGAGGTGGCGGCTCATCTGTCCCCCTGGTCAGTCAGGGCTTCCCTCCAGTCTGGGTCTGAATGCCTCTGCACTGGGCCTCTCTGGGAACCCCCTAGCCCAAGGATCTGGCTGCTAATGGGCACTCTCTGCCCTCACCCGGCCCCCCTTCCTGGGCATCTCGAGCCCTTGAGAAACATGGATGACCTGAGCCCCTGGCAGCTGCAAGGCACAAGGGCTGGCCCCTCCAGAGAGACGGGGAGGGCATTTGCACAGTCTGTGGGAGAGCCGGGAATCGCCCCTAGCGCTCCTGGCTCCCAGCCGAGTGCACTGGATGCAGCACCTTGCTCGTGCCCCGGGGAGAGCGAGCCGGGGATTGCAGGTCAGCACGGAGACGTCTCCGGGGACTCCCACAGCATGCTCCTGGGAGCTTGTGCCACGGAGCAATGACCACCCCTGCACTGCTCTGCTGGGTGCAGCTCGGGGCACCCGTCTGCCATGGGCAGGCTGCCACGCATGAGGCTAGTCATCATGACCAGGAGTTGGGGGGGGGCCACAGGACAGGCACAGGGACGAGGCCTGCTCACTCCTCTAGTGTGTCGTGCTTCCCCCTCCACTGAAGGATCCCAAAGCATTTGTCAAACATTAACTAACTGAATCTCCCAGCTTGCCGGCAGTTGGCTTGGTACTACCCACCGCAGCCGTTTAATAGAGAGGAAACTGAGGCACCGTGCAGCAATGTGACTCGCCCCGATTTACACAGCAAGCCTGTGCCAGAGCCAGGATTGGAGCCTGGGGCCAGACTCTCCCCCCACAGGAACTCCTTCCTAGGTCCTTAATCTGCACCTAGGAGTCCTGCTCCTCAGCCCTTTGTTCTAACACCAAGGACGACGTCCGCTCTTAGCTCACGCCGTAACAGGCTAACCTGGAGAGAAGTGTCCCAGAGATGTAAAGGGCAGCTGGCATTTCCCGCTGTGAACTCACACCCTTATTCCACCCAGTGGACACAGCTGAGAGATGGGGCGTGCTCAGGAGCTCCCCACTCTGCTGTGCAGACACATGGATCTCACTCCCACCCTCCGGCTGCCTGGCTCCTCGCAAAGCTCCTCTCAGCTCTTCCTTTAGTTCCTCTAGAAGCCTTCCTTATTCAGCTCGGGTTGGTTCCCTGCTGACTGGAAACACAGGCATGAGTTGTATGGGGGCCTGTCCTGGGCTTTCTGTGCCCTTCGCCTCCTTGTGCCAGAATGAACATAAACAGCAGACAGCCTAATGTTACTAGCAACTGTCTCCAACAGCCGGAGACGGGGCACTAGACGTAGAGGGCTCTGAGTTACTGCAGAGAATTCTTTCCAAGGGGTCTGGCTGGTGGGTCTCACCCCCATGCCCAGGGTCTAACTGGTCACCAGATTTGGGGTCAGGGAGGAATTTTCCCCCAGGTCAGATTGGAAGGGATGGTCCCTTCTGACCTTAACATCTCTGAGGACGGAAGGTCCCAGGAAGGGGGTGGTGATATATTTTATTCAAACAACTTCTAGTGGTGAGAGAGCCAAGAGACCCGGCTACAGCTAGACTGCACACAGGTCCCGGGAATCAGAACTTCCCACACCCCGATGCTTTCTGCCTGTCACAGAGGAAACCTTTCCTCCTCTCTCACACCACTTCCACACATATCCTTGCACACGCAGACTCATGCTCACAACGTACAGCATGAGCACAGGCATCCAGGGCCCGATCCTCCCCCTGCCTTGTGCCATCAGTGACATCAAACACTGCCAGCTTATCACAGACTTACGGTCTGGCTCTGGGCAAGTCACGTCATTGCTCTGTGCCTCAGTTTCCCCCTGCACAAGGGGAGTAATGACAGCAACCTCTTAGGTGTGATGAGGATCTGCTCATTAATGACCCAGGGAAGAGGCTCTGGAGGTGCAAAGCCTCATCTGTTCAGCCCTGCAGCTCAGCATTTCACTGCGCCAGGCACCTGGGGGGGCAGCACCATCTCTTCCTTTGCAACTAGCACATACGTCATTTGCACACAGGACTATTGCCATCCCGTGCAGCAAGGGGGGCATTTACCTCAAGTCCCCAACCCCGAGAGATTTCAGAATAAACTGGACGCAGCGCTACAAACTGGAGTGCAGGGCGCAATCGCACACGGGGAGAGGGACTAGCCGGCACTTAGAGGGGCCGTCTCCTACCCCAACAGGCCAGTCTGTGAATGCCGGAAGGCTGCGGTGACATACAGCAGCAGAGGCCAGAAGAAGAGTGGCCCAGTGGTTAGGACAGAATAGCCTGGTGCTCAGGAGAATTGGGTGTGATTCCACAAGAGACTTAGGGCATGGTTGACTCCCCCTGCGCTGAAGTTCCCCCTCTCTGCGGGGGCTAATAGCATCTCCAACTTCCGGGGTGCGGTGGGGATAAATATACTGAAGATCGTGGTCCTCAGATACCCCGGCAGCGGATCTGTTGATACCTTAGCTGGAAAGTCAGCAAGCATCCAAAGCCCAAATTTACTAATCTAGAATGAACCCATCAGACTTCTTCTAAAAGACCCTAGGATGCAAGAGAGCAGAACCCAGGTGGGGGAGTTGTCCATTTTACCTGGCAGGAAGGTCCACAGGGAGAGGACCATCAGACCGAAGAAAGCCACGCTCCTAACCAGCTCCATGCTCGGGCGGGCAGGCTGGGAGCCAAGGAATAGCCTGCTGGATGGAGTATGGAGTGTGCTCTCAGCCAGGTCGCCTGCAGCTCTCTGAATCCTGCTGCTCCAGCTCTCTATTTATCCTGCAGCATCTTAGCTCTCACTTTCATTTCTGGCGGGGCGGGGGGGGGCACTGACTCATAAGGGCAGGTTCAATTTCCCCAATCCCTTTGTTTGCTTTTAGCCTGTGCTCCTGGCTCCGCAGCCTGGGATGACTTGACTGGCTCGTGGATAGCAAGAGACGGGCCAAACCACGGTGCTGCCGGCTAAACCACGGTGCTGCCGGGGTTTTGCAGAAACAGCTAGGGCTAGCTGGGGTTCAGGCCCCCATTTCATCTGAAGCTGCCAAATCTCTGGGGCAGGCTGGAGACAAGGGGTGGGTATGGAGCCAGGGCTAAGCTGAAGGACCAATGACATCTTCTAGGCTCAGCCGGGGGGAGGGGGACGCGGGTCTTTGCCCTGCCCTGGAAACCCCCAAAGCACCTGGGACTCTTACCATAAACGTCAACCAACCCAAACTGCATTGCAAGACGCCAGCCTCGTCACATGGCCAAGCCAGCCCAGAGGGGTGCTGCAGGAGTGGGCTGGGTCAGCTGCACGGGGAAGCCCCCTGGGCTGGGGTCCAGCTTGGTTCAGCGGGGCCCTGCTCGCAGGGGCTCCAACATCTTCGCTAACGGTTCCCCCCACCCCACTCCTCAGCCTGCCGTGGGCCCTGCCCTTTGCTCTGGTCAGATGCTGCCCGGGGCCAGGGTGCGCTGCAGAGCTAAGCATTCACCCCGACGAACCTCCTTCCCTTGGCCTGTCTGCTCCCTGCTGGGCCCTCGAGAGAAGGGAGGAAAACCGAGGAAGAAGCCCAATAAAGCAGGGGGAGCTCGGCAGCGTAGAAATCCCGGGGGGGGAGCGCCGGTGGTTGAGACCCTATCCCTCGGCCAGGGCAGGCCTGTCACCTAGGGAACGCTCCCCAGTGCAGCCCCCATCCAGCGCCCTGTGGGGTCTGTGCTCGTGCACAGGGCCGTGCGCCAGAGGGCCCGATTGCAGGACCAGGGTCTCCCCTCGAACGCCGGTCTCCCAGCCCTTCCGCTGGGGGGCTGGCCCCTCGCCGCTCTGCGTGAGGCCGCTTATCGCCAGTGACAATGGCGCCCGCAGCCGGAGGCAGGAGTCCAGGGACAGGCCTGCCAGAGCCACCCGGCCTCCCTACGCCCTGCCCTGGGGCGCCAGGCCGCTGCCTGGGTCGAGGGCGCGGGACCCAGCCGGTCGGGGAGCGCGGCCGAGCAGAGAGCCCAGCCGCACGCAAGCTGGGCTCAACAGAGAGAGGGCGCCGCGTCCATGGGACGGAGCAGAACGGGGGACGCCTGTCACAGAGCGAGGGGCCTTTTGCACAGAGCGGGCTGGCGGGGCATGATTCTCCTCCAGGGCCTGGAACCGGAAAGAGGGGACGGGTGCGAGGCTGCTCCCCACCCCTCTCCTGGCAGCACCCCAGGTATATAGGGCTGGGCTGCGTCAGCCCCTGAACGGGAAAGCCCAGAGTGATAGACGTGGTGCTGGGGGCCCAGGAGGGGGTGCCCGTCCCTCTGAGCCTGGGCCCCCCTGTGCTGTGCTGTAGAGAACGCCGATTTCACTGCCCGCCCACCCCAGGGGGTACTGATCCAATGCTCCAGGGTGCTGTGCGGGCGGCTGGGACGAGATGGAAGCAGGGGCTCACGGGTGGTGAAGATCCCATGGTCTCTTTCTCAAGAGCAGAGGCACAAAACCCCAGAGTCCTGGCCAATTCCAGTCTCCCTCTGTCAGCCCCTCCTGTCATTCCAGCTGGATACGGAACCCTTCACTTCCTGTCCCAAACTGCTGGGTGAGGTTGCTGCGGGGTGGCGGTTAGCTGCCATGTTTCAGCCCAGAGTTGCCTGCATTTGGGTGGTGGGTGGGGAGCTCAAGTAGGCAGCCGGTGACGTGAATCCCGGGTGAAAGACGCTCACGCGTACATGGAAGAGAGCTTTCTGGTCAGTAACAGGAGGAGGAGTCCTTTGAGTAGTACCCGGAGCGTACAGGAATGGCTCCTGCCCTGAGGAGCTTGGTGTTTCAGGCCAGGCAAACAGAGTGGATGTTCTTCTAAGCGAGAGGCTCTCGCTCCACTGGGAATTATTTCGGGGAAATCCTATGGCCTGTGTTCTACTGGAGGCCAGATTAGATGACCCCAGTGGTCTGGCCTTGGAATCTCTGAATCTATGTGAAACAAAGGCAAACACCCGGAGAGCAAAGTAAACAAGGGAGTCCAGGGGGATCCAGGCGTGGTCTTTTTACCCAGGCTCCTCTGGGGCCGTTCAACACAGTCACCAAAGGGAAATGCGGCTGACGCCGGGGCAGAACAGTGTCCTTGCAGGCCCAGGACGTGCCAACGAGCAGGCTCTGCCTCCTCCCAAGCTCCCCGGCGATGCCCATGATCACTGTCCCACGGCGTGTCAGAAATCCCCGCTTCCGGCCTTGCTAGCGTATCTCCCACACACCCAGCCCTGGCTTTCCTGGCCAGCCCAGCGGTTCTGCTCAGCCACTTGGGCTGCACGGCCCCTCTGCGCCATGAGGAGGTGCTAGCATCCCAGGCCGCTGTGCCTAGGCGAGTGGCCATCAACCAGCCCCTGTACGCTTGGGGCCATTCCCCGCGAGGCAGAGGGCCGGCCCGAGGCCCACGCCCCCTCACAAGGTGCTGCTGGGTGTGGACGGGAATGGCAGGGGCAGCTGAGATGCTCCAGGATCGGTGACGGCACCTGGACTCTCTTGCCGAAGCTGAGGAACATCACGGGACGATCCCCACCACGGACATTCACCCCCCATTTGTCAGGGAATCAGCTGCCCCTGCTCCATGCCCCTTCTGCGGCCACCCCAGCGAGCAAGGAGACCGGCAAGAACAGTAGTGGGGAGCAGGGAACCCTAGGAGAATCAGTGTCACGACCCCACCCATTCAGTAATCGGGAGTCAGGGCCCAACAGCCAGAGATCTCGATACCAAGCACGCAATTTTTATAAGCAATAAACGGTGAGTGTTTTTCCCTCACCTCCTGGGGTCTGAGCCTTCAGGGATCATGGTTCTCTCCCTCTGCCACAACCACAATGGTAAGGAAATGGAGGTGACTCAGCCGCACCTGGAGGCTCTTCACACTGCATGGTCCCCATCGGTATTCCCTGGGTGGGTACGGATGCGCTCCGTGCACCCGAGTCCAGGCATGATTAGCACTTGGAGAGGAACTCACATTGGCAACAAGACAAGATGAGATTCTCATGTGCTCATGTGACTGCAGGAGCTGGGGATTTAGCAATCACCAGATAACACAAAAAGAAAAGGAGGACTTGTGGCACCTTAGAGACTAACCAATTTATTTGAGCATCAGCTTTCGTGAGCTACAGCTCACTTCATCGGATGCATGCCTCCGATGAAGTGAGCTGTAGCTCACAAAAACTTATGCTCAATTAAATTGGTTAGTCTCTAGGGTGCCACAAGTACTCCTTTTCTTTTTCCTACCCTTTGTTTCCTGTCTTTTAACCAGTTACCAATCCATGAGAGAACCTTCCCTCTTATCCCATGACTCTTACCTTGCTTAAGAGCCTTTGGTGAGGGACCTTATCAAAGGTTTTCTGAACGTCCAAGTACAGTATACCCACTGGATCACCCTTGTCCACGTGTTTGTTGACCCCTCAAAGAATTCTTGTAGGTTGGTGAGGCATGATTTCCTTTTACAAAAGCTGTATTGACTCTTCCCCATCAAATCATATTCATCTCTGTGTCTGATAATTCTGTTCTTTACTATAGTTTCAACCAATTTGCCCGGTACTGAAGTCAGGCTTACCAGCCTGTAATTGCTGGGATCAAGTGGATCAACTCAGGATCACCTCTGGAGCCTTTCTAAAAACTAGGTGCTACATTAGCTACCCTCCAGTCATCTGGTCCAGAGGCAGATTTAAGCGATAGGTTACACATCCCAGTTAACAGTTCTGCAATTTCATAGCTGAGTTCGTTCAGAACCTTTGGGTGATACCGTCTGGTCCTGGTCACTTGTTACTGTTTAATTGATCAATTTGTTCAAAAATCTCCTGTACTGACAAATCTGGGACACTTCCACAGATCTGTCACCCAAAAAGAATGGCCCAGGTGCTGGGCTCTCCCTCATATCCCCTGCCGTGAGGACCAGTGCAGAGAATTCGTTTAGCTTCTCTGCAATGGCCTTGCCTTCCCTCAGCTCTCCTTTAGCACCTTGATTGACCAGTGGCCTCGATTGATCGCTTGGCCAGCCCCTGCTTCTGATGTACTTAAAAGAAATTTGCTGTTAGTTTTTGTGTCTTTGGCTAGTTGCTCGTCGAATTCTTTTCTGGCTGGCCTAATTCTAGATCTCTTCACACTTGACTCGCCAGAGTTTATGTTCCTTTCTCTTTTCCTCAGCAGGATTTGACTTCCCCTTTTTAAAGGGTGCCTTTCTGTCCCTAATCACCTCTTTCAGTCTGTGGTTTAGCCAGGGTGGCATTTTTTGGTCCTCTGACTTTTTTTTTTTTAAATTAGGGATATTTAATTTGAGTCTTCAGAAAAGAACTAGGTAAATTCATGGAGGATAGGTCCATCCCTAGCTTCTGGGTGCCAGACGCTGGGAATGGGCGACAGGGGATGGCTCACTCGAAGATTCCATGGTCTGTTCATTCCCTCCGGGGCACCCGGCCTTGGCCACTGTCGGGAGACGGGAGACAGGAGACTGGGCGAGACTTTGGTCTGACCCAGTGTGGCCCTTCTTATGTTCTTATTACGATGTTTTAAAAAGCTTCCAGGAATCTTGCAGGCACTGCACTCTTGTGACTGTTCTTCTTAGTTTCTATTTCACTAGCATCCTTATTTTTAGGAGTTCCCCTCTTGGAAGTGATGTGTTACTATGGTGGGTTTCTGTGGTATTTCCCCCCATAAGGATAGTAAATTTTATTTCATTACAGTCACTATTACCGAGCAGTTCAGCTCTTGTCACCTCTTGGACCAGCTCCTGTGCTCCATGTAAGACTAAATCACTCCTGACACAGTCCATAGCACCTCCCTTGGGCTTAGGCCTAGCTTGGGGGTGAATTGTTCACTAACCCTTGGAAGGCTGTTCTTCTGAGCGAGGCAGCTGAGTTCTAGGAAACTGATCTTGCTAGTCTCATTTTCACCCCATGCAGAACCCTGAATAGTTCCCCTCCCCCAGCCTTCAATGGTTTTCATGTCCCCTTCACCACCACCTTTGCTGTCATTTAGCCAAGCTAGGGCCAGAGAGGAAGGATGACTTTGGACAGGCTGGTTTCAATTCCTGGCTCTGCTACTGACTCCATGGGCGGCCTCAGGGAAGTCACTTAGCCTCTTTGTTCTCCACCTGTAAAATCCCTAGATTGTGAGGTCTTCTGGGCTGGGATTGTCTCTTCCTATGTGTGTGTGTGTAGCCCAAAGGGCAACAGGCCCTGATCTCAGCTGGGGCCTCTTAGTGCTACCATAATACACAGAAACAATGATAACGGCAGATATGCTCACTCGAATTCAGACCCTCCTTTTCTCGACCAGTTTGAGTGGCTCGACCTGTTCGTTGCAAACCATTAATTCCACGTGTTAAGCCTTTTGCCTGTTATGAAGTCTCTTGCAAACACAGACGTGCTGCTGTTCAAAGGGACTTGCTGGACAGTTCATTGCCTGCCTAGCATGCACATTCTTTGGGGCAGGGCCTGTCTCTTTGCTCTGGGTCTGCACAGCTACTGGCATGATGGGGTCTTGACCCTGCCCAGGGCTTCTGGTGCTTTGGTTACACAAGCCATAAATAATCCTACTGGAGCCTGTGAGTTGTTCCTAAACTGATCAGAGCCATACTCGCTGTTCACGCCTTGCAGCCGGTCACCTCAGTCACATGGTCCTGTTTCCATCATTGGGATGACCCCACTTTATTCAATTATTTCTGCCTCCCCCACAATTTTGCCTGGTCCCCAAACAGATCCCATCTCTTGACTACATGGCTCTTGGCTTGCAAACAAACCACACAGTGAGTTAAAACCCAGCCTTGCATTGAGCAAATTGCTGATAAACTGGTTCTTCTGTGACTCAGCCAGCCCTCGGCTGGTGTCTGGTGTCTCGCTCTGCCAGCAGGCTTCAGCCTCTCCTCGGGATCCTTTCCTAAAGGGCTTCGTTTCTCCTAATTCATAAAGTCCATGCCTGCTGCTTTAACAACGCTTGCTCTGCAAATCTTTTGAACCCTGCTTTATTCACGGAACCTGGGGGCATTCCAGTCCCTGGGAGCTGACAAACAAGCAGCAAAGTCTAGTGGGACCAGCTGGTGGAGAAGCCATAAAAGCAGGATGTGTTGGCTTTAAAGGCTTAACTCTAATTGGTGCCCGACCCCTTGTTATCACCTAGCAAATCCTCTTTATCAGAAGGAAACTTGGCCTCAGCCACTAACCATGGCTAAGTCCAGGGAGCAAAGATAAAACGCATTAACATTAACTTCTGCTGTCAGCGCCCTCCCAGGGCACCCCCCAGCTGGCACAAGGGGCCCCAATCAACCAGGCCGCGGATCCCACTTACATTCTTCTCCCTCCCGTTGCAAGGTGAGGAACTCTCCGTCATTCCCAGGGGACCGTTGCAGAGCTTCTGTCAGGGACAGCAAAGGCTGGAGCTGCTAGCCTGGGAGATGCTGGACCAGCAGGCTGGCTGGCTCTGCTCTGAGCCATCTCCCCTCAGTGCCTGCTGCTGGGCACAAAGGGGTGTAACGTCTGGGTTCCTCTCGCTGCTCAAGAAAAGGCCCCAAGAACACTCCCTGGGCTCCGCTTGGGCCTGCAAGGGGAATGGAGCCCCGCGAATCCCCGACCCACCGTCCCCTGGTGCCGAGTCCCTTTGCAGCCCATCGGCACCAGGCCCACACTGGCCAGAGGAGTCAGTAGAGCGACCTGGACCCTCAGTCTCCATAGTGTGCCCAGCCCTGGACTCCGAACCCTGGCTCTGAGGTGTGGCCAGGCTGAATTGCTCCCCTAACAATGACTGGCCCTGTGTCTCCAACACTCCCTCTCCGGTGCAGGCAGCCCCATCCGAAAGCCCGGCCCCTTTCACAAGCCCAGGTAGGCTCAGGCTTCGTGTGGCTAGCTCAGGGGCAGGTTTGACCCATCCAGTGGGGAGTCCCAGAAGAAAGCCAGGAAGCCCACCCCAGTCTAGCTCAACCAGCCTCCCACTGGGGGCACAGCTGGGGCAGGGTGCCTCGTGTCTGCAGAGGATCAAACCCAGCCTGGTGCACCATGGCCCCAAAGGCTGGGCAGACAGTGCCGAGCTCTCTGCCATGCCAGCTGGCAGAGGGGTCCCCAGGTGGCTGAATGGAAGAGCTGGGTCTGTCGGACAGCGTGAGCTCCGTGAAGCAGCGGGCAGCACATTCGCTGACCACGCAACGGTCACTAAGAAGTCTGAGCTGTATCTGCCCCGGCTCCAGGCAGAGACAACCAACGAAGGCCAGTCCTCGGGGCCGGAGGTTTCTGCTGGGCGGACAAGTGGACTGAGACCTAGCAGCTATTTCCCCTTGGGCTGCGCAGCAGCCAATGGATGGCAACTGCTGGGCTGGATGGAGAGTCAAATCAGTGACCTGGAAGCGCATGGGTCTGCAGCCCACCCTCCCCTGCCCTGAGCTAACTGGGGGTCAGCCTCCTGGGGGTGGAAGGCTTCATCTCTCATGCCAATGCCAGCCCCCTGGCCTGAGCCATGCCCTGCCGAATGGCTCCATCTCCCACCCCCAGCCTGCCTTTGCCACCCAGCCCCCCACCCCCGGCCCGTATCATAGCCAAGTAATAGCAAGCCCCAGAGCCGTGAGAACGGAGTCAGGAGCCAATATTTGCTCACTCTTGATTAATCCCATCCTCCTGTACCTTAGCCAGAATAAATAGGGGATTAGAACATTTCAGCTGCCTTCCAAGTGGGTCAGGGTCTGGCTTGCTCAGGCTGCTCCTGCCCCCAGCCGCTGCTTGCAGGAATAGCGGTGCAGCTTCGTGTTAGGGGCTTTCCAGGGCTGGGGTTGTGCAATGAGACTCTGGCCTGGTTGGGCTCTCTCAGCCCCTCCAGCGTCTCTGGGTACATGTGAGGAGAGTGGCTCCGGTCGAGGGAACTCAGGAAGGGCTTGCACGAGGTTTGCGAGCAGAAAAGACACGGGGCCCCACAGCCCAGCCTCCTGCAGAGTAATCCAGGGGGTTGGCCCAGTGCCCCGGGGGGACATTCACCCCTGTGCAGGGCTCAGCACAAGGCTGAGGTGCCCCCAACCGCCCACTGCAATGGGTACCCCTGACTGCCCGCTCCCATTCCATCTCGCTGCCGAAAGCAGCCGTCCGCGGCTCCCAGGCCCCGGGCTGGCTCCCTGTGCGGGGCGAGTTCTGCCCTGTCAGCGGCGGGAGGGCAGCCAGGCGCGCCTGTGGGTTGCCAGCACCGGAGCATAGTGGGCAGCCCTGCCGCAGGGAGGCAGAGGAGGCCCCGGGCGAGAGAAGCTGCTCTTGCCACAGGACTTTCCACACTTCTGATGGGCGGCTGCCAAGAGCTGGCTAGTGTGGGCTGGTCCAAGCACAGGCTAGCGCTCCCAGCAGCGGACCACCCCAAGGCACCATTTCTGCATCTGCCCCAGGGTCCTTAGGCGAGTCACATCCCCTTCCTCGGCCCCTGCTCTTTCCGTCTGTAACCCAGGGCTTGCCTGCCTCCGGGGGTGAGCGGATACGCTCACGTCACGCAGGCCGGGCTGCTGCGGGGACGGGGCCAGGGAAGTGTCATGTCCCTTCATTCGGCAGGGTGGTGCTGATGGGGCCCCCTTAGCAGGCTCTGCCCTGGATGTGGCCAGGAGGGTGCAGGGGTCTCTGCGCATGTGTATCGTGGCCCATGGAGTCACAGGGCAAACGGCGACATCCTCAACTCAATGTGTCCAAAGCCACCAGCCCCTCCTGGCACTTGCCTGCTGCCTCCCACCAGAGACTCAGGCTCCTGGTCCCACCACTCTGCTCCACTCCCTGTCCCACCGTCCCCCCACCCAGGCTCCTCATCTGAGCAGCCAACCTCCAGCCCACACCTCCCTGCCTGTCCTCACCCACCAGGCCCACAATCCCCATGCTCCAGTCCTTCTCAGAGCCCCAGAGCTCTCCCACGAGGAGCTCGCCTCCGCCGGAGAGCCTGGAACTGTTCCTTCCTCCTGCACTGCCATCCCTCTGCTTGCTCCTGTCTGGCCGGCTCCTGATTTACACCTGCTGGGATCTGGCCCCATTGACTGTAATGGAGCTAGGGCTGATTGACACCAGTGGTCAACCCCTCGAAAGGTCAATGAGCATCCCTCTGCATGTAGCAAAATCCCCCGTGGCCCCATGCCCCACCCGCATGCCGGGGCGGCCGTGTCCCTGGCAGGCCATAGGGTGGAGAACCCAGGCAGTCTGGCTCTTGCCGTTCCACTCCTCGGGCTGTTAGAATCATAGAATCATAGAATATCAGGGTTGGAAGGGACCCCTGAAGATCATCTAGTCCAACCCCCTGCTCGAAGCAGGACCAATTCCCAGTTAAATCATCCCAGCCAGGGCTTTGTCAAGCCTGACCTTAAAAACTTCTAGGGAAGGAGATTCCACCACCTCCCTAGGCAACGCATTCCAGTGTTTCACCACCCTCTTAGTGAAAAAGTTTTTCCTAATATCCAACCTAAACCTCCCCCACTGCAACTTGAGACCATTACTCCTCGTTCTGTCATCTGCTACCACTAAGAACAGTCTAGAGCCATCCTCTTTGGAACCCCCTTTCAGGTAGTTGAAAGCAGCTATCAAATCCCCCCTCATTCTCCTCTTCTGCAGGCTAAACAATCCCAGCTCCCTCAGCCTCTCCTCATAAGTCATGTGTTCTAGACCCCTAATCATTTTTGTTGCCCTTCGCTGGACTCTCTCCAATTTATCCACATCCTTCTTGTAGTGTGGGACTATGTTCAGCAAGTTGGTCTTTGCCTGAGCCCCCTGCTGGGGGCCTCCCCAGCCCATATGTCCCAGGAACGCTAGCTGGGCCAGGACATGCTGGAAGCCAGTCAAGGCCTCCAGCAAATTACCAGCAGACAATTCTCATGTGACTCGAGCAGCTGTTCCCCATGCCTCAGCCCCCCCGTGCTCACACAGAGCTGTGCACTGGGGCCCGAGCATTTCATCTCCAACCTGGACCCACTCTAAGGGTCTCCTTCCACCATGGAGAAAAGGAGGTGAAATGGGGAGGGGGAATTCCAGTGAGGAAATTCTTCCCATCCATATGGAGCCCCCACTTGGCCAAGCCGCTAGCCCTTTTTGCTCTGTAGGAGATGTGGGGCTGAGCCTGGAGCTGGCTCTGCAGCCTTTGTGTCACTCTTGCACACCAAGGGGTAGAAGGCTGCCTTCATGGGTGAATCCCCTGCAGCCTCCAGCATGTGGGGGTGGAGAGGCGTGAATGGGGTGTTTGCTCCAGGCTGGCTGAGGATTCCTGGGTGCTATAGTCAGACAGTGTAGAACAGAGCAGCCCCTAGGCTGCTTTAATCTACTCAGAGGTTTGCACAGGACCAGACCACCCTGGAACTGGCTCCCTTGCAGTGGCCCCCTTCAGAGCTGAGCACATCTGAGACTCTGGCCAGTCCATTTTTCAATGAAGTCACCTTTGGTAAAAACATGCCCTCAGCTAGCAAGAGTAAGAAACAATCTAGGGATCCCAGCTAACAGGGTGAGGCTAAGAACCATCTGATGGGTTTCCAGAGCCACCTGTTCCATCAAATCTCACCTATCTTTAATATTAACCACCCCAAACTTCACTCATGCAGCACGACCAGCGCCTGCTGTTGCCTTGAGCTCTGCCAGCATGAGGAGAGTGGATGAGCCCACCCCTCTGAGAGCCAGCAAACCCCTGTGGGGCACTCCTCTCTGAGCAAGCTTGCCCCAACCTTCCTTTGGGGATGGAAGAATTTCCCCAGGAATGGCTCCAACACACAGAGCTGGCCTGACCTCTTTGCCAGCCTGGGCAGAACCAGGAGCATCAATGGGAGCATGGCATATAGCCCAGGTGCCTAGAGATTCATAGATTCCAAGGCCAGAAGGGACCACTGTGATCATGTAGTCTGGTCTCCTGCATAGCCCAGGCCAGAGACCTGCCCCACAATAATTCCTAGGGCAGATCTGTTAGAAAAACATCCAGCCTTGATTTATAAATTGCCAGTGATGGAGAATCCACCACGACCCTTGGTAAGTTGTTCCAGTGGTTAATTACTCTCCCTGTCAAAAATGTACACCGTATCTCCAGCCTGAATTCGCCTAGCTTCAACTTCCAGCCATTGGATCCTGTTACATCTTTGTCTACGGGACTCAAGAATCTTCTGTTATCAAATATGTGTTCTCCATGTAGGTACTTACAGACTGTGAACAATTCATCCCTTAACCTTTGCTTTGTTAAGCTAAATAGACTGAGGCCTGGTCTGCACTACGAGTTTAGGTCGAATTTAGCAGCGTTACCTCGATTTAATCCTGCACCCATCCACATGACGAAGCCCTTTTTTCTGACTTAAAGGGCTCTTAAAATCAATTTCCTTACTCCACCCCCGACAAGGGGATTAGCGCTGAAATCGCCTTGCCAGGTCAAATTTGGGGTACTGTGGATGCAATTAGACAGTATTGGCCTCTGGGAGCTATCCCAGAGTGCTCCATTGTGACTGCTGTGGACAGCACTCTCAACTCAGATGCACTGGCCAGGTAGACAGGGAAAGGCCCGCGAACTTTTGAATCTCATTTCTTGTTTGGCCAGCATGGTGAGCTCACCTGCACAGGTCACCGTGCAGTCCCAGAATCACCAAAGAGCTCCAGCATGGACCAAATGGGAGGTACGGGATCTGATCGCTGTGTGGGGAGACAAATCCGTGCTGGTAGAATGCCATTTGAAAAGACGAAATGCCAAAATATTTGAAAAAAATCTCCAATGGCATGAAGGACAAAGGCCATAACAGGGACCCGAAGCAGTGCGGCATGAAAATTAAGGAGCTCAGGCAAACCTACCAAAAATAACAGAGAGGCAAATGGCCACTCCAGTTCAGAGCCCCAGACATGCCGCTTCTATGAGGAGCTGCCTGCCATCCTAGGGGGTGCAGCCACCACCACCCCACCCCTGTGCTTTGACTCCGTCCAAGGAGTGGGAGGCAACACGGAAGTGGGTTTTGGGGGCAAGGAAGATGAGGAGGAGGTTGTAGATAGCTCACAGCAAGGAAGCGGAGAAACCGGTTTCCCCAACAGCCAGGATCTGTTTATCACCCTGGACCTGGACCCAGTACCCACCCAAGGCAGGCTCCCGGACCCTGAAGGCGGAGAAGGGACCTCTGGTGAGTGTACCTTTGTAAATATTATACATGGTTTAAAAGCAAGCATGTTTAATGATTAATTTGCCCTGGCATTCGCGGCCAGTACAGCTACGGAAAAGTCTGTTAACATGTCTGGGGATGGAGTGGAAATCCTCCAGGGACATCTCCATAAAGCTCTCCTGGATGTACTCCCAAAGTGTTTGCAAAAGGTTTCTGGGGAGGGCAGCCTTAGTCCGTCCACCATGGTAGGACACTTTACCACACCAGGCTAGTAGCATGTAGTCAGGAATCACTGCAGAACAATGCATTGCAGCATATGGTCCCAGTGTTTGCTGGCATTCAAACAACATCGGTTCTTTAACTCTCTGTGTTACCCTCAGGACAGTGATATCATTCATGGTCACCTGGTTGCAATAGGGTGGTTTTAGTAAGCGGACATTCAGAGGTACCCGTTCCTGCTGGGCTCTTTGCCTGTGGCTGAATAGAAATCTTTCCCACTGTTAGCCATGCAGTGGGGGGAGGGGTGAAGCCATCATCCCAGAGAATTGGGTGTGGGGGGAGGGGAAGGGGGGTTAGTTGGGTTTCTGCTGCACCGTGAACCCGGAAACAGCAGCCCCTCCTTTTAAATTGCCAACCCATTGTTAATGGCCAACCCAACGGCTACTTCGTATGGGAAATGAGGGCACTGCTGTTTGAAGCCATTCCCACGTGTTCTGAAGGTTAAAGAAGCCAAAAGACTGTGGTTTACCACGGCTGCCTGCAAGCCGCATTCTGCTGCCTGGCCCTGCGTGAGTGATCTCTCACGCCAATCCGGCAGACCCTCAATAAGAGGCAAAGTGCGACCTTGTAATGACAGCACATGTGCTGTGTAATGTTAACAGCAAGGTTTACTGTGAAAGAGCATACCCATTGTTCTCTAAAATTGGTCTTTTTAACTACCACTCTCCCTTTTTTCCCCCTCCACCAGCTGCATGTTTCGCCTTCCCAGAGGCTAGCAAAGATTAGAAGGCAAAAAAAAAAAAAAAACGCACTTGTGATGAAATGTTCTCTGACCTCATGCTGTCCCCCCACGCTGACAGAGCACAGCACAATGCATGGAGGCAGACAATCTCAGAGTGCAGGAAAACACAATAGGACCGCAAGGAGAAGTGGCGGGCTGAAGATGGTAGGTGGCGTCAACTTGCTGAAAGAAGGCAGGAGTCAATGCTGAGGCTGCTGAAGGATCAAAACCTATATGCTCCAGCGTATGGCTGAGCTGCAGGAAAGGCAGGAGCACAGACTGCCACTACAGCCCCTGTGTAACCAACCGCCCTCCTCCCCAAGTTCCATAGCCTCCTCACCCAGACGCCCAAGAACGTGGTGGGGGAGCCTCCAGCCACTCCACCCCAGAGGATTGCCCACACAACAGAAGGCTGGCATTCAATAAGTTTTAAAGTGCTGTGTGGCCTTGTCCTTGCCTCCTCCCCCACCACTCCCGGGCTACCTTGGCAGTTATCCCCCTATTTGTGTGATGAATTAATAAAGAATGCATGAATGTGAAGCAACAATGACTTTATGGCTCTGCAAGCGGTGATCGAAGGGAGGAGGGGAGGGTGGTTAGTTTACAGGAAAGTAGAGTGAACCCAGGGGGGAGGGTTCCATCAAGGAGAAGCAAACAGAACTTTCACACTGTAGCCTGGCCATTCCTGAAACTGGTTTTCAAAGCTTCTCTGATGCGCACTGCACTCTCCTGTACTCTAACCACCCTGGCATCTGACTGCACGTAATCAGTGGCCAGGCGATTTGCCTCAACCTCCCACCCTGCCATAAACCTCTCCCCCTTACTCTCACAGATATTGTGGAGTGCACAGCAAGCAGTAATAACAATGGGAATATTGGTTTTGCTGAGGTCTAACCGAGTCAGTAAACTGCGCCAGCGCACTTTTAAACACCCAAATGTACATTCTACCACCATTCTGCACTTGCTCAGCCTATAGTTGAACAGCTCCTGACTACTGTCCAGGGTGCCTGTGTATGGCTTCATGAGCCATGGCATTAAGGAGTAGGCTGGGTCCCCAAGGATAACTATAGGCATTTCAACATCCCCAACGTTATTTTCTGGTCTGGAAAGTAAGTCCCTTGCTACAGCTGTTGAAAAAGACCAGAGTTCCTGAAGATGCGAGTGTCATGTACCTTTCCCAGCCATCTCATGTTGATGTCCCTTGTGATCCACCAGAGCTTGCAGCACCATTGAAGAGTACCCCTTTAGGTTTATCTACTCGCTGCCTTGGTGCTCCGGTGCCAAGATAGGGATACGCATTCCGTCTATCGCCCCACCACAGTTAGGGAATCCCATTGCAGCAAAGCCATCCACTGTGACCTGCACATTTCCCAGAGTCACTACCCTTGATATCAGCAGCTGAGTGTTAGAGTTGGCTACTTGCATCACAGCAGCCCCCACAGTAGATTGCCCAGTCCAAATTGATTCCCAACTAACCGGTAGCTGTCTGGTGTTGCAAGCTTCCACAGGGCTATCACCACTTGCTTCTCAACTGTGAGGGCTGCTCTCATCTTGGTATTCTTGCACTTCAGGGCAAGGGAAAGCAAGTCACAAAATTCCATGAAAGTGTCCTTACGCATGCGGAAGTTTCGCAGCCACTGGGAATCATCCCAGACCTGCAACACTATGCGGTCCCACCACTCTGTGCTTGTTTCCCAGGTCCAGAATCGGCATTCCACGCCGTGAACCTGCCCCATTAGCACCATAATGTGCACATTGCCAGGGCCCGTGCTTTGAGAGAAGTCTGTGTCCATGTCCTCACTCTCGTCACCGCGCTGCAGTCGCCTCCTTGCCTGGTTTCGCTTTTCTTGCAGGTTATGGTTCTGCATATCCTGCTGGATAACGCACGCGGAGTTTATAGTGCTCATAGTTACCGCGGTGATCTAAGTGGGCTCCATGTTCCCAGCACTATGGCGTCTGCGCTGAAAAAGGGTGCAAATTGTCTGCCGTTGCTCTGACAGAGGGAGGGGCGACTGACGACATGGCTTACAGGGTATTAAAATCAACAAAGGGGGTGGCTTTGTATCAAGGAGAAACAGAATGGCCCCCTCAAGGGTAGAACTCAAAACCCTGGGTTTAGCAGGCCGTTGATTTCGCAGAGGGAGGGAGGGAGGAAGAGAGGAAAAAATGAATACAGAATAAATCTGGTCTATTTCTTGTTTTGATCCACTTCATCTATCTTTATACATCTTGCTGGCAGCAGACGGTGCAAGTACAACTGCTGGCCATCGCCGTCTCCTGGGTGCTCATTAGAAGATGGTGCAGTAGGACTGCCAGCAGGACTGAATCGCCATAGACGAAACTTAAAAGGGAAATGACCTGGCTGAGTTACTCCTATGTTTGCCCAGGTGCCCCTGACTGACCTCATCGAGGTCGGTTAAAAGAGCACCCTGGAGTACGGCGACGATGGCTACCAGTCATACTGCACTGTCTGCTGCCAAAAGGCAAGGAGCTGCTGCTGTGTAGCAATGCAGTACCGTGTCTGCCAGCACCCAGGAGACATACGGTGACGGCGAGCTGAGCGGGCTCCATGCTTGCCATGGTATGGCATCTGCACGGGTAACCCAGGAAAAAAAGGCATGAAACCGGATTGTCTGCCGTTGCTTTCACGGAGAGAGGGAGGGAGGCCTTACGACATGTACCCAGAACCACCCATGACAAAGTTTTTGCTCTATCAGGCACTGGGATTTCTACCCAGAATTCAAATGGGCGGCGGAGACTGCGGGAACTGTGGGATAGCTACCCACAGTGCAACCCTCTGGAAGTCGATGCTAGCCTAGGTACTGTGGACGCACTCCGCCGACTAAATGCACTTAGAGCATTTGTGTGGGGACACACCCGATCGACTGTATAAAAACGCTTTCTACAAAACCGACTTCTATAAATTCGACCTAATTTCGTACTGTAGACATAGCCCAAGTTCCATGAATCTCTCACTCTAAGGCAAGTTTTCTAGTCTTTTGATCATTCTCATGGCTCTTCCCTGAATCTCTCCAATTTACCAAGCTCCTTCTTGAGCTGTGTTTACCAGAACTGGACCCAGGATCCCAGCAATGGTCTCACTGTGCCCAGCAAAGAGGGAAAATCACCTCTCTGCTCCTACCCATTATCCCCCTGGTGATGCATCCCAGGATCACATTAACTCTTTTAGCCAGAGTGTTGCCCTGGGAGCTCATGCTCTGCTGATTATCCACCATGACCCTCAAATCTTCTTCAGAGTCCCTGCTTCCCAGGAAAGGGTCCCCACCCTGTAAGCGTGGCAGACATTCTTTGTTCACAGATGTATACCCATTAGCTGTATTAAAATGTATATTGTTGGCTTGCGCCCAGTTTATCAAGCAATCTAGATCAGTGGTTCTCAACCAGGAGTACGCGTGCTCCTGGGGGTACACAGAAGTCGTCCATGGGGTCATCTAGGGGGTCGTCCATCAACTCATCTAGCTATTTGCCTAGTTTTACAACAGGTTACATAAAAACACTAGCTAAGTCAGTACAGTACAAACTAAAATTTCATACAAACAAGGACTTGTTTATACAGCTCTATAGACTATTCACTGAAATAGTAAGTACAATAATTACATGGTAAAAATGAGAATGTCAGCAATTTCTCAGGAACAGAGTGCTGTGACACTCTTATATTTCTAGGTCTGATTTTGTAAGCAAGTAGTTTTCAAGTGAGGTGAAACTTGGGGGCATGCAAGACAAATCAGACTCCTGAAAGGGGCACAGTAGTCTAGAAAGATTGAGAGCCGTTGATTAGGCCTCAGCTGGAGTATTGTGTCCAGTTCTGGGTGTCAAATTTCAAGAAAGATGTGGACAAATTGGAGGAAGTCCAGAGAAGAGTAACAAAAATGATTAAAGATCTAGTAAACATGACCTATGAGGGAATGTAAGCAGGTGGGACCCACCTCTGCAGCGCCTCCTGCTGGTGTCCTGGGAATTAGCTCTACTTCCAGCCTTGGAGTGCCCTCTGCAAGCCAGTGTCCCGCTTACGCCAGGCCCCCCCATGTCCCTCCTGGACCGAGTGCCCCTTGTACACCGGGGTGCTGCCCCCTGGCAGTAACTCCTCACTCGCAGGGTCTCCCCACCCCTTATCCCTACCTCATCTCAGTCTTTGGCTACTGCCCAGTCACTATCTAGCCCCCCTTCACTGGGGCTGACTGCAGTGTGTAAGCCACTCATCACAAGCAAGGGGGGTTTGGACCTGCTGTCTCTGCCTCCCCGCAGGCTGTCCCCGCTGCAACCCCCGTACCTAACTGGCCTTTGACTAGGCTGCAGCCTGGGGGATTTCCAGGCCAGAGCTCCCCAACTCCCTTGGCCTTCCCCCAGCCCTGCTCCACTCTGGACACTTGGTTAGGCTCCCCAGCAGCCAGGCCCTTCTCTCTCTACAGGCAGAGAGAGCCTGTTTGGACTCCTGGCTCGCAGCCTCTTATAGGGGCCAGCTGGGCCTGATTGGGGTGTGGCCCCAGCTGTTGCTGCCTTCCCCAATCAGCCAGGCTTCTTATCCCTGGCCACAGCCCTCTCCAGGGCTGTTCTAAGCCCCTCGGGGCAGGAGTAGGTATCTACCCCGCTACAGGGAAGACTGAAACAATTGGGTTTGTTTAGTCTGCAGAAGAGAAGACTGAGAGGGGACAGGATACCAGTTTTCAAGTTCATAAAGGGTTGTTACAAGGAGGAGGGAGAAAAATTGTTCTTCTTAACCTCTGAGGCTAGGACAAGAAGCAATGGGCTTAAATTGCAGTAAGGGAGGTTTAGGTTGGACATTGGGGAAAAACTTCCCACCTGTCAGGGTGGTTCAGCACTGGAATAAATTGCCCAGGGAGGTGGTGGAATCTCCATCACTGGGGATTTTTAAAGAGCAGGTTGGACAAACACCTGTCAGGGATGGTCTAGATAACACTTAGTACTGTCTTGAGTGCAGTGGACTGGACTAGAGCCCTCTCGAGGTCCCTTCCAGTTCTATGATTCTATTATCTGGATCTCTCTGTATCAGTGACCTGTCCTCTTCATGATTCACCTCCCCCCAATTTTTGTGTTATCTGCAAACTTTATCAGTGTTGATTTACGTTTTCTTCTAGGTCATGATAAAAGAAGTTAAAACAGAGCCTAGACTCTATCCGCAAGGGACCATTGGAAACAGACCAGCTTGATAACAATTCACCATTTACAATTACATTTTGAGACCTATCAGTTATTCAGTTTTTAATCCATTTAATGTGTGCTATGTTTATTTTATATCATTCTACTTTTTAATCAAACCAAGCCAGTCACGGGATCACGTCAAATGACTTACAGAAGTTTATTACATTGACATTATTACCTTTATCAACCACACTTGTAATCTCATACAAAAAGTTATCAGGTTAGTTTGACAGGATCTATTTTCCATAAACCGATGTTGATTTGCATTAATTACATTCCCTGTCTTTAGTTCTTTATTAATCAAGTCATGTATCAGCCATTCCATTTTCTTGCTCTGGATTGATGTCTGGCTGATAGGCCTATAGTTACCCGGATCAGCCCAATTACCATTTTAAAAATTGGCACAGCATTAGCTGTCTTCCTGTCATCTACAGCCTCCCCAATGTACCTTAACGGTACAGCAAACTCCTCAGCCAGCTCTTTTAAAACTCTTGGATGCAAGCTATCTGGACCTGCTGATTTTAAAATGTCTGACTTAAGTAGCAGCTGCTTAGCGATACTAGTGGAATAGAAAGTGATATCATCACCATATGATGAGACTGCATACTCTGCTCTTTCCCCAAATATAGAATAGAAATATTTATTGACCACTTCTGCTTTTTCTGCATTATTATTTATAATGCTACCATTTCCATCTAGTAATGGACAAATACTATTGTCAGGGTTCCTTCCCCCCCCCCCCAATATTTAAAAATCTCCTTATTGTCCTTAACTCTGCAGGCCATAGATTCCTCCTTGTGTCCCTTTGTTTCTTTTATCAATTTTCTACAGTCCCTAACTTCTGATATGTAGTCATTACTATCAACTTCCCCTTTCTTCCATTTTTGTTATGTGTGTATATATTTTACAGCTACCTTCACTTCCCTTCTAAACCACATTGGTTTTCTAACCAGCACAGCCTCCCTCCTCAGCTGTGGTGGGACTGTGACTTTTGGGTCACCTAGAAAAGTGTCCTTAACGATTCCAATGATCATTCATATTTCTCTGATTAAATTCTTCCTCCCAGCTGATTTGGCTCATACTTGTTTTCAGCTTTGTGCAATTGGCCCTAGGAAAGCACCAAGTATATATTACTGCTCTGGACTTTATTCTGCTTGTACATTGCAAAAGTGATCAGGTCACGATCGCTCAGTGTCACGGAGTCCCCGGGCGATGCTCTGGAACTGCTCCCTATGAAGCCAGGCAGGACTCTGGGGAAGTCTCCGCTCTGGGAGCAGCCTGTCTGCAGGACACACAGCTCACCCAGCTTCCCCCTTCCTGGGTCTGATATCGGAGCATTCAGCATCCTCTGCCCCTCCGTGCGCTTCCCACAGCGAGTCCGCCCAGGCGGGGTCCTGGGGAAGCCAGAGGGTCCTGCTCCCCAACTCCGCAGTCAGACATGACTCTCAGCCAGCCAGTATAACAGGTTTATTAGACAACAGGAACATGGTCTAACACAGAGCTTGTAGGTGCAGAGAACGGGACCCCTCAGCCGGGTCCATTTTGGGGAGCAGTGAGCCAGACAACCACGTCTGCCCTTCGCTCCATGTCTCCAGCCAGCCCCCAAACTGAAACTCCCTCCAGCCCCCCCTCTTCTGGGCTTTGTCCCTTTCCCGGGCCAGGAGGTCACCTGATTCCTTTGTTCTCCAACCCTTTAGCTCTCACCTTGCAGGGGGGAAGGGCCCAGGCCATCAGTGGCCAGGAGACAGAGTGTCGGCCATTTATGTACCCTGGCCCTTTGCTCTGCAACAATTACACCCTTATCCCACCACCTAGATACTTAAGAAATGCATAGGGGAAACTGAGGCACCCCTACAGTATTCAGAGAAAACATTAAGAACAGTCCCACTTCGTCACACTCGGACTTAAGCAACCACTAACATTTATTTCTGTGATCAGGCCTCTTTCTCTGCTCCCAGTCAGCGTCCAAGCACAAAAAAGAGCAAGAGCCAAGGCAGTACAAGAGTCGAGCTGTATTCCTACCTCTCCCCAGGGCTG
Organism: Eretmochelys imbricata; assembly: GCF_965152235.1. Lineage (NCBI taxonomy): Eukaryota > Metazoa > Chordata > Testudines > Cheloniidae > Eretmochelys > Eretmochelys imbricata. The sequence continues at coordinate 2,912,929 of NC_135576.1, read as the reverse complement.
TCCTGGCTCACCAAGCTCTGCCTGAAAGGTGAGCTCTCTACACTCCTAGGCAGAATCACACTATTACGTCCCCTACTGGGAACCCGTTTTCATCACATCCCTTTGCCACATTTATTTGCCATTTCAAAATTAAACATGAATCCCATGACCTGCCCACATCCTACAACACCCCCCCCCCCACACACACACACACCCCTCCACATCAGCGCAGGTACAACTGAACACCCACTCTTTTCGTTAACTAACTCTTCACTTGCTCGGCAGCTGAGGTGTTTTCCTCTGGCTTTGGGAGAATGGTCTTTGCATTGTGCCAAGTCTAGCGTACCCCTCGCAGGTGGTTTGATGCTGGAGCGGGTACGAGCCTGTCTTTAAAAAACACTTGTTAAAGCTAAGTTACAATACATCAGTAACATACGACACCAGACAGTGCTTATTACTTATTCAGGATCGAGTTAATATTCAAAGAACCTGGCTAAAGATTCTGGCTTCTGGCTGGGGACCCCTTCTCCTCCAAGGACACCCCAAGGGGTGACCAAATTTCTACATTCTTGTCCTCTGTTTGTATGCAGGGTTGTAGCCGTTTTGGTCCCAGGATATTAGAGAGACAAGGTGGGGGGGAAAGCTTGTCTCACCAACAAAAGTTGTTCCAGTAAAAGATATGACCTTACCTCTCTTCTGTCCTCTTTCTGGACTTTCTCTTCTTGTGTACATAGTATGAAAACTTTTCCATTACAAAGATAGCCCGTATTTTACTACACCACAGTTCCCCAGGGGGAGAGGGGCACATTTTTCTAATTATGTGGAATACGAAGTCTTGCTGATAATAAAAAAGAAACTAATTTGTCATTCTGTTTAAAATGCAGATGTTTTCCTAGAGTATTGCGTCAGCAGCTCTGGGTCTGTGGAAAGCTGGCATTTTGATAAAAGATGACTCTTGAATCATTTCCTCCTGTCACCGTACCTCAGTGGGTCACAGCTGAGAACACCCAATTCAGGACAAACTGCTGAGAACCAGGGCAGGCTCACCCCAGCCCGGTGGTGGTTCTTCCATTAGATATATCAAGCCAGTAACAAAAGTAAACTTCTGTCTCGCCACATGGGTTAACAATAAGTCAGAGATGCAGCCTCCTTAGGCACTTCAGCCCTTGTTTCATAACCCAGACACTAGGCTCAGAAGTGAGTGGTTACTGAAAACCAGTTTCATCACATGTAGGGTCCTCTAATCCCAAGAGACCAGCCACCTAGCCAGCTCAATATATAACTCAGATCTTACCCAATTATCACGCTGTCACAGTTTAGGAAGCCCTTAGGGTAACCCAGAGAAAAGAAAATCAAAGAATGTCCAGGGAGGTCAGCCCAGAGCCCAGCCAAGCTGGAGTTCCAACTCTTGGTTCCAGCTCTGTGTGTCCCTCCATCTGACCTCCTTGGTCACTTCCAAAGTGAGAGCCCTGACTCCCTCTGGCAGCCAACCCTTATCCCCCACCTCACACTGTCACGGAGTCCCCAGGCGATGCTCTGGAACTGCTCCCTACGAAGCCAGGCAGGACTCTGGGGAAGTCTCCTCTCTGGGAGCAGACTGTCTGCAGGGCAAAAAGCTCACACAGCTTCCACCATCCTGGGTCTGACCTCAGAGCATTCGGCATCCTCTGCCCCTCCATGCGCTTCCCACAGCAAGTCCACCCAGGCAGGGTCCTGGGGAAGCCAGAGGGTCCTGCACCCCAACTCCGCAGTCAGGCGTGACTCTCAGCCAGCCAGGAAAACAGAGGTTTATTAGACAACGGGAACATGGTCTAAAAAAGAGCTTGTAGGTATAGAGAACAGGACCCCTCAGCCAGGTCCATTTTGGGGAGCAGTGAGCCAGACAACCACATCTGCACTTCACTCCTCATCCCCAGCCAGCCCCAAACTGACTCACCCTCCAGCCCCTCCTCCTCTGGGCTTTGTCCCTTTCCCGAGCCAGGAGGTCACCCTATTCCTTTGTTCTCCAACCCTTTAGCTCTCACCTTGCAGGGGGGAAGGGCCCCGGCCGTCAGTTGCCAGGAGACAGAGTATCGGCCATTTATGTACCCTGGCCCTTTGCTCTGCAACAATTACACCCCCTTATCCCACACCCTAGAGACTTAAGAAATGCATAGGGGAAACTGAGGCACCCCTACAGTATTCAGAGGAAACATTAAGAACAGTTCCACTTCATCACAAACACCTCTCCCAGTCCTGTGTTTTCAGCCTCCCTGCTGAGGGGTGGGGAGCTCCTCCTCCCTAGGGGCATAGGGTGCAAGGGGTCCATGTCCTGGCGACTGGATTTCCCATTGTCTTCTTCAATGCTCCTGTCAAGGTTCCTTCCCCACTCTGAACTCTAGGGTACAGATGTGGGGACCTGCCTGAAAACCTCCTAAGCTTATTTTTACCAGCTTAAGTTAAAACTTCCCCAAGGTACAAACTATTTTACCCTTTGCCCTTGGACTTCCACTGCCACCACCAAACGTTTATCTGGGTTTATTTATTAGGAAAGCGTTGTTTGGAAACATCTTTCTCCCCAAATTCCTCCCAAACCTTGCACCCCACTTCCTGGGGAAGGTTTGGTAAAAATCCTCACCAATTTGCATAGGTGACCACAGACCCAAACCCTTGGATCTTAAGAACAATGAAAAAGCATTCAATTTCTGAAAAGAAGGATTTTAATAGAAGTAAAAAGAATCACCTCTGTAAAATCAGGATGGTAAATACTTTACAGGATAATTAGATTCAAAACATAGAGAATCCCTCTAGGCAAAACCTTAAGTTACAAAAACACACACAGACAGGAATATCCATTCTATTCAGCACAACTTAATTTCTCAGCCATTTAAAGAAATCAGAATCTAACGCATCTCTAGCTAGATTACTTACTAAGTTCTAAGACTCCGTTCCTGTTCTGTCCCCGGCAAAAGCATCACCCAGACAGACCCTTTGTTTTTCCCTCCCCCCAGCTTTTGAAAGTATCTTGTCTCCTCATTGGTCATTTTTGTCAGGTGCCAGCGAGGTTACCTTTAGCTTCTTAACCCTTTACAGGTGAGAGGAGCTTTCCTCTGGCCAGGAGGGATTTTAAAGGGGTTTACCCTTCCCTTTATATTTATGACAGCTCCACTGATATGGAGGCCAAGGTCCAGACAGCGAGGTGACACCCAGGCCTATGTCTCTCAGCCTGCCCTCAGAGCCACCCACTGGGTCACAAGGCAGCACATAGGGGAAACTGAGGCACAAACAGGCCTCATAAGTAAATTACAAAATATTCCCACTTTGTCACCTCTCTTCCCCCTTCCAGACCAAACTAAGCAGGGTCGCTTTAACCAGTGACCTGGGGAAGTTTGAACCCACAGATGCCATGGTATCTTTCCCCTCCCCTCGGTAGTTGTTCTCGCAGGCACTTTGAGGGTTCGCACACCCCTCTTGCTAATCCAGCACACTGAGACTTTCCAGTGCACAGCTCAGAACAGTGTCACGTCCTCCCTGAAGTCTGGTCACTTCAGTGGCACTAGCAGGGGGCACAGGAGAAGCTTTTGTGGGGCCCCCCACCCTTTCCCCACCCCAACACCTTTGGGTTTGAAAGTGGGCTGGGGTCCTGCCACTGCCTCCTCCCCTCATCTGCCAGGGAGCGAGGAGGGCAGTGAACCCACCTGCTCCATGTGTCAGCCATCTGGGCCGCAGCCTGGGGTACCCTGACCCCTAGGGCGGAACAGGGAGTGACCCCTTGAGCGTTGGTTCTTACCCCAGCCAGATCTCTGGGGCTCTGGTGTCCCAGGGAGGGGTGGGGGGGGTGAGGCCGGGGGGCCCTGCACACGGACACACATTCCTCTGCCCCACCAGACCCAGGGTTTTGGTTACAGACAGGCAGGTGTCCTGGGCTTAGCAGCCTTTCCTGTATGTTACCAGCCCGGGGGGAAATCCCCTCCTCCCTGGCAGCCAGGCTCTTTGCATCTTCACTGACACCTGCATTCACAGCCTTCTGGCTCCTTGTATTCCAATCCTTGGCCATTACACGCAGGGCCTGGATCCTGTCTTAAAGTGACAGTCATTCCCCAAATGGACATCAAAGCTGGTATTCTGGAGAACCCCAACGGCCAGCCCCCCGGCCCCTCCTGTGTCTGCCCAGGGATCTGAGCCATAGGCAGGGCGAGGGGCTCCCCATAGGGGACCTTAACCCAGGTCACCGACCTGTCAGCTTTCAATGGGGTTGCACCACACAGGGTGTGACAAAGGGTCTCGCTGCCCCAGACTCTCCACCCCATGAATGTCTCCCCATTAACCACCTCCTTGCACTCCCACTGGGGGTCAGAGTACAGCGCGATTGTACACTGATGCCTGGAGTGGGAACCCGTCTGTCCCCACCCCTGTGCCCCTGAGGAGCTGGCTGGGTGCCGGCGAAAGGTCCAGCACATAGGCCTGAACTGCAGGCTGCCTTCCTGGTCAGGGGACTATGAGCGACCCCACCCCTGGGCTCTCACCAAGTTAGCCCTTGGTGGGTCCCATTTGGCCACTATTTCATTAACGCTTGCACATTTTGCTGTTTTCCTACAACCATCACATCTCAGGACTCTGAGAGCCCCTGGCGCAGGGCTACCCCCATCGGCCGCTCCCCTGTTTGCGCTACCGGGGTGTCTTGGGGGTCAGCACTGCCCCGGTGGCCTAGGGCAGATGGGCTAGGGGGGTCCGTTTCCACACAGGGGCAGCAGACCGAGGGTCAGGGCCCGGGCGGCAGCCTGCTGAGATCCAGGGGAGCTTTAAACACCCGGGTTGCAGATGCAGGAGCCTCCCGCAGGAGGCTGGTGGGGCCGGCAGGGAGAGCCTGGCCAGATCCCATCCCCATGCGGGGAGCTGGCATGCTGCGGGGCTGCACCGACAGGCACAGGCGGACGCTGTCTCCAGCCCCTCCCAGTCAGAATTGCAGTCACCTCAGGATCCACCGGGAGCCCCCAGCTCTGCACCCCGCATACTCCCTGTCTGGGGATGCTCCCCCACGCCGCAGGGCGTGACGTGGGCCTGCAGGGGCACGGCCCTGTCCTCCCGCTGCGGGCTCCCCCGGGCCGCGTACGGGGGCCAGTTCCCTCCTGAGAGGGACCGACAACACTGCTCTTGACACAGCCCAGGGAGCTCTAAGCCTCTTTGGCCACTGCAGTGCACCGCTGACCCCGATTCACTCTGGGCCCCCCTGGGCCCCTGTCCAGTCCCTGCTGCGTAGCTGGGCGGTGGGTTTTCCCTTCCTCGTGGAAGGTGGCCCCGACAGGAGCGTTAACGAGCGAGTCCATTTCTGCGCCCCTCGCACAAGCCACCTCGAGGGGCAGCTGGGGGAGAGACGCCTGCGGGCAGCACTGGAGGCCGATGCCGGGGCCTGCCCGGCTCCTACAGCCACAGCCAGACGGGACCACCGGGGCCCCCGCTAGAACCCAGGCCAGAGACTCAGACTTTCCGGCGAGACGGGCCCATCGGGCTCACCCCATCTGACCTGCACATGGCAGGCTTCAGAACCTCGCCCACCCCCTCCCGTGACAGCCCCACAAACTCTGACAGAGACTCCCCGACTTACTCTTGTTCAGACCTGCAAGTCACCCGTGCCCCATGCTGCTGAGGGCGGTGAAACCCCCCCAGGGGTCCTGCCAATCTGACCTGGGGGAACATTCCTCCCTAACCCCAAACCCGTTAGACCCCCGCGCATGGGGCGAGACCCACCAGCCTCGCCCAGGGACCCCTGCCTCTAGCCCAGCAGCGGGCGTATTTCTCAGCGCAGTCTGTCCCGGGCACAGGTAGCCCCCCCGCGTGACGCTCACCACACCAACCACACCAGCACTCCTTTGCTTCTGGGGATTTTAAAATCATTTTTATTGCCTTGAATTCTGTCTCCCGACGGGCTGTGCGTTCCCGGCGAGGCGAGGGCACCGCGCGTCGGGCACTGCAGAGCTCCTGCATGGCATGCCCTGCAGTAGCCAGGACGTCACAGTTTCTTAATACAGTCTGAAAGAGCCACTTAATAAAGCAATCAAACGAGATAAGCGCACTCGATAGAAGCAATAAGGACTTGCTAGTCCAGCCGCCTGCAGTCTTTGCTGGTATTGCTAAGCCCTGTGTGTCTTTTTATTACAACCATATAGCTACATAGAACTTAATGAACCAAAGTCCTTGTCCGGAGGCTCTGTGGGCAAACATCTCTCCCCCTGGGAGAGGTACTGGCCCTGCCCACAGCGGGGGAGGCAGGGTAGGGGCAGCAGGGATAGCGGCTTTGGGGGTTACAGGTTTCCCTAGGTGCTGACGAACAGCCCAGGGAGGTCAGGGCACGTGCTCCCTTTGACCTCACTGGAGCTGGCCCTGAGGAAAGGCTTGTTCAGTGACAGCAGACTCGCTAATTCCTGGCTTTTAATGCAAAGGTCGGGGGGGTGTTAAGCAGTAGATGTGAGCCTGGCCGGGAGCCGCGGGAGGGAGTCGTGGCTGACGCAGGTCACGGATGCTTAGCGGGAGGTGCAGCAGGTCCAGAGGAAATTTTAGAAGAGAATCACACACCGCCCCAAGCCAAGCCCTCTGCTCCCAGGTCAGGAATCAGCCCAGTCTCCTTTGCTTGCAGCCCAGGGGGCTCTGCCGAGGTCAACTGAGCAGCCAGGCAGGCTCCGGGGCGGGGATGGCAGGTGCCCTGGGAAGGGAGAGAGCAGTTAGAGAGAGCAGGGGAGGGTCTCGCACGAGGGCGGGGAGCTCCGTGCCCCTCCCCTATTTCCTAAAGCACCCCCCTTTCTAGGGGCTCCCAAGCAGCAGCCACGAGTGAGGAGACACCCCCAGCCCCAGGCAGCGTCGTCGGGGCGTCACCACGCGCCGTTAGTGACGGGTCGCCCTGTGCCATCGCCAGGCCGGCCAGTCACTGCTCCGCCACCACGGCCGGCAAGGCCCTGACAGGCAGAGACGGGCTCGGTCCGGCAGGCGCCTTCCATCCCCAGCCCAGGACATTTCACTTCTCACTGTGCTCAACTGCTGCTCCCCTGCCACTCCCACTCGCTATCCGCCACGGCCCGCAGCGCCCCCGCGTGGCAGGGCAGAGCCTCGGCAGAGCCGCCCGGCTGCCCACGGGGCTGGATTGATTTCCACCAGCTGAGGATCTGGCCCAGGGAGCAGCGGTGGCCCGTCCCTCCCCGCGCCCGGCACCCCCGGGGCTCTGCCGTCCCCACCTCTTAGTGCTGGGGCTTCCTCTGCTTCCGGGGCTTGGCTGCCTTCGAGCGGGACTGTTTCCCAGCGCGGCCTGCTTTGGTTTGTCCTTTTTTCCCGTTCAGTTTCTCCATCAGGTCAAGAGTCCAGCGAGCATTGGGCGGGGCACAGAGATTCCTGTTCTTCTTGGTGATGAACCTGAGTTAGGACAGAAGTTGCTATGGGGGGACGGAACAGCCAGAACCCCACTTCCCCCCATCCTGACATAACCCTGAGCCATGGGGAAGGGCAGGATGACCGAGTCTCCATCCCTGGAGGTGCCCCGCAGAGCTGCCCCGGGCACCCGCCGGACACTGGCTCGGGTACTTACACAATAGCTGAGAGCCGGCAGCCTGTCTCGGGACTCTGGATTCTGTAGGCAGAGACGAGATGGTGCGGGATGGGACGATTCTTGTGGCTCAGACAGCAGTCGGACGCCTGGTTCTCGCTCCCTGGTGGGCAAGCGGACAAGGGCACAGGTGAGACACGGGCAGAGGGTGCATTTCTGGTGTGATGCCTCTGGAGAGCTGTATGCAAACCCGAGGCAGCTTCCCCAGCCCCGAGCCCCTTACTGAGCGCCAGTGGGCACGCGGGGCATTGCCATATGCATGGGGCTTGCCGGCCCCAGGTGCTGCAGAGAGGGAGTTTCTCATACACCGCTCTGCCGGTGCCCCTCACTCCCGACCTGCAGCTCCTAGCGGCCACGCTACTGGGCCCCCCCCAGCCACGTTAAGCTGCTGACTAGGTCACCTGAATCAATCCAGTTTCTAGCCAATCAGAATAAAGCCAGGCAGTTGCTTTCTCTCTGCAGAAAGGTGATCTCCACTCCGCAGCCTGTGAGCGGCTGATAAAGCTCTCCCCGAGCTGGGGCGATCAGCTGGCAGGGCTAGTGGGCAGACATCCGAGCAGGCAGGGCCCCCGCTCCAGGATTTAACCCAGCAGCCTCCTCCCCACCGCTGAGCACTGGGGGAGCAGGGAACGTGCCAAGACCAGCACTTTTCGCAGGGGGATCACAAAGCATGGACCCGAGCTAGGCAAGCGCTCGCCTCACACCAACAGACCTGGGTCGGCGTCAGCCGGGATCAAACCTGGGACCTCAGGAGCTTAATGCATGAGCTAAAAGAGACATGTCCTTTAGCCAAGGCTGCAGCTGGCTCATCAAGCACCAGCTGCCACTAGCGAGGATAAGGGGGGACAAGCAGGCCTGGGTTACACATATAGCCCCCTTTCCAGGGGCGGGAGCGGCCGGGCTAGAGCCCAGGTCCCCAGGGGATGAGCTCCCTGCTCTATCACCAGGTGTGGCTGCTGGACCAGCCAGGCTGAGGCCACCAGCTGACTGCCAGGCATGCCAGCTCTCTCCTCGCCCTTCCCGCCCCGCCCGAGCAGCTCAGCGGCTGGAACAAAGCCCCAGCTGCAAAAGGGCTAGCGGATTGGGCTACCCCCCGTGTCCAGCTGCTCCGAGGCGCACCCCATTGCTGCTGACCCGTTCCCGTCCCCAGGGCACCCTCCCAGCCGCCCCGGCGGTCGGGGACCGGCTGGGACCATGCACTACCTTGGGCCTTGCAAATGCACAGGGCAGCTGCCAGCAGCAGCAGGAAGCGGAGGGTCATTCTGGCCGGCGATGGGGCAGGGCGACCAGGCAGGTGGAGGCGTTCTGTGGCTCAGGAGCAGGCAGAGCTGAGATGCTTTGTCCCCTTCCCCGGCTGCCTGTATTTATCCTCTGCAGCAGCCAGCTTTCACTTTCATTCCCTTCAAGAGCCTGGCTGGCGGCCCACTCCCATCCCGTCCCTCCTCCGGCCCGGGACGCGTTCAGCTCCAGTATGCACAGCTGATAGGGAGGTGGGGAAGGTTCCTGGCAGGAGCAGTTCCCCTTTGCAGATGTGTTCTGGCAAGTTCATGGCTGGCACCAGGCCAGGCATACAGCCGGGGGCAGTGGCGAGGGGGCAGGGGAGGGCGTATCAGCCCCACAGCAAAGAGTCCCCGGCTCTTCCAAATCCAGCGTAGCTCCCGTGTTCCCGATGGGAGCCGCTGAGCCCAGCGCCTGCCGGTTCTGGCTCCAGCCCAGCCGCCCCCGTCCGAACGCACAGCATCCCAGTGTTACCAGGGCAGGCTCTGGGCTTGTCTGTGATTCCCGAGATAAAATCCAGGACAGGGAAAATTGATGTGGAGACATTAGAGTCAAGGCCCCCCCAATCCCCTGCCTTGTGCCAGGAGCCCCCAGACAGCCAGGCCTGGGCATGGCAGTGACAACGGCTGGTAGGGAAACGTGCCGGTTACAGTTTGTGCCTCGACACTGGCCCGAGCGCTCTCCAGCGGTTCAGATACAACGCTCCATGGCCAGGTCCGGAGCCAAGTTTCAGCGAGACAGGCTGCTAGCCGGGGTCTGTCTGACCAAGAGCCAGAGTCGCCGGGAGAAAGTCTGTTCCCAGAGTTTCCCAGCCCCCCTCGGCAGGCCCAAGAGGCTCGGGGTTCAGAGAAGCATCCGTACACCTGGGGCCTTATCCAGGCCGGTCGTGAACTCGGGTCTCTCCAGCAGCCCCCCCTCACTAGCACTGGGATCCCCTCGTGCCCCCCACAGCCTGTCCTGTGCACAGCTCCCCCCGTGCGGTGCCCATTCTACCCTGCTCCGGCTGTGGGCAGAGCCCCAAAGGGCATCCAGCTCCCGCCACCTTCGCCAGCTGCTCTGCCACTTGGATTGGTGACCCCAGCCTCTGCTGTTGGGACTGGGATATATTCTGGGTTTGTCACTGGATCCCCTCCCCCGGGGTCCCCCCATGCCCGGCTTCGTCGCTGCCCCCTGAGCTGCCAGCTGGACTCTCCTCTGGGCCGCCTCAGTTCCCAGAGCTTAGCCCCCGCATTCACGTTCTCCCCCTGGGGCGGTTCCTGCCCCCCAGCCCGGCCCAGCGGGATCCCCCAGCCCGGCTCTCATCACTCTTGCAGAACCTTCTGGGCCCAAGGCTCGGGCCCAGGCTCTCTTGGCATGCAGCCCCTCGAGCTGCCCAGGCCTGGCAAATCATTGACCACGCAGACACCCAGAGCCCATCGCCCTCTTGTCTGAGCAGGCCGGGCTCCAGGGCCCAGCTGCCTGCCGCCCCGGTTAGTGCACTTGGAACAAGTCCAGGGCCGCGCAGCTCGCACAGGGCCGCCGAGGTGCCAGGAGAACCGTCCTCCTGCAGGGGGGTCTGAGGACTCGGGCGTCCGGTGCCAGCTGTGCGTAGAGTCGCTCAGGGTAGGGGAGCCAGCGACGCACCATCCCCCAGCACTGGAGGGAGCAAACCTCCATGCAGGATTGCCCCCTGCCTAGGGGGAATCGGGGCTGGAGCAGAGCCTCGCTGGGGGACCTGAGAGGGGCATCCTGCTGTTCACCTGTCCGCCCAGCTGTCTGTCTGTCCGCCCAGCTGTCCTTCCATCCGCCCAGCCGTCTGTCCATCCACCCAGCCACCCACCTGTCTGCCCTTCCATCCACCTGTCCGCCCATCCATCCATCCGTCCAGCCGTCCATTCATCCACCCAGCCACGCACCTGTCCGTCCGTCCAGCCGTCCGTCCATCCGCCCAGCCACCCACCTGTCTGCCCTTCCATCCACCTGTCCGCCCATCCATCCATCCGTCCAGCCGTCCATTCATCCACCCAGCCACGCACCTGTCTGCCCATCCATCCGTCCGCCCAGCCACCCACCCTGTCTGCCCATCCATCCATCTGTCCAGCCATCCGTCCGTCCGCCCAGCCACCCACCTATGTGCCCAGCCATCTGTCCATCCATACATCCACCCACCGAGCCCTATATCGCGCTCCCCGCCTCCCGCCCCCCAGCTCAGCTGGTGCCCTTCAGTCCCAACTTCTCCCCACCCCACCCCACCCCCACTATTCCAGTCCTGGGTTCTCTCCCCACTGCCCACCCATAGGGACCGCCTGGGATCCCAGGCCAGGATCGCGGTTTGCTCAGGGGGATGAGCCAGGAGACGGCCCGGCACCCTCCCGTCCCTGCCACGCTCGAGCCCCAGCTGCTGCAGTCCGAGCCAGGCACAGAGCTGGGCTCACCCTCCCCGCACCCCCACGGGGCAGACCGGAGAGCTGGGAGCCAGCAAGCTCCTTGGTTATGAACCCTGCAAACAAAGCCTGGATGTCCCCCACCCATCCGGGGTGACTGGGCACTCACTTCTGCTGCTACTCCTCGATCCTGACCCACAGCCCCCCTGCAGTCCCAGCCTGGGCTCCACAAACACTGCTCTGCTGATCCCCCTCAATCCCTGCCCGTCTGCCTCAGCACCAGTATGTCTGTCCCTGTCCATCTGTTTCAGCCCCCTGCTCTGTGTATCTTTCCCTTTCACTCCGTTCCCCCCATTCACTCTCTCTTTCCTCCCCTCCCTCGCCCTGTTTCCTGCCCCCTGGGCTGCAGCCTGCAGGGCCAGCATCCATGCAGGGGAGCATGAGGGTGCATTGGATAAACCACCCCAGTGGGGCTGCGCTCCCCGCTCTGGGGCCCTCTCCAAAGGGCGCTGGCTCAGCCTTGCCAGGGACGGGACCTGCCCCCTCGCTCTGCTTGGGGAAGTGGCCTGCAGTGCTGGCGGGTGGCAAGGTGGCCTGAGGTAAGATGAGCTGCCAGTCAGGAAGCTCAGCACCACCACAGAGCGGTTCCAGGGTCCTTGGGCTCCCACTTTGCTGGGGAGTGAGGGGCCCTTCACCACCAGCGAGCTGTCAGCAGAGCCCAGCCGAGATCTCACAGAGCAAGCCGCCCACTCCCTCGAAGCACCAGACTGAGGACATGACTTGTGACGTTATTGACATAATCTGGGACCATATAGAACATTGTTGCAACCAAGGTCCTGTAGTGGCACCAAATCTATATATGTATATATGTATAAAGGGGGTCAAATAAGGTGTCTAAGACAAGGTTATGGTTTGCTGGTTATGATGATGCTGTCTGTATGTGTGTATCATTTTTGTATTTAAAGATATAAGTATTGGCTCTAGACTGTCTGTATTTCAAACTTGTGCTGTGCTTCTGGGGGACACCCCAGACACGTTGGTGTCAGCTCTGCCTAGCCTGCTGGATGGCCCATTAAGGACCATCAGCTACACACCTGACCCATTGAGAGAAGGTAGACATGCCTTGTGACTCAGTAAAGTAGGCAGGGACTTGCCCATGTGACTCCAAACTCCATTTTGCTGTAATTTTCCACAGTAAGAACAAAGAGGGGTTCTTACACCTGGAAAAGACTATAAAAGGCTGATACCTCATCTCCATCTTGTCTTCAGTCCTGCTTCTGACTCTGGAGGAACCTTACTCCAAACTGAAGCTCCGAACAAAGGACTGAATGACCCATCCCAGCTGGGGATGTTCTCCAGAGACTTGATTTGAACCTGCCGTTTATTCCATCACTGCTACAAGCCTGAACCAAGAACTTGGCCATTACTGGATGTCAGTGATTCCATGTAACCCATTCTAGCTCTCACCTCTATCTTTTTCCTTTCATGAATGTAACCCTTCTGCCCGTCAGAGTTGGCAGCAACAAGGGCCGGGTTCAGTATCTAGGGGATCCATTCCAATAACACAATGCAAAACCGGCTCGAGCTCCCACCCAGTGACCTGGGACAAATCTATACCACCCCCACTGGGCGCCCCCAAGAGGCAATACTTCCCCTCTAGCAAGCACAGAGTCTGAGTGTAGCAAAAAGCCTTTTAATAACAGAGAGAAACAATGTGGCATTATGTTGGGGAAACACCACCAACAGGATTCATAACACAACCCATGAGCAAAAACCCCACCCCAAGCAAATTGGGTCGTGTCCTTTCCCTTTGGTTCTTGAGTCCAGCAACCCGAAATCACCCAAAGTCCCAAAAGTCCAATGACCCAAAAGTCTCTGTCCCTGGTCAGGGCAGCCCCAGAGTTCAAAAGTTTATCTGCAGAGCTTTACCTCCCAACCTGGGTGGAGATCGGGGTGGGGGGGGAGGGGGGAAGAGAGGTAAGGGGCACCTTACGTGATCTGAAGCTGACTGCCCCACAACTCCATAGGGCTCCGCTCCGCTCCACCAGCTCCGTGTCCCACAAGCAGCTCCCGCCGTCCCACAAACTGCTCCACTCCGCATCCCACAAGCAGCTCCCGCCGGTCCACAAACTGCTCTGCGCCCTACAAACAGGTCCCGCCATCCTATGAACTGCTCCACCAGCCTGTCCGCTATGCACTCCAGCCATCCCACAAACTGCTCCACAATATATCTTCAGGCTCCCCCACTACTTAACACAACGCTCAGTAAGTTCAGCTCTTTGGTGATTTCAGCTTGTAGTAGGGGAGCCTCAGTGCTGGTGCACCATTAGCCCAAAGTGAGCTCAGCAGCCTGTGACTAGACTCCTAATAGAATCAAAATTAGCTCTGACATTCCACAGTGGAGAGAGGAGGAAGTGCAATTAGCATGTAAGGCCCTCACCAAGGGGCCCATACCTCCAAGCATTAATACTTGTCCCCAACCTCTCTCAATTCACAGACTTTTAAAACCCATGACCCTTGCCTAGCGAGTGCTACTTAATTGATGGTGAGTCCCTCCATCATAACAAAAGGCCACGTACAGTTCCAAGCACAGTTCCCATAATCAGGGTAATAACAATTTATTCTTCCTGCCCCAATAACAGAGAGACTGGGGATCCCACAGCAGCCAAAGTGACCATTTGGGCAGCTATGGCCTCATTCTAGGCGGGATGGGTGTGCCTATGCAAATGAGATCGGCCCCTAAAGTCCTTTTCCACAACTTGCCACACCTCACCACCACATGTCAGGGTGGAGCTCATCCTGACTCTGCTTACATGAATAAACCTTTAGATTTTAGATTCTAAAGGGTTGGCAATGGCGTGATTTGTGGGTAAGATCTGATTTGTATATTGACCTGGGTCTGGGGCTTGGTCCTTTGGGATCGAGGGAACCATTTTTCTTTTACGGGGGTATTGGTTTTCTTAACCATTTGTCCCCATAACGAGTGGCACTGGTGGGGATACTGGGAAACTGGAGTGTCTAAGGGAATTGCTTGTGTGACTTGTGGTTAGCCAGTGGGGTAAAACCAAAGTCCTCTTTGTCTGGCTGGTTAGGTTTGCCTTGGTGTGCACAGAAACCCCAGCCTGGGGCTGTAACTGCCCTGCTTGAAGCAATTGGTCCAGAATTGGCACTCTCCGTGGGGTCCCGCCAGAACCAGCCTCGTTACACGACTCCTGTGGGACCACAGCACGGGGCGCAGGCTCTGGGTGAGTCCTGCATGGCCACGTGGGCTTGGAACGATGGCTGCGAATGGGGGGTGCAGGGAGGGGACACATATGGATGGCTGGGCATGGAAGGCCCCACAGGGCCCCATTCAGGAATGATGCAGGCAGCCGGTGGCATGGGGAGCTGGGCACGTGCCGGGAGCTCTCATGTTGCTGTTCATGTTTGTGTCTGACTTTTGAGAAGAGCCAGGAGACGAGATGAGGCGAAGGGCCCAGCCGGCCGGGGGCCTCCCACCTCATAAGAGCACAAGGCTACAGGAGGGGTCGGCCATCCAGCGGGAGCTGCCCCCCAGCACAGCCCCAACAAAGAGCCAGGCCATTTGGAACAACCTGTCTTTGCACATGAGGCCAAAGGAGGCCTTGGGTCAGCCCAGAAAAGCCAACTGGGAGCCCTGGGAGAGAAGACGGTGCCCAGGATCTCGGGAAAAGCCAACGAGATACAGCGCCCGGTGACCCAATGGTCCAAGGCACCTGGAGTCCCCAAAGGCTCCTGATAAGGACTCTCATCACCGATTATCCAGGACACTGAGTCACGAGGGCAAAGGAGAGAGTCTTGTGGGTTAGCAAGTCCTGATGTGGCCGGACCCAGGGAGACGTGAACAGCAGGAGGGGCAGGGCTTGGCCCAGCGCGATCAGTATGTCAGTCAGGCAGTGGAGAAGGAGCTGGAGATGTGTGCTGAGGACCCCGCGCCGGCTTGGTCAGTCACACTGGTGGCGGATGGAGTCACACGAAGCAGGGGCGGTGGGCAGCAGCGTCTGGGCAGCCCCAGCAGGGTGCTGGGAAGACAGGGCCAGGCTCCTCCAAAGGCTTCATGCTGCAGAAGCCGGCGGCTTGGCCTGTGTGGAGCGTCCCCGAGGAGAAGCAGTCCGGGATCGGCACCCAGCAGGAAAGCCTGCCCCGCCCGCAGCGGCCGTGTGACAATGCAACAACAAAGGGGGAGAAAACAGCACTGGCCAGACGCGGCTGGGTCTAGCCCGCACCCGCTGCCCTCAAGGGGAGCGTGCTGAGTTCGGGAGGCTCTTCCGAAAGGATGGGCCCTAGTTCAACCACAATTCACTGGGACCCGCTGTGTCCCTTACCTAGCAGTGAAGAACAACTCCTGGAATCGCAGGGCAGGGTCTCTGGCCTGCCCTATGCCAGGGGTCAGACCAGTCCCCTCTGGCCCGAGTGTCTATGGATCCATCTACCTGGGGGTCATTTCAAGAAAGACCGGCGGTGGCTAAGAGAGACTGGGCCACCCGCCACACCAGCGGTGCACTCAGAGACTGCAAGACTCGGATCGCTTAGCTGAGATTGGCAAAGAGCTGGAGGGAACCTGCGGGGAGCACCCAGACGTATGAAAGGGAGGCACGGGAACACAGACGCATAGGGGTTAGCCCACCAGCTCAGAGCAGGACTCCAGCAGCAGCCAGCACCCGGGGGTTCAGAGAAGGTGCAAGCCCCCTGCAGCAAGCTCCGGTGGGATACTCTGCCCCCATGGAGGCCTCCCCCAGTTAATCCCCCAGCCTTTCCCGAGCCGCCCCCTATGTGCCGAGCCCCTCCCTGCCATGTCCAGGGCTGGGGCCCAGTCTGGCTCCCTGTCTCGTTAGTGGGAGCTCTGCAGGGCTGGGACGGTCTCTCCCTGTAGGATGTGCAGCGCCTGGCACTACAGGGCCGAACCCCGGGGGGCCTCCAGGCACTGCTGTGATGCACCTAGTAGGCACTTGCATGGTCAGAGCCAATCCCTGCGTTTGCGATGACCCGTGAGCGTACCTCTTTCGCAGGTACCTGTCACCCCCTGGGGACCCCCAGAACGATGGAAGGCCCAGGCAGGGCCCGGCAGGCCCGAGTCCTCCCATTTCGTGGCCCAGTGGCTGCATGCCGCGGCCTTTAGGAACCCACTCCGGGCACACACCCGGCCCATGCAGCCAAGGCCCAGGGGCCGGGCACCTCAACAGGGCAGCTAATAAAGACCGTTCCTGCTCCCATCAGCGTGGCCTCAGCCGGAGCTGCAGAGCCAGGGCGTTCAGAGCAGCCTGCGGGAGCCACAGGGGAACTGCCACCCCCTTCACACCCGTCTGCAGCCCGCCCAGCTCCACCAGCCTCAGCCCGCCAGGGCCCCCGGTGCATGCGGGCCGACGGCGTCTGAAATGCTGTGCTGTTCGGACCCGCTCTCAGCAGGGCAGGGGGTGGGAGGCCTGTCTGCTCTAGGGCTCCCAACGCGGCCAGCTCTGGGGCGCTAGATGGGGCCAGCAACAGGGGACAGGAATTTTCCACACTACGTCCATAGTGTAGACCAGGCTTGGGAGCCCAGTGTAAACCCTTCATCAGTCAAGAGATCTGTCCGGCAGCCAGCCAGGGGACAGACAGACAGACACACCGCTGAGGTTTCTCCACATGGACCCCCCGAATCGTCGCTAATTCCTGTCATCTCGCCCTCCGTCCGGGGGCGCAGCCCCAGCGCCCCATGGTCACTGCGTTCCGCGGCAAAGCCCCCAGCTGGGCAGTCTCGGGGGGATTCTGTGGCCTTGTCAGACTGGTTTGTCGGTGGAGATGACTTATGGACTGAAGTAAGAGGATGAGGAGCACCATCGGTGCAGAGCCCCGGATGGCGGAGGGGCAGGACCCGTTCCAGGCCTGGGATCCCGTGAAGGCTTAGAAGCAGCTGATGGGAGGTCTGTCTGAGCACCGTCTCCCTGAGGGCTCCCTGCTGGCCGGAGAGGGCCTGGAAAGCCCCTGCCCGTGCCCATGTGTTTCTCATGTTTCAGGATGCTAAACAGTCTTCTCTGGCAACAGGCCACCCTGGAACGTCTCCCTGCGCTGTCGGGAAGGGATAATCAGCCCCTGCTGGAAAGGAGCCAGGGCCTCCCTGAAGGACTTGGCCTGCAGCTCCGGGATCAAGCAACCCCACTTAGGGGATGGGCAGGGGCCAAGGAGCCAGGGCATGAAGGGCGTGCTGCACAGTGGCGGACACGGACTGTGCCCACAAGCCTGACCAGGGAGCAGGGTCGTTGTGTGCACATGCAGGAACATGCAGCCGTGCACGCGTCTGTGAGCACCAGGGCATGCGTGTGTGTGCACATCTTCCATTCCCTGGCTCCGTCGCTGCCTGAAAGGCCTGGAGTCTCACGTGTCCCCAGGGCCGTTCCCCTCCCAGTCCCGGCCCCCTCCCCCAGCTGCCCCTTGGCACAGGGGCCCCTGCGGGGAGCGTCCTGCAGCCAGCAAACTCCCAATGCAGACTGGACGTGGGGCCAGGGGCACAGGGGAGCATGTGGAGTGCCGAGGGAGTGTCCAGCGTGGGACAAGCCGGAGGGGGCTCACACAGACCCAGGAATGTGCAGAAACCAGGGCGCTGTCCATGGGGTCCGCCAGCAGCTCACCAGTGGTCAGCAGCATGTGTGCACCAGAGCCCCCTGGTGGCTGGAGACCCTCAGAGGATAAAAGCCCTACTACTGGTTCCAGGGGCCGTCCCCCCAGACTGAGCGTCCTGCGCGTGATGGCTGTGCTGTCTCCACCCATCCAGCCAGCTGGGGAAAGGACACTGCTGGGCAGATGCCCATGCTGGGCTCTGGCTGAGCTGATCACCCTGGGCCCAAGCTTCTGTGCCCCCCCCCCCGTCCCCTCAGGAGCACCGGGTGCCCGCTGACTCCCCCCCTCCGCCTGCTGCCTGCCCCCTCTCGTTCCACAGCCCAGGTGAGAGAAGAGGGGGCCTGTGTGGGGACCACAGAAAATGGACCCAGCCCAGGTGAATCGGGAGGAGGGGGCAGAGGTGAGACCTGGGGGGCTCAGAGCTGGGCCCTCCGAGCCAGAGGCGTGCGGGGAGTTAGCGGCTCCTTTGCCATTGCCCCAGGTGGCTGCGATACTCACCGCTCCTGGTGACCCCAGCGGCTCTGCCCCCCGCCCGCCACGCCCGCCTCCTGCTCTGTGCACTGCCGAGCTCGCTCCTCATCCCTCTTATCAGCAGCCCAGGAGCCTGGGCACACACAGCTCAGCCTGGAGCAGCGCCCGTCGCCCCAGAGCCAGAGGTCCCTTCCCAGCCGCACAACCGGGGTGGCAGCGGAGCTGGGCAGTGGGGGGCCGGGGAGGGTGGCAGGTGCGGGTTCCCCCATGTCCAGCAGGAGCTGCTATCCGATCTGCAGCAGCGTCTCGGCTCGAGATCCCCCCTCTCCCAGGACCAACTATCAGCCAGGCGCCATGGCTTGGCTCTCCTCAGCCCACCTGCCTCTGGCAGCCTGTGACCCCCAGTCTGTCCCCACCTCTAATTACTGAGGGGGGAACCTGCCAACCCCGCTGCAGGGGCAGTGCGGAACCAGCTCCCGTCTCATCCCCTCAGGGCAGGTCCCCGCTTCGTCTCAGCTCTTGTGTGCAGCAGGTGTCCCGTCGCAGGGGGGGATTGTGCCGGTGCCCAGGGCTACCCGTAGGGCACGGAACCTGTGCCAAACCCAGCAGGGCAGCTGCGATTGCCACGCATCTGGCCCTGCCTCTGAGACTGCAGGACAGAGAAAGGCCACCGGGGTCTGGGAAACCAGCTGGAGTCTACACCACAACCGTGCTCTCGCTCCTCCCTATTCCAGCCCTGGACTCTGACCCCCAACTCTGCCGATCCCCCTCAGTCCCGATCTTCAGCCCCTCGTTATGCCAGTCCTGGGATCCCTGCACACACACAGCTCTGCTGATGCCCCTCAGGCCCCCCGCTGCTTGCAGAAGCTGCCGTTGGCATACTGGGGCCATTTCCCCTGCCTCTCCTCTGGTGATCTCTATTCCCTGCAGAGCTGTTGAAATAACCAGCCTGCAAGAGAAACTGTCCCAGGGATCAGGTTCAGGGGGGGCTGGGGGAGAGGTGTGCAGCCAGACACGGGATTGGGAATTTCCAAATCCAGAACCCTTCATCCTGTAGATGGGAACCAGGCATTGTATCCTAAGCAACTATTAACAGGAATCATCAGCCCCTTCGCTCTTTTCTCTCCTTGACCAGCAAATTCCTTCCTGCAAAGTCCTCAATTCCCACGTGCAGATGCTAACCAAGGCTCTGCGAGCGCAGCCCTGGAAAGCCCCACCACTCTGGAAATGCAGGCTGGCTGGCTGCTGGCCGCCTGTCAGGCCCACGGGACCAGGCCGTCCAGAACAGCCGGAGGAGCCTTGCTGGAAAAGCAGAGCTGCATGTGCCCAGCTGCCTCCCGGCCACGTTCCCTGAACCCCAAGGAATTTGCTGACACACAGGTTGCTGGGAAGAGCAGGGAAGTGGGCTGGAAGGGCAGAGCGTTGTCTGCTCCTTGCTCACACTCATGGCAGGCTGGGGCTTTGCAGCCGACTTTCCCATTAGAGAAACAGCCAGGATTCCCCACCCTCAGCCGAGCTTTGAGGGGCCAGGGTGCGGGGAAAGAGAGGAGTTAACACCTTCATTGCTGGGGACGGCTCCCCTGCCTGCCAAATGAATCCATTGGGGCAGGAGGGTTGACTGCACAAAGCAAACTGTCTTTCTCTCACGTCTGTCATCCAGCACCCTCAAGACACATTGGAAACATGGCTGACATCCCCCTGCCCCCTGTGAGCCAGGGCAGTGTCATTATCCCCATGTGACACAAGGGGAAACTGAGGCACTGAATGCTGGCTACATCGGTTCTAGCCAGCTACTGCCCAGTGTCAAACCTCCCGCGCCTGACAAGCTCATGGAGAAGCTCGTCAAAGCCCAGCTTCAAGCTCATCCAACTGAAGTGAGTATCCTCAGCCCAGCACAGTCTGGGTTCACATGGCACTGACAGCGGGCTTGTGGCACTGATGGGCGATCTCCTCCTGGCAATGGACGGAGAACAGACATCCACTCGCATCCTCCTGGACCTCCGCAGCGTGTGACATGCTGCTGGCCATGAGATTCTGCTGTCTCGCCTGAGCGAGGTGGCAAGGGTCCCAGCGAGTGCGCTGACAAGGTTTGAGTCCGTCCTGGGGGTACGCAGGCAAAGAGCAGCAATCGGAAACTGCACCTCCACCACTAGATCCCACAAGGATCGATTTTCAATCCAGTCCTGGTCAACATCTACATGCAGCCACTGACCTGATCAGACAGCATGAACTATGCAGGTCTACCACATACGGCCACACTGCTCGCACCAAGACAGGCCAGTGCTTGGACGAGAAACTGGATGAGAAACCGAGCATGCCAGAGGCGATCTTGGGGGGCAGAGTGAGGCATTCTGAGCAGTCACGGCGCGGTCTCCATTGGTTGAAGATACACACAGCGGGTCAGTTCAGTCAGTCTAGGCGAACTCTGGGATTCCTCCCTCGCTGAGTGCGAAGCTCTCACGCGCGAGCAGCGCTTTCTGTCATGTCCACTTGGCTAGGCGGCTCCGTCCCATCCTGAGAGACAATGACCTGGCCTTGGTCAGTCATCTGTCACCGCTGGACTGGACTCCAGCAAGGTGAGATCGCCAGGCAGGAAGCCTTCAGCACTTAGGAAACCCCAGCTAACATAGAAGGCTGCGGTGCGTCTCCTCAGGCACTGTGAGCACAGCACACCTCTCCTCCACTCCCTACACTGGCTTCCCAGCGAGTTCAAAGTCTCTGTCCTTATCTTCAAGGTGCTCCTGGGGAGTCTAAAAGAGCCCAAAGCTCTGGGATGAAAACTGTAGTCAACAACTCCACAGCTTGGGTCCAGTGGAATTACCACAAGGGTAACGGTTGTCTGTGCAGGAGACAGAACTTTCTCGGGGCTGGTCCCAGACTGGGGAATGATCTCTCCAAGAACTAAGTACCATCCCAAACCCACCACCTTCTGCTGCAAGTGCAAGGTGCGTTTCTTTGACCCACCTATCATGGTGGATGGAATAAGGCTGCCCTCCCCAGAAACCTTTTGCAAAGGCTTTGGGAGTATATCCAGGAGAGCCACAAATGCCAGGGCAAATTAATCATTAAACATGCTTGCTTTTAAACCATGTATATAGTATTTTAAAAGGTACACTCAACAGAGGTCCCTTCTCCGCCTTGCGGGTCCGGGAGGCAGCCTTGGTTGGGTTTTGGGGGGTACTGGCTCCAGGTCCAGGGTGAGAAACAGTTCCTGGCTGTCAGGAAAACCGGTTTCTCCGCTTGCTTGCTGTGAGCTATCTACAACCTCATCATCATCATCATCTTCTTCGTCCCCATAACCTGCTTCCGTGTTGCCTTCATCTCCACTGAAGGAGTCAAACAACACGGCTGGGGTAGTGGTGGCTGAACCCCCTAAAATGGCATGCAGCTCATCATAGAAGCAGCATGTTTGGGGCTCTGACCCGGAGCAGCCGTTCGCCTCTCTGGTTTTCTGGTAGGCTTGCCTCAGCTCCTTAAGTTTCACATGGCACTGCTTCGGTTCCCTGTTATGGCCTCCGTCCTTCATGCCCTCGGAGATTTTGACAAAGGTTTTGGCATTTCGAAAACTGGAACATAGTTCTGATAGCACGGATTCCTCTCCCCCTACAGCGATCAGATCCTGTACCTCCCGTTCGGTCCATGCTGGAGCTCTTTTGCGATTCTGGGACTCCATCATGGTCACCTCTGCTGATGAACTCTGCACTCACCTGCAGCTTGCCACGCTGGCCAAACAGGAAATTGAAATTCAAAAGTTCGCGGGCCTTTTCCTGTCTACCTGGCCAGTGCATCTGAGTTGAGAGTGCTCTCCAGAGCGGTCACAATGGAGCACTCTGGGATAGCTCCCAGAGGCCAATACCGTCTAATTGTGTCCACAGTACCCCAAATTCGACCCGTCAAGGCGATTTCAGCACTAATCCCCTTGTCGGGGGTGGAGTAAGGAAATCGATTTTAAGAGCCCTTTAAGTTGAAAAAACGGGCTTCATCGTGTGGATGGGTGCAGGGTTAAATCCATTTAACGCTGCTAAATTCAACCTGAACTCCTAGTGTAGACCAGGGCTGAGATAGTGTGATTGCCTAGCCCCAGAGTGACAGATATTATCAGGCCTCAAAAAGCCGTGAGATCAGCTCTGCTCCAACTCCCCTTCACGCTCCCTTTTCCCCAGCACACACTTTTAGGAAACACTAGTGCAATTGTTCAGAATCTGCCCCCTGCCCCTTCTCCTTCCTTCCAGGCTCAGAGCACTGAACCAGATAATTGCTGGGCATTTAGAGCATCCCCAGTGGCATGTGAATTAGCAGGCACTGGAATGAACAGGGCAGTTTGCATTTCCGAGAACTATCGTCCCAGGCTTGCACCGGGCTCAGGCAGACATCTCAGCGTTGGTGACACTTCATATGCGGAAGGTTTTCTGCACAATCATAACAGAGACTTTTTTTTAAAAAAAAAATAGAAAACTGAAAGTGGAGAACTGGAGTGTCTTTGTCCCCTGTGGCATGCTGTGCTTCAAAGCAGCGCCCCGGAACCCCCATATTCTACAATTATCCTGTGTTTTGTACAAAGTCTGCCTTGTGAGATATCACTGCAAAAGTCTTGATCTGTTGAACATTAATCTGCTGTTGGATTCTATGTGCTATCATCTGTGTGTGTTACTGAAATACATTGTGAGGTTGGGAACATCCACAGCCAGCCTTTCAGGAATAACAATGGAGCAGCCAGACATGCTGAGGGCCTGCGGAAGGCAATCCACACTCCCAAGGACGAACCCAGGATCTGCATACAATGGAGACTTCTCAGAGAGAGCACGGAGACAATGGAGACTGTTTGACTCACGTCAAGGCAAAGGGTCTTTCCAACAAGCTGGAAAAAACTAAAGAAGAATGGAAGAGACATCATCACTTGCACATCCACTTTCCTTTGTAGAAGTGGCAGACTGGGTAATAACTTACAGGGCAGGACGGCACAGCCCTGGGGTCCTAGGCTGGGGAGCTGGGGGAATTGGCTGGTGCCTTTCTAGTGTTGGTCCATGAATGGCTGGGAGAAGCATTCATGTAACGCAGTTGGGTGTGTCCCTGCCTGTGGATGTCTCTGAAAGTGCAGTACCTGAAGAGGTTTGCAGCTTGTCACAACATCACAGGGTGAGAGGGTGCCCATGCTGGTGAGCCAGAGGGCTCAGCGGTACCCCAGTTCCAGGTTGCACCCCAGAAAACCCATCACAGCCCCACATCTAGTCCACCCCTGTCCCCCACCCCAGGGAGGAACACACCTCATGCTTTGGGAAACCCTGCTAGAACCTATGCACCTGTCACCGTAGTACCTAGGCACAACTGTGCCACAGTGCATGTGCCAATCACATTCTAACAGGCTTTGTTTCCTGGTCGAGATTTGATTTTGACAAATAGGGAGGAACTGGTTGAGAATTTGAAAGTGGAAGGCAGCTTGGGTGAACGTGATCATGAAATGGTAGAGTTCATGATTCTAAGGAATGGTAGGAGGGAGAACAGCGCAATAAAGACAATGGATTTCAAGAAGGCAGACTTTAGCAACCTCAGGGAGCTGGTAAGTAAGATCCCATGGGAAGCAAATCTAAGGGGAAAAACAATTGAAGACAACTGGCAGTTTTTCAAAGAGAAAACTATTATTAAGGGCACAAAAGCAAACTATCCCACTGCGTAGGAAAGACAGGAAGTCTGGCCACAGACCACCCTGGCTTACCCAGGAGATCTTCAATGATCTAAAACTCAAAAAAGAGTCCTACAAAAAATGGAAACTATGTCAAATTACAAAGGATGAATATAAACAAATAACACAAGTATGTAGGGACAAAATTAGAAAGGCCAAGAATCATAGAATCATAGAATATCAGGGTTGGAAGGGATCTCGGGACGTCATCTAGTCCAACCCCCTGCTCAAAGCAGGACCGATCCCCGACTAAATCATCCCAGCCAGGGCTTTGTCAAGCCTGACCTTAAAAATTCTAGGGAAGGAGATTCCACCACCTCCCTAGGTAACGCATTCCAGTGTTTCACCACCCTCCTAGTGAAAACGTTTTTCCTAATATCCAACCTAAATCTCCCCCGCTGCAACTTGAGACCATTACTCGTTGTTCTGTCATCTGCTACCACTGAGAACAGTCTAGAGCCATCCTCTTTGGAACTCCCTTTCAGGTAGTTGAAAGCAGCTATCAAATCCCTCCTCACTCTTCTCTTCTGAAGACTAAACATCCCCAGTTCCCTCAGCCTCTCCTCATAAGTCATGTGTTCCAGTCCCCTAATCATTTTTGTTCCCCTCCACTGGACTCTTTCCAATTTTTCCACATCCTTCTTGTAGTGTGGGGCCCAAAACTGGACACAGTACCCCAGATGAGGCCTCACCAATGTTGAATAGAGGGGAACGATCACGTCCCTCAATCTGCTGGCAATGCCCCTACTTATACATCCCAAAATGCCATTGGCCTTCTTGGCAACAAGGGCACACTGTTGACTCATATCAAACTTCTCGTCCACTGTAACCCCTAGGTCCTTTTCTGCAGAATTGCTGCCTAGCCATTCAGTCCCTAGTCTGTAGCAGTGCATGGGATTCTTCCGTCCTAAGTGCAGGACTCTGCACTTGTCCTTGTTGAACCTCATCAGATTTCTTTTGGCCCAATCCTCCAATTTGTCTAGGTCCCTCTGTATCCTATCTCTGCCCTCCAGCGTATCTACCTCTCCTCCCAGTTTAGTGTCACCTGCTAACTTGCTGAGGGTGCAACCCACACCATCCTCCAGATCATTTATGAAGATATTGAATAAAACTGGCCCCACGACCGACCCTTGGGGCACTCCACTTGATACCGGCTGCCAACTAAACATGGAGCCATTGATCACTACCCGTTGAGCCCGACAACCTAGCCAGCTTTCTATCCACCTTATAGTCCATTCATCCAGCCCATACTTCTTTAACTTGCTGGCAAGAATACTGTGGGAGACCATGTCAAAAGCTTTGCTAAAGTCAAGGAACAACACGTCCACTGCTTTCCCTTCATCCACAGAGCCAGTTATCTTGTCATAGAAGGCAATTAGATTAGTCAGGCATGATTTGCCCTTGGTGAATCCATGCTGACTGTTCCTGATCACTTCCCTCTCCTCTAAGTGCTTCAGAATTGATTCTTGAGGACCTGCTCTATGATTTTTCCAGGGACTGAGGTGAGGCTGACTGGCCTGTAGTTCCCAGGATCCTCCTTCTTCCCTTTTTTAAAGATGGGCACTACATTAGCCTTTTTCCAGTCCTCCGGGACCTCCCCCGATCATCATGAGTTTTCAAAGATAATGGCTAATGGCTCTGCAATCACATCCGCCAACTCCTTTAGCACTCTCGGATGCAACGCATCCGGCCCCATGGACCTGTGCTCGTCCAGCTTTTCTACATAGTCCCAAACCACTTCTTTCTCCACAGAGAGCTGGTCACCTTCTCCCCATACTGTGTTGCCCAGTGCAGTAGTCTGGGAGCTGACCTTGTTCGTGAAGACAGAGGCAAAAAAAGCATTGAATTCATTAGCTTTTTCCACATCCTCTGTCACTAGGTTGCCTCCCTCATTCAGTAAGGGGCCCACACTTTCCTTGACTTTCTTCTTGGTGCTAACATACCTGAAGAAACCCTTCTTGTTACTCTTAATATCTCTTGCTAGCTGCAACTCCAGGTGTGATTTGGCCTTCCTGATTTCACTCCTGCAAGCCCGAGTAATATTTTTATACTCATCTCTGGTCATTTGTCCAATCTTCCACTTCTTGTAAGCTTCTTTTTTGTATTTAAGAGCAGCAAGGATTTCACTGTTAAGCCAAGCTGGTCGCCTGCCATATTTACTATTCTTTCTACACAATGGGATGGTTTGTCCCTGCAACCTCAATAAGGATTCTTTAAAATACAGCCAGCTCTCCTGGACTCCTTTCCCCCTCATGTTATTCTCCCAGGGGATTTTGCCCATCAGTTCCCTGAGGGAGTCAAAGTCTGATTTTCTGAAGTCCAGGGTCTGTATTCTGCTGCTCTCCTTTCTTCCTTGTGTTAGGATCCTGAACTCGTCCATTTCCTGGTCACTGCCTCCCAGGTTCCCATCCACTTTTGCTTCCCCTACTAATTCTTCCCGGTTTGTGAGCAGCAGATCAAGAAGAGCTCTGCCCCTAGTTGGTTCCTCCAGCACTTGCACCAGGAAATTGTCCCCTACATTTTACAAAAACTTCCTGGATTGCCTGTGCACCGCTGTATTGCTCTCCCAGCAGATATCAGGGTGATTGAAGTCTCCCATGAGAACCAGGGCCTGCGATCTAGTAACTTCTGCAAGTTGCCGGAAGAAAGCCTCGTCCACCTCATCCCCCTGGTCCGGTGGTCTATAGCAGACTCCCACCATGACATCACCCTTGTTGCTCAACCTTCTAAACTTAATCCAGAGACTCTCAGGTTTTTCTGCAGTTTCATACTTGAGCTCTGAGCAGTCATACTGCTCCCTTACATACAGTGCAACTCCCCCACCTTTTCTGCCCTTCCTGTCCTTCCTGAACAGCTTATATCCATCCATGACAGTACTCCAGTCATGTGAGTTATCCCACCAAGTCTCTGTTATTCCAATCACATCATAATTCCTTGACTGTGCCAGGACTTCCAGTTCTCCCTGCTTGTTTCCCAGGCTTCGTGCATTTGTATATAGGCACTTGAGGTAACCTGCTGATCACCCCTCTTTCTCAGTATGAGGCAGGAGCCCTCTCCTCTCATGCGCTCCTGCTCGTGCCTCCTCCCGGTATCCCACTTCCCCACTTCCTCAGGGCTTTGGTCTCCTTCCCCCAGTGAACCTAGTTTAAAGCCCTCCTCACTAGGTTAGCCAGCCTGCTTGCGAAGATGCTCTTCCCTCTCTTTGTTAGGTGGAGCCCGTTTCTGCCTAGCACTCCTTCTTGGAACACCATCCCATGGTCAAAGAATCCAAAGCCTTCTCTCCGACACCACCTGCGTAGCCATTCGTTGACATCCATGATTCAACGGTCTCTACTCAGGCCTTTTCCTTCCACGGGGAGGATGGACGAGAAGACCACTTGCACCTCAAACTCCTTTATCCTTCTTCCCAGAGCCACGTAGTCTGCAGTGATCCGCTCAAGGTCATTCTTGGCAGTATCATTGGTGCCCACATGAAGAAGCAGGAAGGGGTAGCGATCTGAGGGCTTGATGAGTCTCGGCAGTCTCTCCGTCACATCGCGAATCTTAGCTCCTGGCAAGCACAAAACAAGATCAAACTAGCTAGAGATATAAAGGGTAACAAGAAAACATTCTACAAATACTTTAGAAGCAAGAGGAAGACCAAGGACAGGGTAGGCCCGTTACTCAATGGGGGTGGAGGGGAACAATAACAGAAAATGTGGAAATGGCAAAAGTGCTTAACGACTTCTTTGTTTCTGTTTTCACCAAGAAGGTTGGTGGTGATTGGACATCTAACATAGTGAATGCCAGTGAAAATCAGGTAGGATCAGAGGCTAAAATAGGGAAAGAACAAGTCAAAAATTACTTAGACAAGTTCGATGTCTTCAGGTCACCACGGCCTGATGAAAGGCACCCTAGGATACTCAAGGAGCTGACTGAGGAGATATCTGAGCCATTAGCAATTATCTTCGACAAGTCATAAAAGAGGGGGAGATTCCAGAAGATGGGAAAAGAGCAAATATAGTGCCCATCTATAAAAAAGGGAAATAAGGACAACCCAGGGAATTACAGAACAGTCAGCTTAATTTCTGTACCCAGAAAGATAATGGAGCAAATAATTAAGCAATCAATTTGCAAACATCTAGAAGGTAATAAGGTGATAAGTAACAATCAGCATGGATTTGTCAAGAACAAATCACGTCAAACCAACCTGAGAGCTTTCTTTGACAGGCTAACAAGCCTAGTGGATGGGGGGAAGCGGTAGACGTGGTATATCTTGACTTGAGTAAGGCTTTTGATACTGTCTCGCATGACCTTCTCATAAACAAACTAGGGAAATACAACCTAGATGGAGCTACTACAAGGTGGGTGCAGAACTGTTTGGAAAACCGTTCCCAGAGAGTAGTTATCAGTGGTTCACAGTCATGCTGGAAGGGCATAACGAGTGGGGTCCCGCAGGGACCAGTTCTGGGTCTGGTTCTGTTCAATATCTTCATCAGTGATTTAGATAATGGCATAAAGAGTACACTTATAAAGTTTGCGGACGATACCAAGCTGAGGGGGGTTGCAAGTGATTTGGAGGGTAGGATTAAAATTCAAAATGATCTGGACAAACGAGAAATAGTCTGAAGTAAATAGGATGCAATTCAAAAGGGACAAATGCAAAGCACTCCACTTAGAAGGAACAATCAGTTGCACACATACAAAATGGGAAATGACTGCCTAGGAAGGAGTACTGCGAAAAGGGATCTGGGGGTCATAGTGGACCACAAGCTAAATATGAGTCAACAGTGTAACTGTTGCAAAAAAAAGTGAACATCATTCTGGGATGTATTAGCAGGAGTATTGTAAGCAAGACACGAGAAGTAATTCTTCCTCTCTATGCACTGATTAGACCTCAGCTGGAGTATTGTGTCCAGTTCTGGGTGCAACATTTCAGGAAAGATGTGGACAAACTGGAGAGAGTCCAAAGAAGAGCAACAAAAATGATTAAAGGTCTAGAAAACATGTCCTATGAGAGAAGATTGAAAAAAATTGGGTTTGTTTAGTCTGGAGAAGAGACGACTGAGAGGGGACATGATAACAATTTTCAAGTACATAAAAGGTTGTTACAAGGAGGAGGGAGGAAAATCGTTCTTCTTAACCTCTGAGGACAGGACAAGAAGCAATGGGCTTAAATTGCAGCAAGGACGGTTTAGGTTGGACATTAGGAAAAATTTCCTAACTGTCAGGGTGGTTAAGTACTGGAATAAATTGCCTAGGGAGGTTGTGGAATCTCCATCTGTGACATTATGAATGTAATATAATATCTCATTGAAAGATGACACAGGGCCAGAAAGAGTTAATTAACTCACACTGACCTGACCCATGACCGAACTTTAAAGACTTGTTAGGAAGAGATGTAAATGAATAGAGCTTTGAAATGCAAGTCTGCATTGTTAGAGATAGAAGGGGAGCTGTGTGCTCAGGTCTTGTGATAGGTTTCAGATTAGCAGCCGTGTTAGTCTGTATCCGCAAAAAGAACAGGAGTACTTGTGGCACCTTAGAGACTAACCAATTTATTTGAGCATGTCAGCAAACAAGTCTTGTCTATTGCTATGGCTTTGATTCAAAGATCAAAAAAAGGAGTATTAATATTTAGGAAGACATTTGAGTGAAATAGTGTTATTGTCTATATGTCTCTTTGAAGGTTGTGGTAACCTGGATCTGAACTGTTTAATGGATAAGTTACCCTGTGCTAATTGCCAGGATGTTTGGGAGAAGGAAAGTGAAACCTATTGTTTTCTCAGGGCAAAAGGCTGCTGGAAATGAATAAAAACCCTGGGACACGATCCTTCTTCATCTCAGATCTGCTCTGGGTTTCAAGAAGGGGCAATCCTGAGCCATAAGAATCGAGATCCCCAGTCACTGACTGGAGTCACCCTGAACATGGACATTGGACTATAACCTATGGACTATTTCTAAAAGAACTTTTGGCAACTACAAACTCACCATCTCTGCTCTGTATCTGGACTTCAAGCATTGAACCCAAGTCGGTCTGTATATTGATCTTTTAACCAACACTCTCTCTCTTTTCTTTTTTAATAAATTTTAGTTTAGTTAACAAGAACTTACTGTAAGCGTGTATTTTGGGTAAGATCTGAGTTATCATTTGACCTGGGTCTGGGGCTTGGTCCTTTGGGGTCAGGAGAACCTTTTCTTTTATATGATGAAATAAGATTTTCAGAGTTTATCATCATCTGTTTGACATGTGTGTCTGGATGGAGGCCTTTAAGGGAATGGATCACTTTAAGGGAACTGTGTTGTGTGGACGTCTGAGTACCCAGGGAGGTGTGATAGAAGCTGTTTTGGGCTGGCTGGGTAAATCTAAGTATTGGAATATCCACCAGTGTTTGGTGGATATTGTCCTTCAGTGGCGATTCTAACAATGGTCCCAGAGGACGACCACCTCCCC
Source organism: Eretmochelys imbricata (assembly GCF_965152235.1). Lineage (NCBI taxonomy): Eukaryota > Metazoa > Chordata > Testudines > Cheloniidae > Eretmochelys > Eretmochelys imbricata. The sequence goes on along the minus strand of NC_135576.1, from coordinate 2,882,543 downwards.
CGGCCTCTGGGCATGAAGGCCAAAGCATACAAAAATGGCAGCCCTGTTTGGATAGCTCTGCAGGGCAGACGGGACCATTCTGAGCATTCAGCGTGAGCAGCTGCGCAGCACAGCCCAGAGACGCTCGCCCCGGGATTCCCACATTGAGCACACAGCCTGCAGCTCAGCTGGAGCAGAGCTTCCAGAGCGAGCCCCCGACCGCATCCCTCAGCGAGTTGTTCCAGTGGGTATCACCCTCCCGGTTGCACTTTATATCCAGCTTCCATTGAACTAGCTGCAGCTTCCAACAGTTAGGTCCCCTGCTGCCTTTCTCTGCTGGATGAAAGAGCCTTCACTGCCAGATCTTCTCCCCAGGTAGGTACTCGTAGCCTGGAAGCAAGCTGCCCCGAACCTTCTCTTCAATAAACGAAACAGATTGAGCTCCGTTAACACCCACCATCAGGCAGAACTTCCAGGCCTCAGCTCATTCCTGAGGCTCTTCTTTGCACCCTCTCAGATCTGTTAGGATCCCGTTGACATGCAGATGCCAGAACTGGACGCAGTATTCCCGAAGTGGTAACTCCAGTGCTGTGTACAGGGCCAAGGCCACCTCCATGCGCTCGCTCGGTATTTCCCTGCTTCATCCAAGGGGCTCACTGGCCCTTCTGGCCACAGTGTCGCACTGGGAACTCAAGTTCAGCGCATTCTCCACCAGGACCCCTAACTCTCAGAGTCACAGCGCCCCGGGATAGAGGGCCTGGAGGGGGAATGGTGCAGACTGCATGCAGAAGGAAATAGCAGGGAGGAGAAAGGAGCAGGAAAAGGAGAGGGAGATGCATCAGGACATAATGGGGCTTCTCTGGCAGCAAACGCAGATGCTCCAGACTCTTGTAGACCTCCAGGTTCAACATTCCCGGGCTTGACTCCCATTGCAGTTGATGGAGAACTGCAGGACAACACCTCCCTCCATGCCCCTGCCCCACCCCCTGCTCGGCATTCCACATGGCCTTCTGGGCCAGCCCGCCTACCCCGTCACTCCACCCCGGGGGAAAGCACGGACAGCTGCAGCTTCACCCACACTGACATCTGAGAGCCATGGCTGATGTCTGTGTAGCTACAACGGACATCAAGTTTCCTTCCTCTGGTTTATTTTTAAGATTCCTAAATGTTTTTAAGTTAAAATGTTTTTACTTTTAAGTTCTTCCAATTTTTTTTTTAGCTGTTCTTATAAGTGAATAAAATGCTTTTGTTCCGGAAGTGATCCATCTTTATTAGTTTACGACACCGTGTATCACGCCTGCAGGGAGAGGAAGCGATGCTCGTTCTACCAACCCAGAGGATCAGTGCCAAATGGCGTTGGTGTCACACACGCACAGCACACCCACAACGGCACACTGGCGGTGACATGTGCACAGATGCGCAGCTGTGCCAGGCTGAGCACAGAGCACCACAGCGCTTCACTGTGGCTCACTGTCACAGTGCTCGTTCCAAGCCGGATAGCTCTTCACTGCGCTCCCCTGATAGCCCTTGTGTCTGACTGTTCAAACTCCGCCGACAGCTGCTCAACCTGCACCCCAGTGGCAGCTTTCCCCCCTTTGCTTCCCAGATATTGTTCAGGACACAGCAGGCAGCTATAACCACTGGGATATTTTTCACGCTGAGCTCAATCTGGTGATTAAATAAAGCCAGCGCCCCTTCAATCTACCAAAAGCACATTCCACTTTTGCACCTGCTGAGCCCGTAGTAGAGTCTTACCCTGGTACTGTCGGGGTGGCCAGCGGACAGCTTCATGAGCCAGAGGAGTTAAGGGATAGGCTGGATTTCCCAGGGTCACTGCTGGCATTTAAACATTGCCAGTGGTAATCCACTGGTCTGGAAAGAAGGTCTCTACTGGCAGCCTTTCGAACAGTCCTGTGTTCTTAAAGATGTGAGCATCCTGCATCTCTCCTGATCATGTCAGTGAAGCATCGCTGGTGATCCACCAGCACTTTCATAACCATGGAAAAGCAGCTCTTCCTGTTGATGTGCTCTGTGGTAAGGTGCTCTGGGGCCAAAATAGGGATATGTTTGCCATCTATTGCTCCACTGCAGTTCGGGAACCCCATGGCTGCAAAGCCATCTGCTGTGTCCCGCACATTGCTGAGAGTCACCGTCCTATGTAGCAGGAGACAATTACTGGCCCTGCGCACTTGCATGACAACAGACCCCACAGTGGATTTTCCCACTCTAGAATGCTTTCCTACTGATCGGTAGCCATCTAGCGTTGCAAGTTTCCACAGCACGAGTGCCACACACTTCTCCACGGTCAGCATAGGTCTCAGTTTGGTGTCCCTGCCCTGGAGGGCTGGAGCGAGTTCGGCACATAGATTCAGGAATGTGGCCTTGCACATCCCAAAGTCTGCAGCCACGCCTCATCATCTCAAACCTGCATTACAATGAGATCCCACCAATCAGAGCTCCTTTCTTGGGCCCAGAAACCGCACTCCACTGTTTGCAGCTGCTCCATGAATGCCACCAACCACCTTGAATTGGTGCTCACTATGTCCCACAGCAAACTGACCTCAGGAAATCGTTGCGTTCTCCAGTTATTCTTGTGGCTCTGGAAATACTGGAGGATCACACATCCTGTGCTTGCAACACTCCTGACAACGGTGCGGAGCTGTGCAGGCCCCATGCTTGTGTCAGAGAGGGCGGAAAGCAACAAGCCCTGCGTGAGTTCATGGGAAATAGGCATACTATGAGGTGGATAACATTGCATTATGGGAAGTTGTCATGGAGTCCCCGGGCGATGCTCTGGAACTGCTCCCTACGAAGCCAGGCAGGACTCTGGGGAAGCCTCCTTTCTGTGAGCAGCCTGTCTGCAGGACACACAGCTCACACAGCTTCCATCGGCATCCTCTGCCCCTCCGTGTGCTTCCCACAGCGAGTCCGCCCAGGTGGGGTCCTGGGGAAGCCAGAGGGTCCTGCCCCCCAACTCCGCAGTCAGACAGAACTCTCAGCCAGCCAAGAAAACAGAAGGTTTATTAGATGACAGGAACATGGTCTAACACAGAGCTTGTAGGTGCAGAGAACAGGACCCCTCAGCTGGGTCCATTTTGGGGGGCAGTGAGCCAGACAACCATGTCTGCACTTCTCTCCACTTCCCCAGCCAGCCCCAAACTGAAACTCCCTACAGCCCCCCCTCCTCTGGGCTTTGTCCCTTTCCCGGGCCAGGAGGTCACCTGATTCCTTTGTTCTCCAACCCTTTAGCTCTCACCTTGCAGGGGGGAAGGGCCAGGCCATCAGTTGCCAGGAAACAGGGTGTCAGCCATTCTCTGTGTCCAGACCCCTGCACACACCTGCCCTCTAGGGCTCTGCAAGGATCATACACCCTTACCCCACCACCTAGAGACTTAAGAACTGCCTAGGGGAAACTGAGGCACCCCCACACTATTCAGAGGAAAGATTAAGAACAGTCCCGCTTCATCACAGAAGTTGATCCCGAGCTCCCAGTCATCCCTGCACAAGCTGTTTCTGCCCCACTATGCTTTGCCAAAACTACCCAAAAGACAGCGTGTGGGCTGCACACTGGGATACCTACCCATGGTGCACTGCACTGTGCATCGGCACACACAGACTCCTGGCGAGACCATGTACTGTCGATGCAGGGAGCCAAGTATGCACACAGAAGCGATATACTAACTGTGTGTGCCGATGTAACTTGCGCCAGCAAAATTTTGTAGTGTTGACATGGCCTAAGAGACATTGGAGTGTGAGTGTCACCTCCCTGTGTGGATTGAGTCATTAAAGAACTGGCCAAAACCAACCCAAATCAACAGAGGGTCCAACGAGACCAAGAGGTGCCCAATGACTGAACAATCCACATCTAACAGCAGGAAACCCAGGCAGGCGGGACCTGTGAACTGAGCCGGAGAGCAAGGTGTCGGGGACTGAAATAAGGACTGCCTCGCTGGAGGGACTCAGGAGCTCTGGGCAGACAAAGGGGGACAGGGGGACAGAGCCAGGGATGGAGTCCGTCACAGCTCAATTGATGGCACTGATTTGGCCAGGCTGGGCTAAGGCATAACTTCTGCCTCTCTGTGCTAACCTAAGGACTTTCAGACTCAGTAGCCAAGTGACCAGTAGTTGTTGCCTTGTTCTGAAAGGCTGCCTGTGTCCCTGTCCATACTCCCTGGGAGCACTGCACCCTGAAGGGGCATCGGACAAGTCCCGCAGGAGTCTGGCTTGGCTGGATTTGCAGCAGGGAGCCATGGTGAGAGGCAGGGATCGCTGGTGCCAAAGGTCCCTCAAACACAGCTTAGCCTGGTGGCTGGCCATGCCCACCAAACTGTAGACTTGTAAGAGACGCTTCCCCAAATGAGTGTATGGCCGTATTTCCTTTGGCTGTCATATTCGAGCTGGTTATCTTTGAGGTTTCCCCAATCCCTACAAATAGAGGTACTTCCTCTTGTACTAACATATTCTCATCTCCTGGTGACTCTGGTTGGGTGACATCATCTTCCAAATGTTCTGAAACAGAGTTCTCAGCATGCAGGTCCAGGTCGGCAGGCCTCAGTCCCTCTGGAGATGGCTGTGTGTGCTTGGAGCCGGTAAGGATTCAATTGTGTCCTTGTTTCTCTGTGCAGAATATTTTGTCTTGTACCAACAGGGTGGTCAGCTGGGTCAATGGAGGAAACGGTCCAGTTCCAAAACCCTCCCCTTCTGAGCTGTCCAGGTCCTCCAGAACAGTCTCCTCCAGCTGTTTCTGCAAAGACATCCCCTTTACTTTGGCAAAATCTTTTCCATTGGATAGCTCCTGCCTTTGCTGTTCTGATATAAGGCAGTCATAGGGCATTAGTAGGTTGCAATGAAGATCCTGCTCCTTCTGGCTCCATTTTCTGGTTTAACTCTATCGTTTCTTTTTCTCTTAGTGACTATATGAACCTGATCCTCCCAAAGTGCTTGTCACCTTCTTGGCCCTCCCCTCTCCAACACATTCCTCATCAATAGATGGTCACCAGACTGAAGCTCGAGTCCTCACACCTTCCTGTCACAGTATTCCTTCCTTCTAATGACCAATTGCAGAATTTATTTTTATGAAATCTGGTAAATTTCTTTCATCGGCCTCTTCCAGTACTCGGCATATCCCTGGTAGGTGTCACTTTCCCGATCTGGCCTCAGTCCAGAAAACAGTCAATAGGTAACTTTGGGTATGTCCCATACAAAAGGAAGCAGGGTGAGAAACCTGTCACTTCATTAACTGTGCAATTACAGGCATGCATCCCTTGCTTCAGATATTCCTTCTAGTTTGATTTCTTGTCTTCTTCTAGAGTTCTGAGCTTGCAGGGTAAAGTTCAGTTAAAACGCTCAGCAAGATTTGCTTGAGGAGGGTAAGGAGTTTTCTTAGAAGTTTGGATACCTTTGTATTCCTGCAGCTCTCAAATTCCTTTCCTTGGTCATGGTGTGCTTTGAAGGGAACCCAAATTTCATTGCGGAACCACTGAATATTTTCTCAGCAGCAACTCTACCAGACTTCTTTGTTGTCAGGTGCTTGGGCAGATTTTGTTAAATTATCTGCAATCACCGGGATATATTCAGACCCTCCGTTACTCCTCTCCAAATGAAGGTAATCAATGCAAATAATTTCAAAAAGTGCCGTGGAGCTGACGCTCTGCATAGGTGCTTTACTAAGTGCATTAGGCCTTTTTTGCTTCACACATTGACAAAACTCTTGTGACACAACGTTCTATGTCCTGTCACATCTTAGGCCAGAAGAACCTGCCTCTCGCGAGGTGACTATTTGTTCTATTGCCAAGTGAGCCATTTCTTCATGCAACTGTTTACAAACTAGCTCTCTGTATTGTCTTGCTGTACAAGTTGGGTCCTACAGGCTGTCTGGCATCTCAAAACACCAGGGAAGTCAACATGAAGCCAGGTCTACTCAAATAGACACAGTCAAATGTCATAGGATTCCCTTTTTCTTTCCTTGAGGCTCAGTTTGTGGTTGCTTTTCTTCCACTCTATAATTCTTCCAACTGCAGGATCTCTTGCTTGAGCTGATGTTAGCTCCTCAGGTATAATATTTCTGCTATTGGGTACAATTTGTTGTACTGGTTTGCTTGCAGGGTGGATAGATATGCAGTAATTCCTGACACTCATGCCACATGACCCTCATTTGGGGCTTTTGCAGCTGGAACAGTTGCTGAAATGCTCTCGGGATCATACTCTTGCATGCATTCTCCCACATAGGCTTCCATATTGAAAGGTTCCCTGGAGAAACAGTCAGCATCAATGTTCACTTCTCCAGCCTGGAATTTTATGGTGAAGTTGAAATCTGAAAGCTCCAAAAGCCATCTCGGATCAGAAGCATTTAGCTTGGCTGACACCATCCCCTATGTCAGGGGATTATTATCAGTACAGACTGTAAGTGAAGATGCAAAGAAGAGGGAATCTCTGAACCCACTTCAGAGCTAGCAAGTCCAGTTTCCCAGACTGTAAATGGGAGTTCTTCCCTGCAGGTGTCAGAGTTCCGGATCCATAGGCAATCCCCTGGAGTTCTCTCTCCTGATGCTGGTCCCCAAGCCCTCCTTTCAGACATCAGCATGCAAGGTGAATGGTTCCTGGAGATCTGGGTAGGCCATGATCAGAGGATGGACAGAGCATGAACTCTGTAAAACTCCTTCAGGTAGTTCTCCCTGTTCAGTGACACTCCTGACATTCACTCCTGTTTGATGAGAGTTTCCTTTTGGGAGGCACACTCTGTATTGTGTAAAATCCAGCCCTTTGGGCCAGGGCACTGTTTCATTGGGAATAAATAGTACCAGGTTGTCTCCCTCTGTGCAATTGGTTCACGCTATGCGCATCACTTCAACTGCTTCTCTTCTCCGAATACTGAGATCCCTTGTTCCTTTCTTGACTGTGCAAATATCCTCTGCCCACTGGTGTATTTAATTGGGTGTGAGTTTTGCTCCATTTCCCTCTAGATGAAGAGCTGAGGTTAAGAGTTGCACACGCTGTGAGAAAAGGGCATATGCCTTTCCTGGAGTCACCCTAATGATCTCTTCAATGACACTGAAGCCTATGACAGGTTGCTCTGTCTCTCCCAACTGGGACTGGCAGTAGGTGGTGATGAGCACGATTCTATTTCAACTCAACCTTTCAAAGGGTCTTTCGTGCCATTCACTGCCTTGACATCAAGTGTCCCTTCAATATCTGACAGTTCTTCAGTGGATCTTACATCCAGCTCTGAGAGATGGTCCTCTTTCCATTTTTTATCACGGATACCCAGGCACCTGGGTCCTGTGATGCTGTTGATTTCCTACCATTGACATTCCGCACTAAACACTCTTTTCAAACCCATGTGACAACTTCTCCTGGCTGCATTTGACAATTCCTTGAACCATATTTCCTGGAGACATTTTGAACACATCTGACATCCTCTTGCAGGTGTGCTCGGTGACCACACGTCACAATAGTTACATCTGTCAGTTGAGTTTCCCCATTGGCCTTTTGACAGTTTCTCTGGTAACTCTTTTGCATTTGTCCTTTCTGGTGAGCATCACTGAGGGATTACGATAGGTCTTCCCTGAAGTCATGGTCTTTGGGAAAGCAGCCATTCCATGTTGTTGGATGGCTTCGTTGTTCTATTCCATGCCAGTGCCTGGTGAATTTGGTTTGGGGAATTAATGTTCTTTGATAATGGTGAGATCTTTAGTTTCTCCTTCTTTCAAACCAGACAGTCTTGTTTGAACCTGAGCAGATCTTTTACAAAAATATCCAGTCTTGAGTTTAAACTGACCAGTGATGGAGACCCAGTAGTGTGAGGATATAAGCACAAAGCACTATGTCTTAAATAATAACTGGAGAACTTTCTGATAGGGACAACCCTCTGTTTATTACCCTTCAGCTGCAACACATCCTGGTGCCCTCTGGTAGCTGTGGAGGGCCGGGACCCCTATAACCACTGTACATCTCCCTTTCTTTACAATAAAAAATTAAAACATTGTAAACAATGTGGGGCAGGGGAGGATACGCACAGAGAGAGAGAGAGAGAGAGAGAGCGAGCCCAATTCAAAATAAATTTCAAATTTCTTAAAACTATTTACACTCGTGTCACCTTAACAATTGCATTTAAATAGTCCTGAGCGATATTCTAAAGATCAAGTCTTTGAAGGAGTCTGAGAGTCTTCCAGACCATGTTCTCACTTCCAATGAGTTTGCATATGGCGATCCCTGTGAAGGGGGATCACTTCCTAACACCCAGCCTGCAGCTCCCAGATTCTCTCTTTGTTGAGTTATGAAATATTGCAGCTCATCCTGATTCCTCCAGAGAAGTCCTTTTGGAGTCTCCACCAGGCTGGGAAATTCTGTCCAAGTTCCGAAAAATTTCAAACATCTGGGAGCTTTTGGGCCAAACTTTGTCCCTCAGGCTCAGGTCAGGTTGTGCTTTTGTTCTGTGCCGAACACTGAAGATTTATTGCTGTTAAACTTTTATTTCAGCATCCCACTTTCGAAATTCCTTCAGATCAGGCCACTTAATCAGTGCCACAGGTAAAGGCATCCTCAGTCTTTACCCCCTCAGATGCTCTGCTGGAGATCATCCAGATGCAAGTGGTGTTCCCCAATATGCCAGGAGTGCTTTATTTAGGTCCACTGATTGGTGCAGAAGTCTTTTTAAAGTCTACACTGCCCTCTCCACCTCCCTGATGCTCCAGCGCTAATGCGGACTACAAATCAAAGTCCTGTGCAAATGCTAGAAATGTGTCAGAGATAAGAGGTCTGAGGCCCCTTATCAGATGTGAAGACTTCAGGAACTCCGTGTCTTGCAAATATTGACTTTAGTTTCTGGCTGACCTGTGCCGATGAGGTCTGTGTAAATACAGGCAAGGCAATAAATCTGGAGAAGTAATTGCGTACAATAATGTATGTGTGTGCTTTCCAGAAAAACAAATATGTTGCAATCCACTGCCAAGGTCTGTCAGGTAATTTTGTAGAGTACAGGTCTGGTGACCGGCTTTTTTTACTTGTTACACATCTCGCAGCCTTCTACTAAGGTCTGAATGTGCCTACTCGACCAGGCCACCATGCAGCTTGTCAGATATGGCAATTCCATGCAAAAGCCTGGACAAACCTTCCTGAATTAAGTTAACATTTATTGAATTAAGTGTAAGTGTCTTTGGCTGCCTTTGCCAAATGAAGACGAACAGCAAGCAAACAACAAACTGCAAGCAAACTGTCAAGTTGGAGGGAGGTTACCAGTGGAGTTCCTCAGGGATCGGTTTTGGGACCAATCTTATTTAATCTTTTTATTACTGACCTGGGCACAAAAAGTGGGAGTGTGCTACTAAAGTTTGCAGATGATACAAAGCTGGGAGGTATTGCTAATTTAGAGAAGGACAGGGATACCCTACAGGAGGATCTGGATGACCTTGTAAACTGGAGTAATAGGAATAGGATGAAATTTAATAGTGAGAAGTGTAAGGTCATGCATTTAGGGATTAATAACAAGAATTTTAGTTATAAGCTAGGGACACATCAACTAGAAGTAACGGAGGAGGAAAAGGACCTTGGAGTATTGGTTGATCATAGGATGACTATGAGCTGCCAATGTGATATGGCTGTGAAAAAAGCTAATGTCGTCTTGGGATGCATCAGGAGAGGTATTTCCAGTAGGGATAAGGAGGTTTTAGTACCGTTATATAAGGCACTGGTGAGACCTCACCTGGAGTACTGTGTGCAGTTCTGGTCTCCCATGTTTAAGAAGGATGAATTCAAACTGGAACAGGTACAGAGAAGGGCTACTAGGATGATCCGAGGAATGGAAAACTTGTCTTATGAAAGGAGACTCAGGGAGCTTGGCTTGTTTAGCCTAACTAAAAGAAGGCTGAGGGGAGATATGATTGCTCTCTATAAATATATCAGAGGGATAAATACCAGAGAGGGAGAGGAATTATTTAAATTCAGTACCAATGTGGACACAAGAACAAATGGATATAAACTGGCCACTAGGAAATTTAGATTAGAAATTAGACGAAGGTTTCTAACCATCAGAGGAGTGAAGTTTTGGAATAGCCTTCCGAGGGAAGTAGTGGGGGCAAAAGATCTATCTTGCTTTAAGATTAAACTCGATAAGTTTATGGAGGAGATGGTATGATGGGATAACATGGTTTTGGTAATTAAATATTCATGGTAAATAGGCCCAATGGCCTGTGATGGGTTTTAGATGGGGTAAGATCCAAGTTACCTGGGAAAGAATTTTCTGTAGTATCTGGCTGATGAATCTTGCCCATATGCTCAGGGTTTAGCTGATCGCCATATTTGGGGTCGGGAAGGAATTTTCCTCCAGGGCAGATTGGAAGAGGCCCTGGAGGTTTTTCGCCTTCCTCTGTAGCATGGGGCACGGGTCACTTGCTGGAGGATTCTCTGCTCCTTGAGGTCTTTAAACTACAATTTGAGGACTTCAATAGCACAGATATAGGTGTGAGGCTTTTTTTTTTTGTAGGAGTGGTGGGTGAAATTCTGTGGCCTGCGTTGTGCAGGAGGTCAGACTAGATGATCATAATGGTCCCTTCTGACCTAAATATCTATGAATCTATGAATCTATGAACAACAAACTATAGCAAGCAAACTATAACAAGAGGGAGAAGGGTCACCTAGAGGCACAAGGTGACCAACTGGTGCTTTTGCTGCAGGGACAGCACGAGCCAGCCAGCAGGTGGGGGGGAGGGTGTTTGGCAATTAACGACAGAACAAAGGAACAGGCGACAGCAAACAAAGCAGTGATGGGGAGTTTTCTGCCACTGCTGCCTAGCTGCTACAGAAACAAAGCAGTGAGGTGGGAGTAAGCAGTTATCCTTGGTTGATCTTGCGCAGGCAGGCAGGCAGTCAGAGAAACAGCCCGTACTGAAGGTTTGTGGCCCACAGAGGGAGCCCAAGTCCAGCTGAAGGGAGAACTCGGCAGTCTGCCGTGTTCTGTGCAGCCAGAGGAGGCAGGTCGCGGGCACATTGTGCAGTAACAAACATACAGGTTCCCTGTGGCAGAGAAGGCATCCAGGGGGTGTGAAATCCAACTGCACAGCAGAGAAATGGCAACTCTTGTGGGCAATGCTGGTGAATTTGACAAAAACCGCCACTCAGGGGTGGTGTCCCTCGAACATTTTTAACCATTTGCAACCTGCAACCCCATTCCAGACAGACAAGTTTCAGCCTTGCTCACAGTGCGGGGCCCAAAGGCACACAGGCTGCTGCACACCTTACCGTCACCAGCTGTGCCCGGAACGGCCACATACGCCACAGTGCTGCAGCCTTGCCGGAACCTTCTTCTCTGACCCCATGGACGACGGAAGAACCACGTCGGTTCTATTACCGACATCAGGGAAGTGGCAAGTCGGTGGCAGAGTTCGTTGCTGCTCTAAGGAAGTTGTTTGGACAAACATTAAGTGATGCAGGGTGTGACTAATTAGTCCTTGGATTATGCAAGTATGCAATGACCATGGCTGGAAAATGTTCCTTTCTGTATCAGCAAGGCTGTTGAAGGAGCAATTGCCATTGTAGCCAATTAGTTTATTTAATCATCCATTTATCGTTGTGTTATTTAGTGTTATGCTCAACTCACACGCTAGCTCATATATAATCAATGTATGCTAAATAGATGTAAACTGTAGGATTATAGAAGTATTAGGCTGACAAGTATTTAGGAGGGATGAGTGTGTATTAGGTATATAAGTAAGGCATGACTATAATGCAAGACCTACAGCTTGAGACCTGTAAGGTTTTAGCTTAGCCATACTGGGCCATAGGTTTTAGAATACTTGACATGAATGAGTGACCTAGAAATAACGCTGTGCCGGTGAGGTTACAAGATCACTGGAAAAAATGTGCCAATGGGTGATGTTCTAGAAAAATGACCTCATACTGTCCAAGACCACAAGATACTTGATTGCAACATCATAGGCTGCCCTGCTTTCACTGCAGGTTACCATGGACACATGTTATGCATAGATGCCGATGAAAATAAGGGCAACTAAGAAACCACCTATGAAAACAGTGCACCCCAATATTCATGGGGTGTAGAAGTACAGATAAGGAAAAGAGGGTTGAAACCCTGATGCATATACATAAGGTGTAGGTGTGGCCATAACAACAGGATAAAGGAGATCCGATGGTTGGGCTACAGTGGGAAGACTCACAGGAAACCCAAGCAGGAATCACCCCTCTATGCATGATTCTATGATTTTTGGAGACCATTCCTCGTTGATGAGTAAGCCGATCCCTCCAACGGTTCTTGCGTCTTTCCCTTGTCCCAGCATGATGGTACTTTGGTCTCTCCACTTCACTTCCATCTCCTTTCTTCATCATGTTTTGCAGAGACCAAGGATGCCACAGGTTGTCTTTGCCTTCTCCTCCATTAGATGGTTGATTCAATCGTCTCTCGTCAGTGTCCTGCAGTTATAGGTGCACACTGAGAGGGCAGTCCTTTTTCTGGCCCCTGAGATTCTTAACAGCCTCTTGTCGACTGAACTCCCCACCACTGTCGCAGAATGGATTGAGGGATGCACAAGGAGTTGGGGCCCATTTATTAGTGTTGTTTTAGTCATTTCTTACCACCCACTGGCTATGCTGTCAGCACCCTCAAGATTATTCAGCGCTACACTCCCACAAGCACAAGCGAAGATGACAATGTGGAATAATTCTATCAGGAGCTCAAGGAAACCCTCTCTCAAAAATCCACATATAGGATTGCACTGTGAGATTTCAATGCCAAAGTTGGAAGACGGAAAGAAGGTGAAATGTTCATTGGAAGGTATGGCATTGGCAAACAGAATCCATGAGGAGAGCGACTTCGTCTCTGGTGGAGACGAAAGAAATGTTCATTGGTAGCAGCTGGTTTAAGAAGAAGGCCAAGAGGAGGTGGACATGGGTTGCACCCAATGTGAAGAACAAGAATGAGATTGACTCTATTCTGATCGACAAGCAGCACATTGTACAAGACATTTCAGTAGTACCATCATTTAACACTGGTTAGTGACCATCGCTTGCTCAGAGCATGGCTCAGCTTCAATGAAAAGGTGGAGAAGAAAGCGCGACAGATGGCAAATCAGAGACAGAGGCCAAAAATAGTCAACAAAGCAATCTTGAAAGTGAACATTTCCAAGGAATACTGGAGTCTTACAGATAACTGCGATGAGGATTATAAAAACTTCACTGATAAATTGAGGCAATGCATGAAATTAGCCTAGAAAGAAAGACCAAAAAGAGCAAAGGGAAGAATCTCAGAGGAAACATGGAACTGGCTAGAGAAGTGGAGGAATATGACACAAAATGATGGTGACAAACTTGAGTACTCCCTCCTCTGCAAGCTGATAAGAAGAAGACTAAAGGAGGACTTCAAGAAGTACTAAAATGAAAGGCTCTTAGAGACGTCTGAAGATCACAGAAGCCTCAAAAAATGCAAAGGGGAACTGACGCTGTACAGGTCAACAATAACGGTGCTGAAGGACAGGGACGGAAAACCAGTAATTGACAGAACAGGGATGGAAGCAGTCTGCAAAGATTTCTACACCGAACTGTTCGTGTCTCAGATAAATGTCCTCGGACCAACATTTCAACAGATCAATAAGCATGTACTCCCAGTCCTTGTCAGCAAAGTTCGACATGCAGCTCACCAAATGAAGGAAGGAAAACCCCCAGGTAAAGATAGACTGACAATCAAAATGATAAGAGCTGGAGGCCAAGAACTCTGGGAAACCCTTGCTCGGAGGTTTAGCCATTACTTGGAAATGCAGAAGATACCATCTAGCTGGAAGGAGTTCAACACCATTCCGCTGTACAAGAAGGATGATCATGAAGATCTGAAGAACTATCATCCAATATGCCTGCTCTCACATTTCTACAAGCTGTTCACCAAAATAATAACAAACCGACTCTCTCAGAGTCTGGACAAGCAGCAGCCGAGACAGCAGGGAGGCTTTTGAAGGAATTTCAGCACATTGGACCATATTTTCACTATAAACCAGCTATTGGAACTATCAAGGGAATACAAATTCCCATTATGCATTGCCTTTGTTGACTATGAAAAAGTGTTCGATAGCATAGAGATCAATGCAGTGTTGAAAGCTCTTGCAGAGCAGGGCATTGACACAAACTACATCAAACTATTAAAGGAAGCAAATTTTGACTGCACGACAGATATAACTTTATTTGATACTCCCTTTTGCATCCCAGTTAAGAAAGGTGTGAAACTCCTTTTCTTTTTGCGAATACAGACTAACACGGCTGTTACTCTGAAAGGAGACACTGTTTCACCGGAACTCTTCACAGCCTGCCTCGAAATAGTAATGAGACACATGAGTTGGAAGGGTGGAATCAACATCAACAGAGAACAGTTAAACCATCTCAGATTTGCAGATGATATTGTGTTGATTGCCAAAAATACCATCCAACTATAGAAAATGCTGCAAGAACTCAACACAAAAAGCACACAAATCAGACTGAAAAGTAACTACTCCAAAACAAAATTTATGTGGTCTGATACCTTGCCAAAAACCCAAATAACAATCAAGGGAAAACAAACAGAAGAAGTTGAGCAATATGTTTATTTGGGCCAAGAAATTAACATGCGCCATGATCAGGAAGCTGAACTCTCGTGAAGAAAGAAAGCAGGCTGGCGTGCATTCAGTTCTATCAAGGATGTCCTGCAAGGAAAAATCAACAAGGCAACACATGCCAGACTCTTCAACTCAACAGTACTGCCAGCAATGTTGTGCGGCAGCAAAACGTGGGTGCTGATGGAGACAGAGGAGCAGCAACTGTCTGCCATGGAGGGGGTGATGGAAAGAAGAATTCTGGGACTTTCAATCTGCGACAGAGTCCCCAGTGAAGTGATCAGACAGCACAGTGGAGTGCAGGACGTCGTTGTTGAGAGCAGGCATAGTAAAATGCAATGGGCTGGACATATAGCGAGGCTCACTGACAATCGATGGACTGCAGCTGTCGCCGTGTGGTACCCACGGGAACTGAAGTGACCACTCGGCCAACCTCCAAAGAGATAGGAAGATTTTATAGTGAAAAGACATGGCCGCACATGGAGAAGGAAGGCCAGGATACGAGAAGAATGGAAGATGTGTTGTGATGGGTGCAATCTATGCAAGGGCTGAAGGACCGAGTGATCAAGGTGATGTGATTGAAAGAAAGTATCCACCATTATCTGGCAGATCTTGGCTTGAAAAGCTGAAGGTGAATTGGACTGAGATCAAGAGATCACCAAAACACCTCAAAATCTTCAAGAAATACTGGACAGACACTCCAAAGTTTTTGAAACGGAATTTGGACAGATGAGCAATGTGTCAGTGAAGCTCACTGTTACGTCTGATAGCCAGCCAAAATACTGCAAGCCCAGAGTTGTGCCTTATTGTTCAAAGCCTCTGGTGGAAGCTGATTTTGGCCTGTTTAGGGAACATTGGAGTCCTGTCACCGGTTTCACACAGTGAGTGGGCTACACCCATCGTACCAGTGTTAAAAAAGAATGTCTCAGTTTGAATTTGTGGAGATTTCAGCATAACACTGAATCTAATTTTATGTGCAGACCAGTATCCACTACTTCATGTTGAAGATTTGTTTGCTATTCTTAGTGGAGGACAGTATTTCAGTGTTTCAGTCAATTAGATTTGCTCAATGCATATCTGCAAATGGAGACTGATTTGGCATCTTGCAAATAACTCACAATCAACACACAAAAATGCTTATTTTGTTGCCTTTTGGTATCACATGGACACCTGCCCTGTTCCAGAAAGCCAAGAATGAGAGCCAGAAGGGACTGAACAGAGTTCAGTGCTATTTGGATGACATCATTGTTATAGGAAAGGATTAAGAGGATCGTCTTCAAAATGTGGATGCTGTCTTGCAATGTTTGGAAGACCATGGACTGAGAGTACACTGAGGCAAATGTGGGTTTTTTCAAACCTTCATCTGAATACCTTGGACTTGTAACTGATACCACGAATTTAAGGAAATTGCCAGAGAAAGAGAAGGTGGTTCCTGAAGCACCACTGCCAAGCAATGTGGCACAGTTACGTTCATTCTTAGGACTGCTTAACTACGATGGTAAATTTCAGCCTAATCTGACAACAGTATTGGCGGCTTTACATGAACTGTTGCAAGCACAGGAAAAATTGAAATGGACTAAAGAGTGCAATTGTGCATTTAAGGAAGCAAAGAAACAGCTGACATCAGTGTAAGTTCTTACACATTGTGTTGCTTCGCTACTTGCACTTGGTTTGTGATGCTTCACCATACACACTGCAAGTGCTGGAGGAACCAGCTAGGGGCGGAGCTCTTCTCGATCTGCTGCTCACAAACCGGGAAGAATTAGTAGGGGAAGCAAAAGTGGATGGGAACCTGGGAGGCAGTGACCATGAGTTGGTCGAGTTCAGGATCCTGACACAAGGAAGAAAGGAGAGCAGCAGAATACGGACCCTGGACTTCAGAAAAGCAGACTTTGACTCCCTCAGGGAACTGATGGGCAGGATCCCCTGGGAGAATAACATGAGGGGGAAAGGAGTCCGGGAGAGCTGGTGTGACAGATTTCTGTTACCAATCTGCCTGAGGCATCAGGTGATCAGGCTGAGGCCACAGGATCGTTAAGGGAGGAGCTGACAGAACACACCAAGTGTCTAAGTTTTAAAGCTTTATTGATAGAATAATAAAATAACAGCGGAGAGTGATGGGTGCTTCCCACGTCACTCAGAGGAAGGAAGAAAGCGTTAGTGCCCCAAGTCCTAACCCACTTTCATACTCACACACTCACTACCCAAGGCTGGCCAGGCCTGGGTGTAACATAAGAAGAAGAGGGAGGGGGTGGACGGGAGTTCTGTCCTGTGTGCACAGGTCGTCCAGGATCCACTGTGATCTCCGAATTGCTCCAGCTCTCAGGAGGGTTTTAAGTCCTGGGCTCCTTTGGGGGTGTTCCATCCACTCTGTGCCTGATGCTCTTTGCACCAGTCAAAACTGGCTCTCTGTGGCCTCCTCGACTTTCCCAAAACACACCGGCTAGACTGTGTTGTCCTCTTTGTTTTCCTCCGTGCTGGCCTTTGTTTGCCTCCCTTGTTATGGGCTGGCTCTGCAGGTCTGTTCTTCAGTTGAATCTTCCTTTCTCATGGCTGGTCGGTGGATTCCAGGCCCCCCTCTTTCTTGGCAGGCAGCCGAGAGTCAGATGTGTGCTGTGGCCTTGAGCTGGCTGGAGTCAGCGTCTTATCTTCAGGCCTAGCAGGAGCGTGGAGTTAACCCGTTCTCTGCTCTTTTCTGTCTTCCCCCTCTGGACTCTCATGATCCACAAAGGAATCCTCCATTCCACCCTCACTCCCACCTTTGACCCTTCCCAAAATATCCTGTAATGCTTGCAACAGCATTAGCAATATACAGTGCTCATCTGCCTTCCCCAGGGGACCCCTTGAGGGAGTGGGCCATCAGAGTGTGGCACTGGCTGTATTTTAAAGAATCCTTATTGAGGTTGCAGGAACAAACTATCCCGATATGTAGAAAGAATAGTAAACATGGCAGCTTGGTTTAACAGTTTTTCTTAAACACAAAAAAGAAGCTTACAAGAAGTGGAAGATTGGACAAATGACTAGGGAGGAGTATAAAAATATTGCTCGGGGATGCAGGAGTGAAATCAGGAAGGCCAATTCACAACTGGAGTTGCAACTAGCAAGGGATGTTAAGAGTAACAAGAAGGGTTTCTACAGGTATGTTAGCACCAAGAAGAAAGTCAAGGAAAGTGTGGGCCCCTTACTGAACGAGGGAGGCAACCTAGTGACAGAGGATGTGGAAAAAGCTAATGTACTCAATGCTTTTTTTGCCTCTGTCTTCACGAACAAGGTCAGCTCCCAGACTGCTACACTGGGCAGCACAGCATGGGGAGGAGGTGACCAGCCCTCTGTGGAAAAAGAAGTGGTTCGGGACTATTTAGAAAAGCTGGACGAGCACAAGTCCATGGGGCGGGATGCACTGCATCCCAGGGTGCTAAAGGAGTTGGCAGATGTGATTGCAGAGCTCATAGTGATCGGGGGAGGTCCTGGATGACTGGAAAAAGGCTAATGTGGTGCCCATCTTTAAAAAAGGGAAGAAGGAGGCTCCGGGGAACTACAGGCCAGTTAGTCTCACCTTAGTCCCTGGAAAAATCATGGAGCAGGTCCTCAAGGAATCAATTTTGAAGCACTTTGAGGGGAAGAAAGTGATCAGGAACAGTCAGCATGGATTCACCAAGGGCAAGTCATGCCCAACTAACCTAATTGTCTTCTATGATGAGATAACTGGCTCTGTGGATGAGGGGAAAGCAGTGGACGTGTTATTCCTTGACTTTAGCAAAGCTTTTGATACGGTCTCCCACTTTATCTTGCCAGCAAGTTAAAGAAGTATGGGCTGGATGAATGGACTATGAGGTGGATATAAAGCTGGCTAGATCATCAGGCTCAACGGGTAGTGATCAATGGCTCCATGTCTAGTTAGCAGCCGGTATCAATCTGAGTGCCCAAGGGTCAGTCCTGGGGCTGGTTTTGTTCAATATCTTCATTAATGATCTGGAGGATGGTGTGGATTGCACCCTCAGCAAGTTAGCAGATGACCCTAAACTGGGAGGAGAGGTAGATATGCTGGAGGGTAGGGATAGGATACAGAGGGACCTAGACAAATTGGAGGATTGGGCCAAAAGAAATCTGATGAGGTTCAACAAGGACAAGTGCAGAGTCCTGCACATAGGACAGAAGAATCCCATGCACCGCTACAGACTAGGGACCGAATGGCTAGGCAGCAGTTCTGCAGAAAAGGACCTAGGGGTTACAGTGGACAAGAAGCTGGATATGAGTCAACAGTGTGCCCTTGTTGCCAAGAAGGCTAACGACATTTTGGGCTGTATAAGTAGGAGCATTGCCAGCAGATCAAGGGACATGATCATTCCCCTCTATTTGGCATTGATGAGGCCTCAGCTGGAGTACTGTGTCCAGTTTTGGTCCCCACGCTACCAGAAGGATGTGGAAAAACTGGAAAGAGTCCAGCGGAGGGCAACAAAAATGATTAGGGGACTGGAGCACATGACTTATGAGGAGAGGCTGAAGGAACTGGGATTGTTTAGTCTGCGGAAGAGAAGAATGAGGGGGGGGATTTGATAGCTGCTTTCAACTACCTGAAAGGGGGTTCCAAAGAGGATGGCTCTAGACTGTTCTCAGTGGTACCAGATGACAGAACAAGGAGTAATGGTCTCAAGTTGCAGTGGGGGAGTGTGACAGTGCTCCCCATAAGGCTTTATGGAAATATGCTTATGAATGTATATATGACATAACTGGAATATGTTTTATGCTACATATGCCATGTAACATATTTCTGTAAAGGTTATGATCTACTGAATCTATTCATCCTATTTGTATCCACGTGTCATTATTGTATTCCAAGTTATGAATATTGGCTATATACTTGTTTGATTTTAAATAACCTTAGAAAGGCACTTGGTCAGCTTCTTTAGAAAGGAATTTGCAAGTTAAGGGCCCAGTCAAGAAGCACTTAATGCACAACAGATCTTGGAAGGCTCCAATCCACATAAGTCTACATGAGGACGCTCAAGATAGCATGTGGACAATGGCTGCTGTCTGTAAAAACTGAGTCATGCATGGACATGTGACTTGCCCATGTGACTCCAAAACTCCATTCTGGAGCTGGACTTTGCATAGGAGAGAGGAGAGGGTATCCACCTTCAAGAGAAAGTCTATTTAAACCCCTGGGAGACCACTCCATTTTGTCTTCAGCTTGCTAAAGAGAGAGCCTCTCCACCCCCAAGGATACCTGAAAGAAACTGGAACAAAGGTCAGTAACTACAGGGGGTGTCAAGTGATTGCTTGACCCAGACTAGAAGGAGATTAGTCTGTAAAAGGAAGCTTACTGGAATTCCTCTGAGGGTGAGGTTTTTATTTGCATTCAGTTTTCTTACTGTATTAGACATAGACTTGAATGTTCTGTTTTATTTTGCTTGGTAATTTGTTCTGTCTGCTATTACTTGGAATCACTTAAATACTACTTTCTGTATTTAATAAAATCACTTTTTACTTATTAATTAACCCAGAGAATAGCTTTATACAGGGTAACACAGATTTATTCGGTGTTTGGACCCCATTGGGAGTTGAGCCCCTGAGTGTTAAAGACAGGAACACTTCTTAAGCTGGTTTCAGAGTAACAGCCGTGTTAGTCTGTATTCACAAAAAGAAAAGGAGGACTTGTGGCACCTTAGAGACTAACCAATTTATTTGAGCATGAGCTTTCGTGAGCTACAGCTCACTTCATTGGATGCATACTGTGGAAACTGCAGCAGACATTATATACACACAGAGATCATGAAACAATACCTCCTCCCACCCCACTGTCCTGCTGGTAATAGCTTATCTAAAGTGATCATCAAGTTGGGCCATTTCCAGCACAAATCCAGGTTTAAAAAAAAAAAAAGGGGGGGGTGAGAAAGCCTGGATTTGTGCTGGACATGGCCCACCTTGATTACCATGCACATTGTAGGGAGAGTGGTCATTTTGGATGAGCTATTACCAGCAGGAGAGTGAGTTTGTGTGTGTGGTTTTTGGAGGGGAGTGAGGGGGTGAGAGAACCTGGATTTGTGCAGGAAATGGCCCACCTTGATTATCATGCACATTGTGAAGAGAGTTGTCACTTTGGATGGGCTATTACCAGCAGGAGAGTGAGTTTGTGTGTGGGGGGTGGAGGGTGAGAAAACCTGGATTTGTGCTGGAAATGGCCCAACTTGATGATCACTTTAGATAAGCTATTACCAGCAGGACAGTGGGGTGGGAGGAGGTATTGTTTCATGATCTCTGTGTGTATATAATGTCTGCTGCAGTTTCCACAGTATGCATCCGATGAAGTGAGCTGTAGCTCACGAAAGCTTATGCGCAAATAAATTGGTTAGTCTCTAAGGTGCCACAAGTCCTCCTTTTCTTTTTACTTCTTAAGCTGCTTTCAGTTGAAGCCTACAGCTGTTAGGGGACGTGGTTCGGACCTGGGTCTGGGTTTGCAGCCGGCTAGCGGGTCTGGCTCAAACCAGACAGGGCGCTGAAGTCCCCAGCTGGGAGGGCAGGAAAGCCGGGGCAGAAGTAGTCCTGGCACATCAGTTGGCAGCCCCAAGGGGGTTTCTGTGACCCAACCCATCACAGGGAGGTTTAGGTTGGGTATTAGGAAAAACTTTTGCACGAGGAGGGTGGTGAAGCACTGGAATGGGTTACCTAGGGAGGTGGTGGAATCTCCTTCCTTACAGGTTTTTAAGGTCTGGCTTGACAAAGCCCTGGCTGGGATGATTTAGTTGGAGTTGGTCCTGCTTTGAGCAGGGGATTGGACTAGATGACCGCCTGAGGTCCCTTCCAACCCTGATATTCTATGATTCTATGAACACTTTCCATAGTTAAAGTTGGATGGAAAGTGTTTCCTTATCACCATCATCTAACAGAGAGATCTCATCTGGCCTTTTCCTAAATACACAACAGAAATAGCTCCTGGACAGTTCCGCCTCGTCTACCCTGCCACTGACAATCCAGCCATTTCCAGCCAGCAATGGCCCAATGCCGCTGTTACGGTTCCTTTTGTTCCAACAGACTTTAGAAATCCCGCCTTCTTATTGTCCTTAACTCTGCTGGCTAGAGAGTTCTCCGGGTGCACGTTTGCTGTGTGCTTTCTCTGGCCCTGTATTCCCACAGCCTGGGGTTGGCCTTTCTGGTTGCTGTTGTGCACTGAGCAGAGGTTTTCCCGCAGCTGTCATCCAGCATGCCTCATGGTTTCCGGAGTGGTTGCTACTAATGTAGACCCACCAGAGCAGATCCCATGGTCTCTCCCAGATGCTGGAGAGAGGCTCACTGCTCTCTGAGTCCCTGGGTCACCTCTAGCGTTGTTGATCAAGATGGAGACAAACGTGCTCAGTGAGTACACACCTGTTCCTGTGTAAAGAAAACCCATGGTGCTGTAGAGGACGGTGGTGCTGGCTCCATAGGGGTCTCTCTACCATTCCCTCCACCCCCGCTCAAACATAGCCATAGGGATGAGAGCCTTGAAAAAACCTGAGGCAGACAAGAAAGCTGCCTTAAGCAAGAGACTCAAGGAGTTCAATCTATTTAGCTTATCACAGAGAAGGTTAAGAGGTGACTGGATCATGGTCTGAACGTGCCTCCATGGGAAGATTTCTGATAGCAGAGGGTTCTTTAATCTAGAAGCCAGAGGCAGAATGAGGTACAATGGCTGGAAGCTGAAATCAGCAAAGTTCGAACAGGAAACAAGGTGCTCATTTCTAACAGGGAGGGGGATTAGGCATTGGAACAGCATCCCGGGGACCTGGTGGATTCTCCATCGCTTGGCGTCTCTAGATTGAAATGTGATAGTTCTCTTTGCTGAAGACACGCGCCAGCTCCATCCCAAATTATGCGCTGGATGCAGGACTCCCTGAGTGGTCTATGCTGTGCAGGGGATCAGGCCAGATGATCTAATGGTCCCTTCTGCCCTGAAACCAATGACGTTGTAGATAGAACTACAGCCGGGACACACTGGGGTCAGAGAGGTGGCCTGCCCCAAAGCTCTAGTATTGACACCATGTGGCACTGGCTGTCCATGTGTGTTTAGTGTGAGCAGTGTGTAACGGTGCTGGTTCTGGCGGGACCCAACTGAGAGTGATAATTCAGGACAAATTGCTTAAAACAGCAGTTACAGCCCAAGGCTGGGGTTTTTCCACCCCTAAGGCAAACCAAACCAGCCAGACAGAGAGGACTTTGGTTTTACCCCACTGGCTAACCACACGTCACCCAAGCAATTCCCTTAGACACTCCAGTTTCCCAGTATCCCCACCAGTGCCACTCATTATGGGGACAAATGGTTATGAAAACCAATACCCCCGTAAAAGAACAAAGGTTCCCTCGATCCCAAAGGCCCAAGCCCCAGACCCAAGTCAATAAACAAATCAGTTCTTACCCACAAATCACGCTGTTGCCAATCCTTTAGAATCTAAAATCTAAAGGTTTATTCATAAAAGGAAAAAGATAGAGATGAGAGCTAGAATTGGTTCAATGGAATCAATGACAGGCAGTGATGGCCAAGTTCTTGGTTCAGGCTTGCAGCAGTGATGGAATAAACGGCAGGTTCAAATCAAGTCTCTGGAGAACATCCCCAGCTGGGATGGGTCCTTCAGTCCTTTGTGTAGAGCTTCCGTTTTTAGCAAAGTCCCTCCAGAGGTAAGAAGCAGGACTGAAGACAAGATGGCGGAGCTGCAGCAGCTCTTTACAGTCTCTTGCCACGTGGTCTTTCTTTCTTTGTCCCAAAGACAAGCTGTCCAGCACATAGCCTGGAAAAACCACAGAGTTCTGTCCATAGGCAGGTCCCTGCACACCTTGCTGAGTCACAAGGCGTGTCTGCCTTCTCTCAGTGGGTCAGTTGTGTAGCTGATGGTCCTTAATGGGCCATCCAGCAGGCTAGGCAGAGCTGACACCAGCTTGTCTGGGGTGTCACCCAGAAGCACAGCATAAGTTTGAAATACAGACAGTCTAGAGCCAATACTTATATCTTTAAGTACAAAAATGACACATGCAAACAGACAGCATGAGCATAACCAGCAAACCATAACCTTGTCTTAGACACCTTATTTGACCCCTTTATACAAGATTTGGTGCTACTGCAGGACCTTGGTTGCAACGATGATCTATACGGTCCCAGATTATGTCAATAACATCACAGATGGGGATTCCCCAGCCTCCCTTGGAAGCCTGTTCCAGAGCTTAACTACTCTGAGTGTTAGAAAGTTTTCCTAATATCCAAACTAAATCTTCCTTGCTGATGATTAAGCCCATTACTTCTTGTCCTACCTTCAGTGGACATGGAGAACAATTGATCACTGTCCTATTTGTAACAGCCCTTAACCTATGTGAAGACCGTTAGCAGGTCTATACTTAGTCTTTTCTCAAGACTAAACAGTCCCAATGTATTTAACCTTTCTGCAGATGTTAGGTTCTCTAAACTTCTATCATTTTGTTTGCTTTCCTCTGGACTCTCGCCAATTTGTCCACATATTTCTTAAAGTGGGGGGCCCAGAACCGGACACAGTACTCCAGCTGAGACCTCACCAGTGCCAAGCAGAGTGGGACAATTACCTCCCGTGTCTTACATACGACACTCCTATTAATACACCCCAGAATGATATTAGCCTTTTTCACAACTACATCACACTGTTGACTCATATTCAATTGGAGATCCACTATAGCCCCCGCATCCTTTTCAGCAGCACCACCACCAAGCCAGTTATTCCCCATTTTCTAGCTGTGCATTTGATTTTTTTCTTCCTAAGTGCAATACTTTGCATTTGTCTTTATTGAATTTCACCTTATTGAATTCCGACCAATTCTTCAGTTGATCAAGGTCGTTTGGAATCCTAATCCTGTCCTCCAACATGCTTGCAGCCCCTCCCAGTTTGGTGTCATCTGCCAATTTTATAAATATTCTCTCCATTCAATTATTCACATCATCAATGAAAATACTGAATCGCACCAGACCCAGGACAGACCCCTGCAGGACCCCACTATATACGCCCTCCCAGTGTGACAGTGAACCGTTGCTAACTACTCTTTGGCTACGGTCTTTCAACTAGTCGGGCACCCATCTTCGAGTAATTTCATCAGGACCCCATTTCCCTAGTTTGCTTGTGAGAAGGCCAAGGGGGACTGTGCCAAAAGCCCTCACTAAAATCAAGATATAGCACATCTACTGCTTCCCCCCACCCACTAGGCCAGTGACACCTGTCAAACAAGGAAAATAGGTTGGTTTGGTATGATTTTTTTGCTCTTGACAAATCCATCTTGGATATTCCTTATACCCGTATTCTTCTGTTGGCGCTTACAAACTGATGCATGATCCTCACGCTGTGTGGTCCAAGACCTCCCTGTCACGCTACCTCCCAAGGCGCCGTGTCCTCCCAGGGCTCAGTCCAAATTAAGCATATTGTTCTGGGAAGTTCTGAAAAGCCCCGTGCGTATGTCCCTCTTCCCAGGCTCGGAGGGCTGGGTCTCTCCCTTTGCAGCTAATGGTAGAGATTAAGGCAAGGACCCAGCCAGAAGAGGATTGCAAACAAACAACTCCAGAATGCAACACGGCGCAGTAATCAGCAGTTGTGTTAATGCTGCCCCATTTCCCACTTTAAACACAGCTGACAGGACCGTCAATAAATCCAGTGGCATCCGCGCAGGGGATTTCCAGGCAGGCCTTGGCCCTGTGTGGAGCCCAAGCGTGGGGTCATGATGATTCCAAGCACTCAGCAAGCCCAACCAGCAGGGGCCCGCGCGGGGAAAGCCACACAGGAGTAGGGGCCATTTAACCGGAATCCAGGGTGCTGGGGGAACGCGGCGGTAGGCGATGAGGTTTCGGGCCACACACGCAGCTTTGTGACCCAGAGCAAGGAGAGGAATCATTTCTCCATGCAGCTTTGGGCCCCCCACCCCTGGGACACAGCATTTGCTGCTGAGCGTCGCAATTGGCTCCTACTTGTGGCTTCATCTCCTAGGTTAGACACTTCTGATAGCCCAGTAACTCGGTGGGTGCTTATGTGAATGGCTTCCCATAAACGCTGGGCACTCTCCCCTGTCTGTCTGTCTGCCCATCCCTTTCCTGGTCCCCAAGCATGGAGAATGTGGACATTTTTGGTAATATTTTTATGGAAAATATGAGCAATTCAGGTTCCCCACTCAGTGTGTATGGCCACCCACTGGGTGTGAAGGGGTTAATTTCTCCCGTGGGACAGGGTGATGGGGTGCTGGAGTCACACAGGCAGGCTGGGTTGGTGCAAATGAATTATCAGGACCTGTCCCCATGTGG
The DNA here is from genome assembly GCF_965152235.1 of Eretmochelys imbricata. Classification (NCBI taxonomy): domain Eukaryota; kingdom Metazoa; phylum Chordata; order Testudines; family Cheloniidae; genus Eretmochelys; species Eretmochelys imbricata. Next base: position 2,856,704 of record NC_135576.1, on the reverse strand, counting down.
CTGGAGAGATGATGGGGACCAGTAACGGGGCATTAGAGTTTAATGACCTGCAGCCAAGGGAAGAAGACCACATGGAACCAGCCCAGCTGCACGTGGAGATGAAGGTGGCCGGTGCAGCAGCCTGGGATTAGCATGGCTGCTGCCTAGAGAGAGACAGGGGTCGGGGGGCTCCCGGAGATTCTAGACTGCAGGACAGGAATTGCTGGCAACGTGGGCTCTCATACAGACTCTGTTGTCCCATTCTACCGGAGGGCCCAGCCTTCCAGCTGGCTAATTAACCCTGGCTGCCCTGTGGCACTGCAAAGGTCTGCTGGTTGTGTTGCTTTCACAGGGGTGAAGTCTCTACCAGGGGTCTGAACTCACGTGGACCCGCTGGAGAGCCAGGGTGAGACATCGGGCTGCTGGAGCCCCAGAGCCCACCTCAGAGTAGTGGAGACCGGAGGGGTTGCCCTTGGGACAAAAGGGGAGGTTTGGAGCTCAGTGCATTAAAGGGGACACTGCCAGAGACTGTAAACAGCTTGGCACACCCTGTAATCTGAGACAGCGAGTTCCCCCACTGAACGGTTGCCAGTGCTGTAGGATCCCAGCTCCAGAGGGGAGCGCGGCGTGGAGCTATCTATCCCCCAGCACCAGCGTGTCCGAGCGCTGCCAGCTGTAACGTATCTATCCTCACAACCCCTCTGCGAGGGAGGGCCGTGCTGTGATCCCCCGCGGTCAGGTGAGGCTAAGGGACTCGAACCCCGCTCTGCCAAGCCCTAACCACTAGGCCATGCTCCTGCAGACAGCTTGCGATGCTGTTCCAGAAGGCCCTGTTACCAAGTCCCTCCAGTCAGCAGCTGGATAGATTTGCTTATTTAGCTCCTTTACAAGCTGCAAAACCTGCAGCTGCACTCCGACGCCCTGCAGTTCCGGGCCAACGTTACAAAGCCAAGTCCCGGCAAAATTCTGGTGGTGGGTTGAGATGTCAAACCACCCACAGGGTGGGCCCCTCTCCCATCAGAAGCAAACAGGCCACCCGCCCTGCACCACAAAGGAGAAAATGCTTCAAGGCTTCTTTTGTGTCTCCCCTTCCGCCTGATTTGTGCTCCTATAAAGCTATGGCCACTCAAGTGCTGGTGAGGGTGGGGGGGGGGTTGGGACAGGACTGCACGGCCCTATCCTACCCTAGTCTAGCCAGCCACCCTGCCTGCCTGGCCTGGCCCAGCCCAGCGAATCAAAGAGCCCACGGCTGCTGTTCCTTCAGTAATAAGGGGGAAAGAAGGGTAGAGCGAGAACCATTTTTTGTCCCTGATTGGCTGATGTCTCTGATTGGTCACGTGACGAGCCCCGGGAAAGGTACCTAAACTAGATCAGCCCCGCCCCTTTCTTGTGGGAATCGAAGGTAGCGTGATGCCCACCCACTCGCCCGGCCGCATGTCCTTATGCCCAGTAGCCTGGTGACATGGCCACGCCCCTGGGCTGGAGGAGACTGTTTTCAAACCCACGCTGCCTGACTGGGAGCTGGGACTTCAGCCCAGGTCCGGAAAGGTGCGTCTACACAGCACAAACAAACCTGCTGCACCTGGGGCTCGGGCTACAGCGCTAAAAATAGCCATGCGGAGGTTCCCACTTGGGCGCTGAAACCTGCCCCCTGGGCTTTGGAGTCGGGGCTCCAGCCCAAGCCAGAACATCTGCGTGGCTACTTCTGGTGCCACAGCGTGAGCCCGGGCTCTGAAGCTTGCTGCCCCAGGGGCGTGGGGTTGCTGTGAAGACGTACCCCCACTTCCCAGCTGAGTGCTCTAAACACTGGGCAGTAGGGCCAGGTCTCTCTCACTCGCTCCTGCTGGAGCTGGGCCACCTATTGTAAAAAATTAGATATTCGGGGGGGTTGAGTGTGGTTGTGTGGCTCAGGCAGGCTGTGGGAGAGTTGGGTTTAACTCTCTGCTCCAACGAATAATCAATTATTTATATACAGTGGAACAGCTTCACCCATTAGGCTGGGAGTTAGGGCACTTGTGAGTCGAGGTGCCTTGGGAAGCCTACACTGAAAACGCCAAGGTCAGGGCAGGCTGCGAAGAGGAGAGCAGAGTCTCCCAAAGCTGGTGGTTAACACTGAAGTTAGACTCACTCACCAGTCACCATCCGTGCTCCTGATCCCCCACACTGGTTATCAAGAAACTGAACAAAAGAAATCACATGGCCCCCTTTAGTGCATTCCAGTTCTCTGACTCCCAGTCAGCACATAGGTCCAGTACAGTAAGAAGTTATTTCAAACTCTATTCGCTGTACAAAAATGTTCTTCTGATCCCCAAAGGGCCAGCCACAGTCCCAGGTCAGTCTAGGTTTGGATCTTTCCCAAAATACCATGCTGCCAGCCAGTCCTTTAGTATCTAAAACCAAAGGTTTCATTATAAAAGAAAAGAATGAGAAGAGAATTGTTAAATGGTCAAAGCCATCAGATACATGCACAAGACTTCAGAGTCCATGTATCTGGTTCTGAGCAGCACTGGTGAGTTTGCTGGCCTGTACAGTCCCTCTGGAAATGTCCAAAGCTTGGATGGGTCATTCAGTCCTTTGTTCAAAGCTTCAGTGTGTAGAGAAGTTGCTCCAGAGGTGAGAAGCAGGATTGAAGACAACATGGAGAAGATGCAGCTGCCTTTTATATCCTTTACCACGTGGCTTGTACATCCTCTGTCCCAAACCCAAGCTCACGGCACTTGGGCATGGAAAGGTACAGGGAGTGCCCTGTCCACAGGCACGTCCCTACATGTCTGCTGACTCACAGGCGTGGCCCCTGGCTTTTCTCAATGGGTTCGTTGTACAGCTGATTGCCCTTGATAGGCCATTAAGCAGGCTGGGTAGTGCTGATGACAATCTGTCTGGGGGGTTCACCCAGAAACACAGCACAAGTTTGAGATGTCAGTATATCACACGTATTTATAACTCACGATACAAAGATGATACATGCAAATAAATCAGCTTATCATATTTAGCAAATCACAACTTTTCCACTGATACCTTACATGGCATATCTTGTACGACTCCTTGCAATTTTGTACTATTGGTACCCATAACATTATAAATGGTCACCCATATTCCATACAGCGTCACAGCGTTCACCTGTAATAGGGGAGACGAGAGGTCAAGTCCCTGCCCTACACGCAGGCGAGTGTGGCTGCAAACGTAATTCTCCTACGTCCCATCGGAGGGCCAGGGCTCCTGGGTATTCTGGCCACACCAATTCCCAAAATTCTCAACCTGGCTGTCTTTAGTGCAAATTAAGGGTGCTTTGAGCATGCCAAACGCGTCAGCCCCCACAAGCGAGATAGGTGGGGCAACGCCTAGTCTGAGAGTCCTGCTGGGGCTTAGGTATGATAGAAGGCTCTGAGCAGCTCATTAGCTGTGGGGATGGCATAAGGATTTAGGCAGTTTTGCATATGCCCATCAGCAGAAGCTTAAACTCTTAGGGGATTTGGGCACCTACAGGATTAGATGGCATCTGAATAGTAGGGTTGTGAGTGTCAATGCCACTTCAGTGTTGGACTTAGGTGCCTAAATCCCTTTGTGAATCGACCCCTTTGTTGCTCTGTGCCTCAGTTTCCAGGACAGTGACATGAAGATGATACTTCATTAGGACCAGATTAATCAGCCCTTGTTCAAGGGATTCTCATGACCAAGGACTGCTAAATCTGGTCCTTGACACCTGTGAGGCTGGCAGCCCCTCGAAGTGCAAAGCATCATGTCAGACCTCAGTGTGCTTGACCCTGCTATGGGGAGTGATGTGAGTGGGAACAGCATGAACAGCAGGGAGTCAGGATTCAAAGCACAAGGGGGTGGGAGAAAGACAGGCTCTTCACTGGCATGGAGACCCAGCCAAGAGAACAGTTGCAGAGATGGTAACTGAACCAAATTTCCCTGAATCCCAACCCAGGGCCTTAACCACTGTAATGGGAGGTGAAACTGTGTTTTACAGTTCAGCCATTAGGTTCTGGGAAGAAGCTCTGTGGCCAGTCCCTATATACTCCAGAAGCCCAGCCTGCTAGTAGCAGCCCCAAAACCTACCATGTACAAGTATTCTTGCCAGCAAGTTAAAGAAGTATGGGCTGGATGAATGGACTATAAGGTGGATAGAAAGCTGGCTAGATTGTTGGGCTCAACGGGTAGTGATCAATGGCTCCATGTCTAGTTGGCAGCCAGTATCAAGTGGAGTGCCCCAAGGGTCGGTCCTCAGGCAGGTTTTGTTCAATATCTTCATAAATGATCTGGAGGATGGTGTGGATTGCACCCTCAGCAAGTTTGCAGATGACACTAAACTGAGAGGAGAGGTAGATATGCTGGAGGGTAGGGATAGGATACAGAGGGACCTAGACAAATTGGAGGATTGGGCCAAAAGAAATCTGATGAGGTTCAACAAGGACAAGTGCAGAGTCGGACGGAAGAATCCCATGCACCGCTACAGATTAGGGACCGAATGGCTTGGCAGCAGTTCTGCAGAAAAGGACCTAGGGGTTACAGTGGACGAGAAGCTGGATATGAGTCAACAGTGTGCCCTTGTTGCTAAGAAGGCCAATGGCATTTTGGGATGTATAAGTAGGGGCATTGCCAGCAGATCGAGGGATGTGATCGTTCCCCTCTATTTGACATTGGTGAGGCCTCATCTGGAGTACTGTGTCCAGTTTTGGGCCCCACACTACAAGAAGGATGTGGAAAAATTGGAAAGAGTCCAGCGGAGGGCAACAAAAATGATTAGGGGACTGGAACACATGACTTATGAGGAGAGGCTGAGGAAACTGGAGATGTTTAGTCTATGGAAGAGAAGAATGAGGGGGGATTTGATAGCTGCTTTCAACTACCTGAAAGGGGGTTCCAAAGAGGATGGATCTAGACTGTTCTCAGTGGTAGCAGATGACAGAACAATGAGTAATGGTCTCAAGTTGCAGTGGGGGAGGTTTAGGTTGGATATTAGGAAAAACTTTTTCACTAGGAGGGTGGTGAAACACTGGAATGCGTTACCTAGGGAGGTGGTGGAATCTCCCTCCTTAGAAGTTTTTAAGGTCAGGCTTGACAAAGCCCTGGCTGGGATGATTTAATTGGGGATCGGTCCTGCTTTGAGCAGGCGGTTGGACTAGATGACCTCATGAGGTCCCTTCCAACCTTGATATTCTATGATTCTATGATATGTGACATAGCGCCAGAAGGAAACTAATGCCAGAGGAGAATAGAAACGGAAGGACAACAGCAACCCTGGTTGCAAACAAAAGGAACAAAGCAACAAATATTGCAAGCTGAAGAAAAAAAACCCAACAAAGGTTGCAGGATCTCATCAACATGCCACTCTTCAATGCCCCCAGAGAATTTCAGCTTTGACATCTCCTTCAGAATGGACAGACAGGAAGCAGTAGTTTGCATTGCTACAAAACTCCCTAATTAAACAGGAGATATTCAGGTATCTTCTTTAACTTATGCTTAAGCCCCTTCGTTTTCAGTTTAAACTGACTTTTATGAAAAAATCCTGCGTATTACAAAAAGTATTATTCAGTTTTTTCTATCGGGGGGCGCCGTGTTAGTCTGTATCCACAAAAACAACACTGAGTCTGGTGGCACCTTAAAGACTAACTGATTTATTTGGGCATAAGCTTTTATGGGTAAAAACCCCACTTCTTCAGATGCCAGTTTTTTCTTCATTTTTTCTTCATTCTTCGTTTTTTTCTGATTTTCACCCTACTTTTGTATCATTCAAATTTATAAAAAAATAACTTGTTTTATTAGGAAAATACAGTACATGGCATGAGATATATGTATTACGATAACAGATTAGTCTGTGTGTATATGCAAAGCTGCCTGTTGAAGTAAGGCTCTGTATTAGTCTAGAAGATACACACTATAAACAAACAGGCATGCATGCATGCTCTGAAGTGCGTGCGCTTCTCAATGTACTGATGAATTTCACACCCACCACGTACACATTTCAAGCTGTCAGCAGTTTTAACACACTAAAATGGGAAGAAAACGAAAATCTGTATCAGAATACATTTCAGAACACAAGGAAGTATTCAAAAGTTTTAGAAAAACAAAACCAGGAGAAAAACGATGAAGCTGAGCGTATGCACCGCATATGGTGTGGCCCATTTATTAAATGTAAATATTTATAGTCTAATTATAGTTCTAAGTCTACGACAGTAAACTGTTTATTCAAATGAAAAGTTTTATTTGGGGATTAGAGATATATGGTCTTCTTAAACTCAGAGGTGGGGTGTTTTGAGTTCTGTTTTAGCTCTGCCACATTGATTAATGGCATTCAAAGCATTAATCTACTGAATACTTTTCCCCCTGTCTTTCTGTCCACCAAAATAAACCCTAATATTTATTCAGAAAAATTATTAATAGTTTTTTGCACTGATTTTCACCTGTTTTTGTTGTTGTGATAATAAACACTGATAAATTCCCAGGAAAAATAAAAGAAAAAAGAAAACGAAGGGCTCTACTTATGCTACAGGGAAGCAAGCAGAGCATATCTTTCAATCCTTTGACTTTACTGAAGACAGTCACAAGGATGACTATAAAGGGTCCTTCCTGGGTATGTTTGGTGCATACTTTATACCTCTGAGAAATGTGGTTTACTGAAGAGCATGTTTTCAGCAGAGAATGCAGGAACCAAGAGAAAATGTTGAATCTTTTATAAAAGCTTTGCATACATTGTCAGAACACTGTGATTTTGGGAATGTAAAACATGAAAATACCCCAGAAAGGCTGGTTATTAGGCTAACTGACAAAAATCTGTCATAACAGCTACAATTACGAACAGACTTAATCCTATCCACAGCTATACAGATAGCAAAGCAGTCTGAACTAGTCAAACAGCAGAACAAAAGGCCGGAACCATTTAGAAACTAGCTTAGAAACTGTAAAGAGCATGATGGCTAAAAGTCATTATCCTAAAGCTCCTGAGGCAAGGAGAGAGAACTCCCAGGCTAAGAGGGACAAATTCAAGTCAAAACCCAAAGCCTTTGAGCCTAAATGCACAAGATGTGGAAAAATGCACAGTCCCACAGATGTATTTTTAGCCAAAGGTGCAAGGTGTAATAAATGCAAAAAATAGGACATTTTGCAGCTGTTTGCCGTACCAGGCAATCGGGGAGTTGGCCCATATTACAGACAATCGAGATCCATTGTTTCTGAGCTCTAGCACATCTCGTGACACAGAGCCTGCCTGGAGAGTGAAACTGAATATTCATAGCAAGAATATTGACTTTAAAATTAACTCAGGAGCAAAGATCACAGTCAGCGAAGAAGGGACTTAAAATCACCTTTAACCCTTCCCACAGCTGAAATCACCTGCCATAGCCTCGATTAGCCCTGGAGGGATTCTGAACTGCATGGGCCAGTTCACCACAGAAACAACTTACAAAGATAAAAGCTATGCACTCAGAGTGCATGTGATCAAAGGATTGAAGACCAACAACCTTCTCTGCAAAACTGTGACAGCCATGATGGACCTAGTGAGACAGGTGGAAGGATAGAGGATTTGATGATATTGGACATTTGAAAGGACATTCAGTACAAATCAACTTAAGAAACAATGCTGAACCATATACTGTACAAACACACCTACCAGAAAGCCCTTGGAAGAGACTGTTAGGGGGCTTATTCCTTCACCCACTTACTTCCCTGGTCCTTCTCGCATGAACAGAGAGCAACAATACCCAAAGTCCAAAGGTGCAAACAATTCGATGTTTATTGGGGTGAACTTCCAGCAAGCATGATTCCAGTTTCCTTCCTTAGTGTCCCCCTTCCCAGCTCTGACACCATAGAGCCTTACACCTGTGTCCCTATTCCCATTCCTGCCCTTAGCCAAACATGATTCCAATTGCCCACCCCCATTCCCTGTTCCCATTTCCCCTCCACACACCCACCCACTTCCTGATTGACTGCAGACTATATAGTAAAACTTGAGTTCTGCTTAGCTATACCTTAACCAATCATTTTCCTGAAATTTAACTAACCAATCCTAACATATTGTCCAATTATATCCCACCACCTTAGTTTACACCCAGCAAAATTAATTATACAGCAGACAGGAACAATCACAGAACCAGACAGAGATTATACAGACAAACAATAGCAAAGTGGGAACTATAATGACAAGACAGTACAGAAGTGAGGATTTCACATCCCAGCTATTGATAAGTGAGTTCTTGCCAGACAGGATGCTATCAAACTAAGTTTCCTTTTACATTTTCTAGACACTTCCCTTTCTCTGGAGGTGATAGGATAAAATCCTGTCCTGATAGTGCCTAACAGCCCAATAGCACCTTATTTCAATGTGACTAGTTTGGAATGTGAGGAGGTGACCGGTCGCTTCCCAGCTTATGGCTGCCTCTGCTGCTTAGCCAAAGGCCTTAGCCTAAGAACAGGGCCTCAGTCTGTCACGGTACGAGAAGGACCTTACACCGGCAGACAGTGATTTTGATTCTTTCTTTTATACCTCTAGAATTAGCTAAGTGATAAGAATACACCTAAATTCTTAGAGTACAGGCCTTTACAGACAGGCCTGAATAGCTATATCCTAACAGAGACTAGCTGCAGATTTATGCAAATTCAGAGAACATCATGACCTTATTGTAATGGACTATTTCCCCAGGTATTTAGAAATAACGTATTTGAAAGACATAATATGTTGCTGTATAATAGAGAAACTGAAGTGTACTTTTACTCACTTCGGCATTCCAGAATAACTAGAGACAGACAACAGACCACAATTCATTGCAGCAGAATTTAAGTCATTCCAAACTAAATATGATTTTGATCATATTACTAGGAGCCTCCATTACCCACAAGTGAATGGAGAGGCTGAGAGAGCTGTGCAGACAGCCAAGAAAATCCTACAGCAGGAAGATCCACTCCTTGCTCTTCTGAGTTCCAGATCAGCACCAATAGCAGCTACTGGAAGCTTCCTGATGGGAAGACAACTCAGAACTACTGTTCCAACTCTGGACAAGAACCTCTCTCTGAAATGGCCAGACTTGACGAGAATAGCCAAATCTGATAAAAAGGTAAAACGAGCTTGCAAACGCTTTTAAAACAGCTGCCCCGTGGTTAGAAACCTGCTGGGTCCAGAACCCGGTGACAGTGTTCATGTCGTATTGGACGGAGGGAAAGGATGGAGACCTCCAACTGCCACAAAGAAAAATAATTCAGAGCCTTGATCACATGTGAGCAAAACCGAAAATGGAGAGTCCAACAGAAACTGTCAACATGGACTGTCCCTCAGAAAGAACAAACAACAGAGCAAACTCTCTAGCTGGCGGATACAGAACCAGAAGACGACTCAAGGGTTTAAACCGACCACAGCCAGTTGTAACTAAGGGACAGCCAGATGACCAACTTGTTATAGGCCCGGGTAATGTACTAAGAAAAAATGATTAGGGGGCTGGGGCACATGAATTACGAGGAGAGGCTGAGGGAACTGGGGTTGTTTAGTCTGCGGAAGAGAAGAATGAGGTGGGATTTGATTGCTGCTTTCAACTACCTGAAGGGGGGGCTCCAAAGAGGATGGAGCTCAGCTGTTCTCAGTGGTGGCAGATGACAGAAAGAGGAGTAGTGGTCTCAAGTTTTAAACAGAAAGCCCCGCATCTCGGTCTAACTCCTCAGCCAGATCCATATGGATTGCAGACTGAGGGTGGTTCTGGCACACTCATCGCTGCAAATATCAGTCTACACCTGACCTGCTCCCACCCATCCAGATTCGGCTGGTTGGTACGGGGCACACCCTGACCCCAGGGGCACAAGGGGGCAGAGACTGATCTCAGTTAAACCAGTTTGAATCCGGAGTGACTGTACCCACTGGGGTTATTGCAGGCTCACAGTGGTCTGACCAAGAGCAGGATCCAGCCCAAGATGACTTGATAGGGCATTTCCAGCCCTAGTGTCCAGAGCCAGACCTGCAGTCCTGGATTCAGACAAAGCTTCAGTGGAAGTTTGCCTGCACCAGAACTGAAGAAGGGCCTCAGGATTCAGCCCTAGGATCCTACCGGTACAGCACCCACTGCAGTGGGGTGCACGTGGCTTGGGGCTTGCAGCCCCTGGTGGTAGCTAGCAAGGGTGATCAGACTCTCCAGGGCAGAGATCTGATCTGCTGGGCAGGAGATAAAGGAGCCTTTAAAACTGCTTTTTGGGGAGGGCCAGGAACAATTCTGTGCCCACAAGGAGTAATGAGAAGGGTTACAAGGAGAGGGTTTGATTTCACCCTGGCTGCCAATCCCTGATCGTCATGAAACCCGACTCAGTTCCCCACGACCTTCTCCTGACAGCCTCCCAAGACATGCTTTGGCTAGAATTCATGCTTTTGGCAGCCGCAGCTGGGAGCTTTGCCTCTTTATTGCCGTTTCATTAAATCCAAACAAGGCAAGAGAAAGCACCTGCTCGTTTGATTTGCCGCTCAGGTCAAGCTGGGGCTATTTCGTTCTCATAACATCAAATGGATTGAATGCCCCTGGAGGAAAGCCTCAGGGACAGGTGCATTATGGGCCAGCTTATGCTGTGAACGTGTGGGTTGGTGAGGTGGCCACAGACAGGATGAGAGACTTACTACCAGTGCTAGCAAAGGGAGAGCTCTCAGAGCTGGAGGCCTGCATTTAGGTACCCGAATGACCAGGGCTCCTGGTGCTGCTCCCAAGATGTGTGCGCTGGGTGCAGCGAGTGGGCCTGTGTTGGGATTTGTTGCAATCTGCACACTGGATTCTTTCAGGAAGGGGAGAGGCTGGTGGTTGTCACGTATCCCTTGTATATGATAGGTTGCAGGGCTGCTATTAGCAAGTCAGGCTAACACCAGATACGGACTGGCCACAAAGCTTCCTTCCCAGAGAGATACACCCCAGATGTGTTTATTATAAGATCTTTTAATGCTCTGCCAGGTGTGGCCAAGGTTAGCATAAATAAGGTCTGTCACACAGCGCCACCGAGTGGCTGAATAGTATAATACAGTTTTATCATTCCATCACATCTCCCTCGTTTAAGTTCTACATTCCTGCCATTTAATGTTTATTCTATCATGCTATCTTTGAAGCTCAGTACGGACCAGTCTGCAAAGTCTCTCCAGATCATACTGTTTTTCATAGAATCATAGGACAGAATCATAGACTATCAGGGTTGGAAGGTCAGGAGGTCATCTAGTCCAACCCCCTGCTCAAAGCAGGACCAACCCCAACTAAATCATCCCAGCCAGGGCTTTGTCAAGCCGAGCCTTAAAAACTTCTAAGGAAGGATTTCACCACCTCCCTAGGTAACCTATTCCAGTGTTTCACCACCCTCCTAGTGAAAAAGATTTTCCTAATATCCAACCTAGACCTCCCCCACTGCAACTTGAGACCATTGCTCCTCGTTCTGTCATCTGCCACCACTGAGAACGGTCTAGATCCATCCTCTTTGGAACCCCTTTCAGGTAGTTGAAGGCTGCTATCAGATCCCCCCTCACTCTTCTCTTCTGCAGACTCAATAACCCCAGTTCCCTCAGCCTCTCCTCATGAATCATGTGCTCCAGGCCCCTGATCATTTTCATTACCCTCCGCTGGATGCTTTCCAATTTGTCCACATCCCTTCTGTAGTGGGGGGACCAAAACTGGACACAGTACTCCAGATGAGGCCTCACCAGTGCTGAGCAGAGGGGAATAATCACATCCCTCGATCTGCTGGCAATGCTCCTACTAATACAGCCCAATATGCCGTTGGCCTTCTTGGCAACAAGGGCACCCTGCTGACTCATATCCAGCTTCTCATCCACTGTAATCCCCAGGGCCTTTTCTGCAGATCTGCCCCTTAGCCAGTCGGTGAAGGAGGCGCACTGACAGCACTGGGAACGGTCTGTTTAGCCACAGAACGAGAGGCAAGGCACGCTTCCCCGGCGCTCACCCTGCCGACGTGCCTCCCAGAGTGGGACTGGGAGTTGTTCATCACCACTCCAGCCCTTGGCCTTGACACGTCCCTGCTAGGAACTGTGATGAGCCCATCGTGCTCAGATCCCACGGGCCACTGGCAGATGGGCCTGGCGCTGGGACTCAAACCAGTACCCCAGATGGGAAGAGGTTCCACAGCGGATGCCCTGAGCAGCTCATTGGTTGCAAATTAAAAAAAAAAAGACAGAGGAGGGTTCTCCCCTGCAGCCAGCTCCCAATGAGCACTGCTGTGTAAAAGCCCCCGTGGCCCCAGTGTCTTTCAGTTGCCCAGAGCAAGGCACAGACACAGCCTCCCCGCAGCTCCCCAGGTGGCTGGGTAAGAAGGGATTTGCCTGCCTCAGCCTCCCTTGAATTGAGCAGAGGTGGAAGAGAGGTGGGACAGTGTGGCCCCAGTCTGAGACGCTCCCGGGCCATGAATCACATAAAAATGGGGGAACTTCCCAGGGATCCGAGGGGGTGACTCCCCCTCCTGGAGGCCAGGGGATTTCCCAGGAGAAGGATGTCTTCCACGGCAGCTCTGGGGGCTGCAAAGGGATTTAGACACCAGGACCCAGAGCCAAGAGCAGAACTTCCCCGGACTTCCCTGGATCACTGCACTGGCAGGGAGGGGCCAGCTGGCCACATCCAATCCCAAGCAGCCATCTGAGTTAGTGACATCCCCCAGCTGCCGCAGTGCCAGACTGGCACCTGGAGAAGGCCCCTGCATGTGCTCCAGAACCAGCCAGCAGCTCCATGCAGCTCAGGGAGAGCTGCTGGGTCCAGGGATGCGGGGATCCCGAGGGAACATTGCATGCTGGGATTTGTAGTCCCTGCGGCCCTTCCCTCCACATTCCTGTAGCCATTCCCCACCCTGGACACTGCAGCTGGGCTCCCCAGGCGAGGACAAGTCTCCAAGCTGTCTGTGCAGCCCAACGGCTGCTCCAGCACATCCCACAGGCCACTCCTGGCTAAGCCCTGGCATGGCACCATCAGCAGAGGGGCCACAGAGAAACCTGGCCACATCCTCACCCTGAAAGGATAGCATGGCCCCTCGGCCCCCTCGTACAGCAGCTACCTACACTAGGCGAGCTCCCCCAGGGAGCTGCTAGCAACTCTCCGCACGACGGGAACAGGGTCGGTCTAGCACTCTGCCCACGAGACGCCGGGTTAGCTCTGCACGGCTAGGGCTAGAATGGCTCAGGGAGGTCCCAGATGCCACGGTGATGGGGCCCTGGTACTGAGAGCGGAGCCGGATCTGAGCCCTTGTCTGCAGCTGGCATGAGCTGCCCAGAGCTGGCCTGAGCTGCCCAGAGTCCATGGTGGTCCAAGAGGAGGGCGATCTCGGGCTCGTCACAGCATGGCACTTCCCCCAGGGATTTTCTCTCCGCCCTGGTCTCCACCAGGGATCCCCTGGTGTGTGAGGAGCCAGGCTCCAAGCCCCCAGCACAGCTGGTGATGGACCAGAGGAGGAAGCTACACAGGACATGGCTTGGAGTCTGGAGCAAGCCCAGGAGGGGCGGATGAGATGTAATGCCTCCCCAGTGAGTGTCGCCAACAGGGGCGGCAGGGTCTGCTGGGAGCCACCCCCCACCATGGCAGCGCCAGGCCGAGGGCTGGGTCTCTGTGTCGCCATGGTATCATGCCAATGTCGCCACGTTGGGGGGCCTGGGGCTCACCTGGCATGCTAATTACCCCAGCAGTTCGACTCCTGGGCCAGGCCTGTACTCTGGCCTCATGCTGCTGGTGGGACGAGCAAGTCAGAGGGGCCCCACGGTGCCTGGCTGGTCACTTGCCAGGTGCCCAAGGACAGCACCTGACAGGTGCAGGTGGCAGAGACGTGCTGGGCAGGGACTCCAGACCCTGACCCGTGAGGAGCCGGTACCGGCCCAATGCCCTCTGTCTGGGGCAGCTGGTATTAGTGCCGGCTCCCTGCCCCCACTGGGGTCATTCTGACACTCCTGGCCTCTCCCCGCAGCAGAGGAAGCTGGAGTCCAGAGGGCAGGCGGAGGGGAGTTCACGGAGCAGCTGATGGCCGGAGAGCGCCAGGTCAGGCTGGGCTGGCGGGCATCTCTCTTGCCCTCCCCACAGCGATCTCCCTGAGCCTTCCTGCTCTCGGTTCGGTCACAGGAGACCCAGAGCTGGGGAAGGCAACACTGTGGCAGGGAACGGACCAGAACATTCGGGACCTCGAGAGCAGACACCCTAGTGAGACCACGCAGGGCTCAGGAACGAGAGTCCGGGAATGGGAGAGGGGATATAACGTAACGGAGGGTGAAGAGGAGGCCCTGTCTGGGTCCCTTCAGCCCACCCCATAAGGTAGGAACAGGGAAAGATGCAACCCAGGAGAGGCAGGAGGAGGAGGAGAAAGAAGGCTCAGAAGCCCAGTGGAAAAGGGGAGAGATGATGGGGTCAGAGCCCAGGCTGGCCACCCACCTTGCTTTCTCTGGAATCTTTCCTTGGTGCCCATCACCATAGCATCTGAGGCCGTTATAGTCGCTGTACAGCACTGAGTACCGGGGGCAAAGGCGCCTTGGAAATGTCCAAGACAGAACGAGAAGCGGGCAGGCAATGACATCGGACAGCAGCAAACCTGAAATGGATAGAAGGATAAACATCGTTGCACAGAGCACAGTGAACGTGTGCAACTCCCTGCTGCAGGGAACTGCCGAGGCAAATCACTTCATGAAAGCCCAAAAAGGGTTAAACTACGAGCCCTGAAAGCAGCCCCTTAGGGAAGCCAGAGTCCGGGTCCAGTTCCAAACCTTGAACTGGTGCCTATTTCTATAGCAGCTGAACCAACAGCCTGGCTACGAACACCCCTAAAGTGAGCCGCAGCAGCGATCTAGCTCCGGAATGAACCCTGCAGGTCCAGCCCATCTTCAGAGTGGATGTTTGTGTGCCTAGAAACGGAGTCTGCAATTATCCTAGCTAGGATCAAGTTATAAGGGCAGTCAGTCCTCATGCTGCAGGGCCCAAGCAGCCAGGGTCAGGAGGAAACGCCCTCGCACACACATGCACGGGTGCACAAAAGCATGCACACGCACCCACACTCACAGACACACACGTACCCCCTATGCCATGGCCCAGTGGGGTCAGTGCAGCACAGGAGCTGTTTGCCTTCCTCCGCAGCATCTAACATTGGCCCCAGTGGAGCCGGGACACAGGAGCAGACGGCCGCTGACGCTGCCTGGCTTCCCCGAGTGGTGTCGCTGTCCGTGGTCCTGTGCAGAGGTCCTGGCAGCTCGCAGGGTTCAGCGGGGGGAATGCCACCCTTTCAGGCCATGCAGTGCAGGGTGTCGCCTCTCCCACGGGGCAAGGTGCCCTCAGACAGCCTGGGCCCCACCTGGGCACCTCTTGCCTCCTCTGGCAAGGGGGCTGGGCACTGCTCTGGGAGGATGCACCGTGGAGCACAGAATAACCGAAATGTCAGGCCGGAAGGGCCATCGAGAAGCTGTCAAGTGCAGCCCCCAGGGAAACCTCGCCCCGCCCTGATGGGGGTCCCCCAGCCCTTTGCTGCATCAGAGGCCAGCGTGAGAAGCCAGGGAGCTGTTACAGAGGAAGGAGAGCGCCCCCTGCAGTGTAAGGACACCACTGCCATTACAGCCACCCTGATGGGCCCACGCAGGTGGCTCTCCCGGCTGCAGAAGGGCCTGGGTTTCTGAGGCTCCCACCCCAGCCTGTCTCCCTGGGGTGCTGCCAGGGGCTGTTGGGAGCTGTCCCGTTGCCGCACAGGCAGGGGTAGGCCTTAGACGTACAGAGCGATGCCCCAGCCAATGCGCCATCCCTGGCTCCCGGAGGGGCACCGCTGTGGAGAGGTCAAGGAGCAAATGGGGACTAAGCCCCCTTGCATGCTATCCACGGTCTCTGCAGAAGAGGGGCGAGCGGGGCTGGCTGAGGCCCAGCCCGGCCTCCGCCAGGATCGCAGGCTGCTGGCACCAGGCATCCCACAGGGCAGCACGCTGAGTTTCCTGGGCATCACATTTCTTATGGCAATAGGCAGCTCAGGGTGCTCTCCCGCTAACACCGGCCGGCTCCGGAGGTCTATGCGCCGTTCGTGATCACAGCGAGTGCACTGAGGGTGCCCCCTAGGGGTGGGGCTTGGCTTGCTGCTGCCAGGCTGGGCGTGCGGGGTGGGCCCGGGTTGACTAGTGTGCTGACACGTCATAGCTCCGTCCCTCCCTGGGCGGCACAGCCGTGCTTCATCCCCAACGTGCCCCTGACTCCGGGGCTGCAGGACCAAGCCGCTGGGCGCAGGCAGACCCCTCTGGAGCTGGCATTGGGTCCAGCCCGCGGCAGAGAGTCACTGTGCAAACATTGCTGCCATCTAGCGTTTGGCACAGCCGTGCACCCTCACGGCCCTGCGCACTCAGGCAGCATCCCCCAACGCGGGCGGAGATCCTGGCCCCGCTGTGTGGCCCGAAGCGGAGGGGTCACCCCCTACTTGCAAGGAAATGATCCTGGGTGCGTCTGGCTCAGTGTCCGAGCAGAGCTCGCACAGGAGGGGGGTTCGTTGGTGGCTGCTCCAGACCAGCACAGCACACTAGGGAAAAGGACGACGGGCTCCTTACGCGCCCGGCTAGAACGTGTAGGGGAAATGCTGCATGAGCACAGGGGACGGCCACTTGCCGGACACATGCTCGAGCTCTCCTGCTGCCAGGGCTAAAACACCCTGGGCTTTATTAACATTACAGATGACAGTTTCCTAACTCCATGTTGCATAGGAGGTGCGGCATTTGGGAACTCCATTCCTTCCCTGGAGTGTTCCTGAGAGGGCATGGGCCAATCGCTCCTCCCCTCCACACCCAGGACCTCGGCACGTGGAGTTCCACAGGTTCCCTGTCCCCTCGCGCCTGCCAGGGCAAGGAGGGGGATCCAGCAGCGGTGGACACCCAGCTCTCTGGGATGCTTGGCCCAGTGCCCGGGGCTATGGATGAGCGAGCTCAGCACACGTCAGACTGACACACCGCTGGCAGGAGCAGCGGGAACATTTGGCAAGGATGATTTCTCCCCCTTTCGCCACGGGAGCCTGCCTTTTGTTACCACCATTGGCTATCAGACCCCCTGGTGCTGCTGCACAGTCCCATAGCAGCAGTGTATGGGATAGGAAGTTCTGACCATCTCTCTCGGCTGCAGCCCTTCATCCCCGTCAGGCCCTTTGCCAACCCAACGTGCTGGATAGGGGTCTCCACTGCAAGGCGCCCAGAAAGCAGAGCTGGGGCAGAAGGTGGCAGTCTGCTTGGGGAGCGGCGCTGTGGGGCAGGAGCACATGACGCCAGCGCCCCAGGGGCTTCGTTGTTGCCTCCTTGTCTCTCGCGTGGAGCTTCAGGTGCTGGTTTTGACCCATCTGGGCCTGCATGGCTCAGAGCTGCCCGTCTCCCAGCTGCTGCACTGCAGTGCAAGTTTCCGCAATGGAAAAGGTCAAGAGGCTGGCAGAGGTTTGTCAGAGGGGCCTCCTGCTTGGAGCTCGCTTCTCCCCATTGTCGGAAATTGGCCCAGTATGCGCCTGCAGGACACGCCACGAGCACTAACTAGTCACCGGAGCGAGGAGGGGGGAGAGGCCTTTGGTTTTAGCCTTCCTCAGCAGCCATTACGAGCAGCAGTCGTCTGCTGACACAGGGCACTTTGTAGTGCGCTGTCCCCATGGGTGGCCAACATTCCCCTGCAGCTCTCACAGGAAAACAGCAGCAGAGAGGTGATGCATCCAGACTGGGAACACCCGACTCGCAGCCTGTTGCTTTAGCCAGGACACTCCACGTTCACCTATTCAAGACAAAAGTTTAAGAAGGGCCCAAATGGAGCCTAGTGAGGATGGGGCCTGTCAGCCTGCGACGGACCCTGCACCTACCGGCTGGGCTTCTCCCCAGTTCCCAGAGCCTCTCCCAAAGAGTGGGAGGACCCACCACTTTTATGCCCTTGCACTGCAGGCACCTGGCCTTATTTTCCCCTCTTGGCACTGAGCTACAAAGCAGGGGAAGGGGAAGAACCTTCCCTGTGACTTCCCAGGCTCTCAGCCCTGTGCAAAAGGACGGTGGGTGAGGATCAGAGGAAACAGCCCTTTTCTTCAGGGGAGGGGTTTACAGTCTCCCTTCACAGGCACTCCAAGGCAGGACGTGCAACCGACTGACTAGAGTCCCTAATAGCACATGCACCAGCCCACCAAAGCAGCTCAGTAGTTCTCCCCAGATCTCCATTGGATCATCAGATGGGCACAGTCCCCCCCGTGCCAGAGACCAGGCTGAAATTTGCTGCCCGATGCCAGCCAGAGCACTTCCTGCCAGCCT